>NC_137116.1:17473858-18026358 GCF_949357685.1 Gobio gobio
AACAATGGAAGTATTGTTCGGTAGGGGATCTGGCATGACACCTTCTTTGCGCTTTGCAGCATCTCGAGAGATCAACTTAGAAAATAGATTTCACTATGTGTGTGTGTGTGTGTGTGTGTGTGTGTGTGTGTGTGTGTGTGTGTGTGTGTGTGTGTGTGTGTGTGTGTGTGTGTGTGTGTGTGTGTGTGTGTGTGTGTGTGTGTGTGTGTGTAAAACATGCATATGGATGTCTGAAACGCTGTCATTTTAAAGCTTTATTGAAAGACAATTATTTGAGTGATTCTACTTGGTACGTGGTCACAACACCCAATTGAGAAAACATGGAAACACGCTGACAAACCCGTTTCAGTGCTTTAGCTGATGAAGATAAAGAGGTTTTTTGTGGATATTAGTAATGGAGCTCATATTAAATTCAAATTCAAATTCAAAATTGCTTTATTGGCATGAATGTAAATTGTACAATATTGCCAAAGCTAGGAATATATGAACATAAATAATAATACATATATGAACATAAATAATTATACGTGAACATTAATAATAATATTAATGATGATAATAAACATCAATATAATAGAGGAAAATATTACAACATAACTTAAACTTAAATTAACAGTGTAACAAATTAGAACATTTGATACCACAGTGTTTTAACATATATATACACTCACATGTACTGAGGGTCACTGTGGTGGACAATAGGGAAACACACTGAGGTCAGACGCAACACACACACATTACACACACATTCACCTGCTGTCTCTCAGGCTGTGGCACTCACATACGTATCTCGCAGCCAGTGCTGCTGTATGTCCCTCTCCTAATATTATCTGTATTTGTTCTACTTCAGTCATGGCTGTAAAGTTCTTAATTAATGTATTCAATTTGTTAAAGTAGAGGTCTCTTATGGACATGTATTTTTGACAGTGAAGGAGGAAGTGCGTCTCTGTCTCGATCTCTCCTGTCCTACAGTGAACACACACCCTTTGCTCTCTGGGTAACCAGCTCTTTCTGTGTCTGCCCGTCTCGATGGCCAGACTGTGTGCACTGAGCCTGTACTTGGTCAGGATCCGTCTCTGCTTTGTGTCTCTGACACTCTGGAGATATTCTTCCAATTCATAATTTGACTTTAGAGTTCGATAGAATTGTAATTTACTTTGTAATTTAGTTTCCTGATCCCAATGTTCCAGATATGTATTCTTAGATTGTTTGATAATTTGGTTTATTCTGATGTTTGTGTGAGAAGCAGTGCTGGTCTGAGACTGGTTAGTGTTAGTAGGGTTAGTCGGGTTAGTCAGTCTCAGAACCAGCTGACTGAGGGGACTTTTGTCGGGGTTCAGTTCTTGGGTTTGTAACGCTTTAAAATGTAGCGATTCTGTGGGACTTGCTTTTAGGTGCATCCAGAATTTGAGGGCTCTTTTTTGCATATTAATAATCAAAGGGAATCGGCCTAATTCTGCCCTACATGCATTATTGGGTGTTTTTCTATGTATTTTTAGGATGAGTTTGTAGAATTCTGTGTGTAGGGCTTCTGTTGGATGTCTGTCCCATCTAGTGTAGCTCTGATCACTGAGTGGACCCCAAACCTCACTTCCATACAGCGCTATGGGCTGAATCACGCTATCAAATATTTTACACCAGATTGGAATTGGTAAGTCAATGTTTTGGAATTTTTTCTTAATGGCATATAGAGCTCTTCGAGCTTTGTCTTTGAGAGCATTCACTGCCATACTGAAACTCCCCGATGCAGTGATGACCAGGCCGAGGTAAGTGTACTGCATCGTGTGCTCTAGGGCGGTGCTGCCTAGACTGAACTGGTGTCTGTGTTCCTGACATCTGGGCTTTTTCTGAAAGACCATAATGTTGGTCTTTGTGAGGTTCACTGCCAGGGCCCAGTTCTGGCAGTAGTTCTCCAGCAGGTCCAGGTGCTGCTGTAGTCCCTGTGCAGTGGGTGACAGCAGCACCAGGTCGTCTGCATACAGCAGGAGCTTGATGTGTTCGTCTCCTAGAGTGAGTCCAGGGCCTGTCGACTGTTCCAGCTGCACCGCTAGTTCATTAATGTAAATGTTGAACAGCGTTGGACTCAGGCTACAGCCCTGCCGCACTCCTCTCTTCTGAGTGAAGAATTCTGTATGTTTGTTGCCAATTCGTATTGCACATTTGTTGTTCGAATACATTGATTTTATGATGTCATAAACTTTACCCCCTACACCGCTTTGTAAAAGTTTGTAGTATAATCCGTTGTGCCAAATAGAATCAAATGCTTTTTTGAAATCGACAAAGCATGCAAATATTTTTCCATTTTTGGTCTGTTTTACGTGTTTATTGATTAGGGTGTGTAGGGTGTAAATGTGGTCAGTAGTTCTGTGATTTGGAAGAAAGCCAATCTGACTCGGACTCAGGACATTGTGCTCGTTAAGGAAGTTTACAATTCTATTGTTTAAAATACTGCTAAATAACTTCCCCAGATTACTGCTCACACAAATGCCTCTGAAATTATTAGGGTCCAATTTATTTCCACTTTTGTGGATTGGGGTTATAAGTCCTTGGCTCCAGATGTCAGGAAAACAGCCTGAACTAAGTACAATGTTGAATAGTTTGAGCACAGCCGCCTGCAGCTCAGGTGTGCTGTGCTTCAGCATTTCACCCAGGATGCTGTCAGGACCACAAGATTTCTTACTTTTTTGGCTTTTGAGTTTGTTTGTCAATTCTTCGTGTGTAATTGGGAAGTCAAGTGGATTTTGATTATTTTTAATTGTTTCTTCATAAGTTTGTAGATTTTGTTTGATCAGATTATAATTGTCATTGAGTTGTTTTGGTGGGATTTCTTTATATAATTTTCCAAAATGCTTTGTCCAGATATCTCCATCTTGTATTGGTAGGTCTTGTGGTTTAGTTGTGCTCAGATTATTCCACATATCCCAGAACTGATTATTGTTGATTGAGTGTTCTATTTCCTGTAAACTTTTGGTCAGATGGTGTTGCTTTCTCACTCTAATTGTGTCTTTGTATTGTTTTAGTTTTGAACAGTATTCAGATCTTATGTCTGTGTTGTTTGGTTCTTTATGTTTCAGATTTGATAATTTTCTAAGTTGTTTTCTTAATGTTCTGCAGTCTGAGTCGAACCATTTTTCATCTTTTTGTGTTTTTTTAGTATATTTTTTGCCTTTCTTTTTCAATTCACTTTTATATGCTGCTTTTTCAAATATGTAATTGATTTCATTTGTAGCTGAATTCACACCATCTTTGGTTGTTTCGAATTTTGTAGTAATAAATGTATTTATCAGCTTTTTTAGTTCTTCCGAATTTAGGGCTTGAATAAATTTGTCTGGGCTGTCTTGAGCCCATCTGTATCTCTGCTGGACCTGATGCATTTTGCAGGTTTCCAGCCTGTTTTGTTCTGGTATATTGTGTGTTTTGATATAAATGTTAGTTTGGTTATGGTCAGAAAGCGGAGTTTGCTGTTTGACAGTGAATGCACTGAAGGAGGATGGGTCCATGTCAGTGATGGCGTAGTCAACTACACTAGCTCCAAGAGCTGAACAACACGTGAACCTCCCTAAAGAGTCCCCTCTGATCCTGCCGTTGAGGATGTACAGGCCCGAGGCTCGACAGAGGTGCACTAACTCTCTACCGTTTTTATTCACTGTTTGGTCAAGGTTGTTTCTTGGTGGGAGATTTTTTGTGAGACTCAGGGGGTTGTGACCAAACACATATTCATTGCCCTTTGGATCTATGTTATCCGGTTCAGATCCAGTTCTTGCATTAAAGTCTCCACACAGCAGCACATTTCCCTGGGCCTGGAAATGGCTGGTTTCTGTGTGGATGTTGTGCATGTATTCCTCATCATGGTAAGGGGAATCCGCTGGGGGAATGTAGATGGCACAGAGATATGTGTCTGTGTTTGAAATGCCAATTTGGTTGTTAAGTTTTATCCAGCAATGAAACTTTCCAACTGTAATAACAGAAATGTGTTTGGCCATATCCTCCCTGTACCACACCAGAATTCCTCCCGAGTCTCGTCCACGATGGACTGTACTTAATTTTACTGAGGGTACAATTATTTCATAGTAGCCTGAGGGACAGTAGGTAAGCGCATCATTTCGACACCAGGTTTCAGTCAAGATTATAATATCGGCATCTTTGATATTTTTAAGAAATTCTGGGTCTGTGCTTTTAGAACCAAATGTCGAAGAATGAAGACCCTGAATATTCCAACAACTTATTTGAAATGAACACATTAGTATTTTTAAAGATAAACCTATTTGGTAAGACAGAGAAAATAACTAATATAATTTAACTAATATAACATGTGAAGCTAATGTAGCTACATACATTGCAGGAATATTACATTAGTACACGTGTTTTTTTGTTTGTTTTTGTTTTGTTGCTTTGTTTTTTTTTTTTTTTTTTTTTTTTTTTTTTTTTTTTTTTTTTTTTCTCGATAGAGCACTGTGTTGTGAATGTAGCTCTTATCTGTTCAGGAGCTGGTTGCACAGTGTGTGCAGCATCTCTCTGATCTGGCTCAGCTCACTGGCAGGGGTGGAGGTGGAGGGTGGAGCAGGAGGCCGGGCTGCAGCTTCAGCGTAGCTCTGTGCTCTCGGTTGCAGGGATTTCTCTTGGTGTGGGTGTGTGGGGTTTTTTGGTTTCTTCTTCTTGATGGCGGCTTGATGGTCGGCAGGTGGACGTGAAGTTGGTGACTGCAGGTTTACAGGGGTGTAGTGAGCCATAGGTGGCTGTGGGTGTGTTGGACGACGTGGGATGCTCGTCCAGCCGATGTCTTTCCTCACCGGGGTCGGAGGGGTGTGTCTGGGCATGTAGGGGTGAATGGGCCGGTGGTGTTCTGGAGTCGGTAGCAGGTGTCTCAGTGATGTTGGGCTACGGCCCAGGGCTGCATCTTTTAGGGTCTTTGCAAAAATACGCACTGCATCTTTGTGTAGGTGGAGGCCATCATATAGGTGTTGGAGGCCGATGTGGTGGTGGTGGACCAGGTGTACGTTTGGGAGTGCAGAACATCTGCGGGAAATTTCAGTATTGATGCTATAGATGATGTGTGGTGGTGTGTCGTGTCGTGGGAGAAGTGTAGAGATTACAATTCGGGATTCTGGGAACTTTTTGCTGGTGAATTCTGCCATTTTCCTGACAGCTTCAGCCATGTTGTTGCGCAGCGAGTGAAGGTCATTAGTCCCGGTGTGGATTATGACACAGGAGGGGTGTCCTGTGAAGTCTCTGATGATCTGGTGGGCGTGGCCTGTTGTGCTGCATCGTTTTGCAGTGACTTTTTGATGTGGGAAGAGTTTCTGTGGGTCCACAAACTTCCCATTCGAGTCCATAAGGAGGAGAACATCTGGATCAGGTTCTGTAGGGTGGGCAGGGGAGGTTTGTGTTTCTGCAGGTGTCTGTGTGTTTGTGGTAGGTTCGCTGTCTGTAGTAGTAGCTGTACTGCAGTGAAGTGTGTTGTCTTTTCTGTTTTCCTGTAGCTGCTCTCTCATTTCTTGCAGCTGTTTAGAGAGGTTCTCTTCTTTTCTCTCTTTGTCCTCCTCTAGCTTGCATATCTGCATGCGGAGAGTTTGGTTTTCTTCTCGCAGTTCTCTGAAAGCTCTTGTGAGCTCAGTGATGGAGGAGTTGGTGTCTTTCTTCAGCTGCCTGAGTTCATCTTTGAGCTCTTGGATGTAAATGTTTGTGTTGTGTGTGTCTGAGAGTTTGACTTGAGTGTGTTCTCTGAATTCAGTGAAGTCCAGTTCCAGCAAAGCTAAACTGTCTCTCAGTCGACGGTCGGATGGGGGAGGGGAAATAATCGCTGGGCCGTCCTCCTCAGAGTCTGTGCCGTCTGCATGAGGCTCATCTCTCTCCTCCTCTACTCTGGCCTTCAGCAGAGGGAAGATCTCCTCGAATAAGTTCAGGCTTGCCTCATTGCCTTGCAGGAGGAAGGTGCCTTTAGTATAGTAGGTTATGGTGAGAATGGGGTTGTCGTTGTCCAGCATTTCATCTTTACATATAGTTAACCTTCCACCTCGTCCGATTCCTTCTTTATAAATGTGCTTGTATTCCTCACAGATGGCTGTTTTCCATGCGGTAATCAGAGTGGTGTAGAAGATGAGGTTGTTCTTGATTCTTTTCCCATTGAGTTGAATGTAGTCAGCATACAGGAGATCAGGGTTGTCTCTGAGAGTTTTCTCCTTGTGTTTTTTTCGTGCCTGCACACTTCTGCACTTCTCTGGGTAAGACACCTCCCTGCACTCTGTGTGCGCCGGGGTCGCCATGGTGATCAGACTGGGCACTGAGCCAAAACTGCAGCTAGCTTTAGCTTTTAGCTTGTAATAATCAGGGATTTTACTAGAATAACATCAAAATATACAGTTTTTGTCCAAGTTTTTTGGCAGATAGAGCTCACCTCTCTGTTTAGTAACTGGAGATCAACAATTTTGGGATGTTTTTCAGCTGTAGTTCCTTTAAAAAATCTTTGAGCGTTTTGGAGGGAAATCTGCAGTTAGGTGATAGAGTGGTGATCCAGCAGCCAGATGCTAATCCACAGGTTCCAGTCTTATTTCTTTGATTAAAAAGTATTTTCTAGAAGAAAAATTTGTCTTTACCCGAATCCAAGTTGTTCCTCTGTTGTTTTTACTTGTTTGTTGTTGTTATCTCATTCTCTGTCTCACTTTTTGGCTTAATCTTTAAAACATTTTCAGGAGCTCATATTTAGAGTGGCTGATCAGATATCCAGGGGGCGTGGTCTCTCTCTGTCTCTCTGTCTCTCTCTCTCTGTCTCTCTCTCTCTCTGTCTCTCTCTCTCAATTCAATTCAATTCAATTCAATTCAAAAATTGCTTTATTGGCATGAATGTAAATTGTACAATATTGCCAAAGCTAGGAATATGAACATAAATAATAATACATATATGAACATAAATAATTATACGTGAACATTAATAATAATATTAATGATGATAATAAACATCAATATAATAGAGGAAAATATTACAACATAACTTAAACTTAAATTAACAGTGTAACAAATTAGAACATTTGATACCACAGTGTTTTAACATATATACACACTCACATGTACTGAGGGTCACTGTGGTGGACAATAGGGAAACACACTGAGGTCAGACGCAACATACACACATTACACACACATTCACCTGCTGTCTCTCAGGCTGTGGCACACACACACGTATCTCGCAGCCAGTGCTGCTGTCTGTCCCTCTCCTAATGTTATCTTTATTTTATCTACTTCAGTCATGGCTGTAAAGTTTTTTATTAATGTACTGAATTTGTTAAAGTAGAGGTCTCTTATGGACATGTATTTTTGACAGTGAAGGAGGAAGTGCGTCTCTGTCTCGATCTCTCCTGTCCTACAGTGAACACACACCCTTTGCTCTCTGGGTAACCAGCTCTTTCTGTGTCTGCCGGTCTCGATGGCCAGACTGTGTGCACTGAGCCTGTACTTGGTCAGGATCCGTCTCTGCTTTGTGTCTCTGACACTCTGGAGATATTCTTCCAATTCATAATTTGACTTTAGAGTTCGATAGAATTGTAATTTACTTTGTAATTTAGTTTCCTGATCCCAATGTTCCAGATATGTATTCTTAGATTGTTTGATAATTTGGTTTATTCTGATGTTTGTGTGAGAAGCAGTGCTGGTCTGAGACTGGTTAGTGTTAGTAGGGTTAGTCGGGTTAGTCAGTCTCAGAACCAGCTGACTGAGGGGACTTTTTTCGGGGTTCAGTTCTTGGGTTTGTAACGCTTTAAAATGTAGCGATTCTGTGGGACTTGCTTTTAGGTGCATCCAGAATTTGAGGGCTCTTTTTTGCATATTAATAATCAAAGGGAATCGGCCTAATTCTGCCCTACATGCATTATTGGGTGTTTTTCTATGTATTTTTAGGATGAGTTTGCAGAATTCTGTGTGTAGGGCTTCTGTTGGATGTCTGTCCCATCTAGTGTAGCTCTGATCACCGAGTGGACCCCAAACCTCACTTCCATACAGCGCTATGGGCTGAATCACACTATCAAAGATTTTACACCAGATTGGAATTGGTAAGTCAATGTTTTGGAATTTTTTCTTAATGGCATATAGAGCTCTTCGAGCTTTGTCTTTGAGAGCATTCACTGCCATACTGAAACTCCCCGATGCAGTGATGACCAGGCCGAGGTAAGTGTACTGCATCGTGTGCTCTAGGGCGGTGCTGCCTAGACTGAACTGGTGTCTGTGTTCCTGACATCTGGGCTTTTTCTGAAAGACCATAATGTTGGTCTTTGTGAGGTTCACTGCCAGGGCCCAGTTCTGGCAGTAGTTCTCCAGCAGGTCCAGGTGCTGCTGTAGTCCCTGTGCAGTGGGTGACAGCAGCACCAGGTCGTCTGCATACAGCAGGAGCTTGATGTGTTCGTCTCCTAGAGTGAGTCCAGGGCCTGTCGACTGTTCCAGCTGCACCGCTAGTTCATTAATGTAAATGTTGAACAGCGTTGGACTCAGGCTACAGCCCTGCCGCACTCCTCTCTTCTGAGTGAAGAATTCTGTATGTTTGTTGCCAATTCGTATTGCACATTTGTTGTTCGAATACATTGATTTTATGATGTCATAAACTTTACCCCCTACACCGCTTTGTAAAAGTTTGTAGTATAATCCGTTGTGCCAAATAGAATCAAATGCTTTTTTGAAATCGACAAAGCATGCAAATATTTTTCCATTTTTGGTCTGTTTTACGTGTTTATTGATTAGGGTGTGTAGGGTGTAAATGTGGTCAGTAGTTCTGTGATTTGGAAGAAAGCCAATCTGACTCGGACTCAGGACATTGTGCTCGTTAAGGAAGTTTACAATTCTATTGTTTAAAATACTGCTAAATAACTTCCCCAGATTACTGCTCACACAAATGCCTCTGAAATTATTAGGGTCCAATTTATTTCCACTTTTGTGGATTGGGGTTATAAGTCCTTGGCTCCAGATGTCAGGAAAACAGCCTGAACTATGTACAATGTTGAATAGTTTGAGCACAGCCGCCTGCAGCTCAGGTGTGCTGTGCTTCAGCATTTCACCCAGGATGCTGTCAGGACCACAAGATTTCTTACTTTTTTGGCTTTTGAGTTTGTTTGTCAATTCTTCGTGTGTAATTGGGAAGTCAAGTGGATTTTGATTATTTTTAATTGTTTCTTCATAAGTTTGTAGATTTTGTTTGATCAGATTATAATTGTCATTGAGTTGTTTTGGTGGGATTTCTTTATATAATTTTCCAAAATGCTTTGTCCAGATATCTCCATCTTGTATTGGTAGGTCTTGTGGTTTGGTCGTGCTCAGATTATTCCACATATCCCAGAACTGATTATTGTTTATTGAGTGTTCTATTTCCTGTAAACTTTTGGTCAGATGGTGTTGCTTTCTCACTCTAATTGTGTCTTTGTATTGTTTTAGTTTTGAACAGTATTCAGATCTTATGTCTGTGTTGTTTGGTTCTTTATGTTTCAGATTTGATAATTTTCTAAGTTGTTTTCTTAATGTTCTGCAGTCTGAGTCGAACCATTTTTCATCGTTTTGTGTTTTTTTTAGTATATTTTTTGCCTTTCTTTTTCAATTCACTTTTATATGCTGCTTTTTCAAATATGTAATTGATTTCATTTGTAGCCAAATTAACACCATCTTTGGTTGTTTCGAATTTTGTAGTAATAAATGTATTTATCAGCTTTTTTAGTTCTTCCGAATTTAGGGCTTGAACAAATTTGTCTGGGCTGTCTTGAGCCCATCTGTATCTCTGCTGGACCTGATGCATTTTGCAGGTTTCCAGCCTGTTTTGTTCTGGTATATTGTGTGTTTTGATATAAATGTTAGTTTGGTTATGGTCAGAAAGCGGAGTTTGCTGTTTGACAGTGAATGCACTGAAGGAGGATGGGTCCATGTCAGTGATGGCGTAGTCAACTACACTAGCTCCAAGAGCTGAACAACACGTGAACCTCCCTAAAGAGTCCCCTCTGATCCTGCCGTTGAGGATGTACAGGCCCGAGGCTCGACAGAGGTGCACTAACTCTCTACCGTTTTTATTCACTGTTTGGTCAAGGTTGTTTCTTGGTGGGAGATTTTTTGTGAGACTCAGGGGGTTGTGACCAAACACATATTCATTGCCCTTTGGATCTATGTTATCCGGTTCAGATCCAGTTCTTGCATTAAAGTCTCCACACAGCAGCACATTTCCCTGGGCCTGGAAATGGCTGGTTTCTGTGTGGATGTTGTGCATGTATTCCTCATCATGGTAAGGAGAATCCGCTGGGGGAATGTAGATGGCACAGAGATATGTGTCTGTGTTTGAAATGCCAATTTGGTTGTTAAGTTTTATCCAGCAATGAAACTTTCCAACTGTAATAACAGAAATGTGTTTGGCCAGATCCTCCCTGTACCACACCAGAATTCCTCCCGAGTCTCGTCCACGATGGACTGTACTTAATTTTACTGAGGGTACAATTATTTCATAGTAGCCTGAGGGACAGTAGGTAAGCGCATCATTTCGACACCAGGTTTCAGTCAAGATTATAATATCGGCATCTTTGATATTTTTTAGAAATTCTGGGTCTGTGCTTTTAGAACCAAATGTCGAAGAATGAAGACCCTGAATATTCCAACAACTTATTTGAAATGAACACATTAGTATTTTTAAAGATAAACCTATTTGGTAAGACAGAGAAAATAACTAATATAATTTAACTAATATAACATGTGAAGCTAATGTAGCTACATACATTGCAGGGATATTACATTAGTACACGTGTTTTTTTTTCGTTTTTTTTTTCGATAGAGCACTGTGTTGTGAATGTAGCTCTTATCTGTTCAGGAGCTGGTTGCACAGTGTGTGCAGCATCTCTCTGATCTGGCTCAGCTCACTGGCAGGGGTGGAGGTGGAGGGTGGAGCAGGAGGCCGGGCTGCAGCTTCAGCGTAGCTCTGTGCTCTCGGTTGCAGGGGTTTCTCTTGGTGTGGGTGTGTGGGGTTTTTTGGTTTCTTCTTCCTGATGGCGGCCTGATGGTCAGCAGGTGGATGTGAAGTTGGTGACTGCAGGTTTACAGGGGTGTAGTGAGCCATAGGTGGCTGTGGGTGTGTTGGACGACGTGGGATGCTCGTCCAGCCGATGTCTTTCCTCACCGGGGTCGGAGGGGTGTGTCTGGGCATGTAGGGGTGAATGGGCCGGTGGTGTTCTGGAGTCGGTAGCAGGTGTCTCGGTGATGTTGGGCTACGGCCCAGGGCTGCATCTTTTAGGGTCTTTGCAAAAATACGCACTGCATCTTTGTGTAGGTGGAGGCCATCATATAGGTGTTGGAGGCCGATGTGGTGGTGGTGGACCAGGTGTACGTTTGGGAGTGCAGAACATCTGCGGGAAATTTCAGTATTGATGCTGTAGATGATGTGTGGTGGTGTGTCGTGTCGTGGGAGAAGTGTAGAGATTACAATTCGGGATTCTGGGAACTTTTTGCTGGTGAATTCTGCCATTTTCCTGACAGCTTCAGCCGTGTTGTTGCGCAGCGAGTGAAGGTCATTAGTCCCGGTGTGGATTATGACACATGAGGGGTGTCCTGTGAAGTCTCTGATGATCTGGTGGGCGTGGCCTGTTGTGCTGCATCGTTTTGCAGTGACTTTTTGATGTGGGAAGAGTTTCTGTGGGTCCACAAACTTCCCATTCGAGTCCATAAGGAGGAGAACATCTGGATCAGGTTCTGTAGGGTGGGCAGGGGAGGTTTGGGTTTCTGCAGGTGTCTGTGTGTTTGTGGTAGGTTCGCTGTCTGTAGTAGGAGCTGTACTGCAGTGAAGTGTGTTGTCTTTTCTGTTTTCCTGTAACTGCTCTCTCATTTCTTGCAGCTGTTTAGAGAGGTTCTCTTCTTTTCTCTCTTTGTCCTCCTCTAGCTTGCATATCTGCACGTGGAGAGTTTGGTTTTCTTCTCGCAGTTCTCTGAAAGCTCTTGTGAGCTCAGTGATGGAGGAGTTGGTGTCTTTCTTCAGCTGCCTGAGTTCATCTTTGAGCTCTTGGATGTAAATGTTTGTGTTGTGTGTGTCTGAGAGTTTGACTTGAGTGTGTTCTCTGAATTCAGTGAAGTCCAGTTCCAGCAAAGCTAAACTGTCTCTCAGTCGACGGTCGGATGGGGGAGGGGAAAGAATCGCTGGGCCGTCCTCCTCAGAGTCTGTGCCGTCTGCATGAGGCTCATCTCTCTCCTCCTCTACTCTGGCCTTCAGCAGAGGGAAGATCTCCTCGAATAAGTTCAGGCTTGCCTCATTGCCTTGCAGGAGGAAGGTGCCTTTAGTATAGTAGGTTATGGTGAGAATGGGGTTGTCGTTGTCCAGCATTTCATCTTTACATATAGTTAATCTTCCACCTCGACCGATTCCTTCTTTATAAATGTGCTTGTATTCCTCACAGATGGCTGATTTCCATGCGGTAATCAGAGTGGTGTAGAAGATGAGGTTGTTCTTGATTCTTTTCCCATTGAGTTGAATGTAGTCAGCATACAGGAGATCAGGGTTGTCTCTGAGAGTTTTCTCCTTGTGTTTTTTTCGTGCCTGCACACTTCTGCACTTCTCTGGGTAAGACACCTCCCTGCACTCTGTGTGCGCCGGGGTCGCCATGGTGATCAGACTGGGCACTGAGCCAAAACTGCAGCTAGCTTTAGCTTTTAGCTTGTAATAATCAGGGATTTTACTAGAATAACATCAAAATATACAGTTTTTGTCCAAGTTTTTTGGCAGATAGAGCTCACCTCTCTGTTTAGTAACTGGAGATCAACAATTTTGTGATGTTTTTCAGCTGTAGTTCCTTTAAAAAATCTTTGAGCGTTTTGGAGGGAAATCTGCAGTTAGGTGATAGAGTGGTGATCCAGCAGCCAGATGCTAATCCACAGGTTCCAGTCTTCTATCTTTAATTAAAAAGTATTTTCTAGAAGAAAAATTTGTCTTTACCCGAATCCAAGTAGTTCCTCTGTTGTTTTTACTTGTTTGTTGTTGTCATCTCATTCTCTGTCTCACTTTTTGGCTTAATCTTTAAAACATTTTCAGGAGCTCATATTTAGAGTGGCTGATCAGATATCCCTCTCTGTCTCTCTCTCTCTCTCTCTCTCTCTCTCTCTCTCTCTGTCTCTCTGTCTCTCTGTCTCTCTCTGTCTCTCTCTCTCTCTCTCTCTCTCTCTCTGTCTCTCTCTCTCTCTCTGTCTCTCTCTCTCTCTCTCTCTCTCTCTCTCTCTCTCTCTCTCTCTCTCGGTGCATGCTGGGAATTGGGTAGGGAATGCTTGGGAGAGTGCTTAGGTGAGAGGTAATTTACAGGAAAAATAATACCACTGTTTTTTTTTTTCTCTTCCTTTCTTTCTTCACTTTCTTGTATTCAATTTAAAAAAAAAAAAAAAAAAAAAAAAAAAATAAAAAAAAAAAAAAAAAAAAAAAAACTTTTTGCGAGAGTTGTCTCGTGTTGGAGGCAGGGATGGCGTCTCACGCGAGTGTGCAGGCGTCAGCCCTGTCGCTTCGGCATGGGATTAGGTGTGTGACCCAAACAGGTGTACCGGTGGAGGACGTGCTACTGGATGTGGCAGAGCGCGTGGGGCATGACAATATCATTTCGGCGTCGAGGATGAACAGGGCTGTGGTGGTATTTTTGAAGGAAGAAAATCTTGTCCATAGTTTGATAGAGAGCGGGATTTCGGTGAGTGGCACTTTTATTCCTGTTCAACCACTAGTTTCAATCACGACGAAGGTGATTGTTTCTAATGTTCCAACTTTTATACCTGACGCTGACATTGAACGAGAGCTTTCTCGTTTTGGTAAACTCGCCAGTGGAATTAGAACGGTTCCACTTGGATGTAAACATGCCGCTTTAAAACATGTAATGTCGTTCAGGCGGCAGGTGTTCATGTTTTTAAATACACCAACGCTGAATATATCATTTAGATGTGTTTTTGAGGGCAAATCGTATATGATGTACGCGAGCACTGGAGAGATGCGCTGTTTTGATTGTGGGAATATTGGACATGTTCGGCTGTCTTGTCCTCATAGAGTTGAATCTGAGAATGAAGCAGGCCCAAGTAATATTTCAAGTGAGAGGAAGGAAAATGATGTGCAAAAGATTATCGAATCAAATGAAGCAGTAATGGTGATTAATGAAGATCAGAATGTGGTTTCAACTGGGAAGGAAAATAATACAGAGATAAGTCTTGATCCTAAGACAAAACAGGGAAAAATGAATAAAGTTGATGTTGGAACTGATGTAACTGTTGCTTCTGATGGGAGAAGTATTATGGTACAAGTGTCTGAGCAGGTTGAGGCTGTGGAGAATCCAGAGGAAATAGGCCAGAAGAATGATGGTGCAAACGCTCTGAAAGGTGATGTTTTGGAAAGAGGAAGGATCGTATCTTTGACTAAGAAAGTGCAATCAGAAATGGTTGGTGAGGAAATGGATGCTGATGAGGACGATGATGATGATGATGATGATGATGATGATGGTGGTGGTGTATTGTCTGATTTCTCAGACGTGTCAGACGTTTCACAAATAGGATGTGAGCAGGTTTATTCACTAGATGAAATAAACAAATTCTTGGATGAAACGTTTGGAAAATCTGTTGATGTGCGGAATTATTTTTCTGATCTGAAAAGGTTTGAGACCTCTGTTCTTTATTGGCAGAGAAAGGTTGGAGAAGATGGACTCAGTCAAAGAAAGAGGTTTCGTTTAAAGAAGTTTCTTGTGAAACTGCGAAAGGGTAAAGTCCCTACAAAACGTAAATTTAAATAATTGAATCAATGTTTTATATACCACTCAGGGTGACTTTACTATACTCTTTATTTCTTTTTGTCTCCCTTTTCCCTCTCTTTATATTTTCTATGGAGATGATAAGGGTAGCCTCTTTTAACATTAATGGGGGGAGAGACAGGAGCAAGAGAGCAATGGTGGCAGAATTAATCAAAATTAAGAATGTAAATGTTTCTTTTTTGCAAGAAACGCATACAGATTGTAAAAATGAATTAGAATGGCGTAGATGGTGGGAGGCTGAGAGTGTTTTCAGTCATGGGTCAAATATGAGTACTGGGGTAGCTATTCTTTTTTCAAAAAATTTGAACATGAAAATTATATCAACTGAAGAAATAGAAAAGGGCAGAGTTTTAATGGTCACAGGAGTGGTTAATGAGTTAAAATGTTCTTTCATAAATGTTTATGCTCCAAACAATGGATCAGATCGTGTATTATTATTTAGAAAGTTACAGAGTGCATTAAGAAAATGTGATAATGATTCTTGCATAATAATGGGCGGTGATTGGAATTGCACCACAAATTTTCTTTTAGATAGGAACAGGGAGGAATCCCATCCACTGTCAAGTAATGCTCTTCTGGATATTATTAAGGAGTTTGAGCTAATGGATGTGTGGAGGAATATGAATCCAACAATTAGACAATATACATGGGTTAAAATATTAGACTCTAATGTTACTGGAGCGAGACTAGACAGAATATATATAAGTAAAACATCTATGAATAGAGTATTCAATGCAAACATTTTCCCTAATGGTTTTTCTGATCATCACATTGTGACCATGGATTTTAATATTATTGCTTCAGCACGCCCCAGGTTTTATTGGCATTTTAATACTAAACTGCTGCAGGATGGGTCTTTTTGTGAGAAATTCCGTGATTTTTGGAAAAGGTGGAAATTGAATAAAGGTAATTTTGAAAAAAAGATACAGTGGTGGGAGGTGGGGAAAACGCAGATAAAGGTTTTTTGTCAGAACTTTTCCTATAGCAATACTGTGTGTGTAAAAGAGAGAATTGAGCAGTTGGAGAAGGAAATAAAAGCTATGGAAAGTGTGATGGATGTAAATGTCTTGGGTTTGCCAAATGGTTTAAGGAATAAGAAATTTGAATTAAGATCTATTTTAGAGGAAAGAGCAAAGGGTGCTCTAATTAGAGCAAGAATTTCTTCTATCAAGGACATTGACTCTCCCACTTCTTATTTTTTTAATCTGGAGCGGAAAGTTGCACAACAAAAGCGAATGCTTCATCTGCGCAAGGAAAATGGAACATTAACATCAAATCCAACAGAGATGAGGAAAATGGCAATGGATTTTTATGCTGATTTGTATGGACACACTGACTGTGACTCTGAGAATATGGCACAATTATTACAAGGACTACCAAAGTTGCAACCTGAAGATAAGAAAAATCTCGATATCATGATCAACTTTAATGAACTTTCAGATGCAGTCCAACAACTTTCCACTGGGCGTGCACCAGGAATAGATGGTTTACCTGCTGAATTCTATAAGACTTTTTGGAATGTTTTAGGTGAAGATTTGTATGAAGTTTGTTGTGAGTGTTTTGAAAAAGGCACATTACCAACTAGTTGTCAGAGGGCTGTGATCTCTCTAATACCAAAAAATGGAGATCTAGGTTTATTAAAAAATTGGCGACCTGTGTCTTTGATGTGCTCGGACTATAAAATATTGGCTAAAGTTTTAGCCAATAGGTTAAAAAAATATTTACATATTGTGGTCAGAAGAGACCAAACATATTGTATTCCGGGTCGCACAATCATGGACAATCTGTTTTTAATAAGAGATGTTATGGATGTGTCTATTAATGAAAATTGTGATGTGGGTTTTTTTTCTATCGATCAGGAGAAAGCTTTTGATCGGGTGGGTCATGAGTACATTTTTAAAGTCTTGGAATCTTTTGGATTTGGGAATGTTTTTATCTCATGGATACGTTTGTTATATAATGGTGCTTCAATAATGCTCAAGATGGGGACTGGTCTAACTTATCCAGTGCCTGTGGGAAGAGGTATTCGGCAGGGGTGTCCTCTCTCAGGGCAGCTTTATAGCCTAGCAATTGAGCCCCTTTTATGTAAATTAAGGAATGAATTAAGGGGTTTTATGGTTCCAGGTGACCCAAGAGATTCAAGATGCTTTTTGTCTGCTTATGCCGATGATGTAACTGTTTTTGTTACCAGCCAAAAAGATGTAAATGTTGTATGTGAGTGTCTAGATGTTTACGAGAAAGCGTCTTCGGCTAAAGTAAATTGGGGAAAAAGTAATGGTTTTATTGTTGGTCAGTGGGAGAATGGTGGGCCACCTTCACTTCCTGGGGGATTATTTTGGGGAAGAGAAGGTATAAAAATTCTTGGAGTGTTTTTAGGAGTAGAAAGTTATAGGGATAAGAACTGGGAAGGTTTGCTGGAGAAGGTGTCTGCCAAGTTGTCTAAATGGAAATGGCTATTGCCAGAGCTATCCTACAGGGGTAGAGTTTTGGTTATAAATAACCTGGCTGCTTCCATGTTATGGCACCGATTGAGCGTCTTAGAGCCACCAGAGGACCTTGTTAAAAGTATCCAGAGAAAGTTGGTGGAGTTTTTTTGGACAGGGCAGCACTGGATTCCTGCGTCAGTTTTGTATCTTCCAACCCATGAGGGCGGACAAAGTCTGATTGACATCAGAAGCAGGATTTGCACTTTCCGATTACAAGCAGCGCAGAGACTATTATATGAAGAGGATGTGGAGTGGACAAATGTGGCATGCGCTCTGTTAAGGAGAACATCGAATCTGGGATATGACAGACAGCTGTTCTTACTGAAAGTGAATGAACTGGATTTGAACCATTTGACTTCTTTTTACCAATCCATGCTAAAAGTGTGGAATATGACTTTTACTGTGACCAGAGAAATGTTGCGACCACAGGACTGGTTATTGGAAGAACCATTGTTTCATAACCCTCTGATACCAACAAAAATGTTGTCTTCAAGCAGTGTGAGGAACTGTCTGGTCAGAGCTGGATGCATAAAAATCGAACATCTAAGAGACGGCAACAAGTGGAGGACAGCACTTTCGATCCGGAACGAGACAGGAATACGCTCTTTACGTCTGCTGGACCAGATGTTAATGGAAGTACGTGCAGCGCTGCCTGGAGCAGGCAGAGAAGCATTAGAAATTCCTTTGGAAGAACGGAGCTACAGTTTTCCACCCATAAGAGTCTCTGCTGCACAGGAAATTCAGAATGAAGATACCTTTTTATCCTTTAAAACTCCAGAGTTGGGATTATTTCAAGACATTGGTAAAAAGGCTCTATACGTTGTGTGTGTTAAAGTGTCACATCAGACTGTCTTGAGAAGAGTCAGAACATGGAGGTGGCCAGAAGTGTTTGGGCCAGACTTTAGAGGATGCTGGAGATCTCTGTACAAGCCTCCTATTGAGAAACGTACAGCAGATTTACAGTGGAGACTCATCTATGGCATAATAGCAACAAACAGACACGTGGCGCACCTGAATCCAGAAGTAGGGAGGGAGTGTCTCTTTTGTGGGATGGATGAAACGGTTGATCATTTGTTTATCCAGTGTGGGAGGTTAAGAGGTCTTTTTTATTTTTTAAAGGATTGTTTTGAAAGTATGGGTGAAGAATTTTCCTATCAAGTTTTTATCAGTGGTCCAATGTACAAAGTCAGTGAACGGAAAAAAGTGGTTTTGTTAAATTACCTTGTGGGATCAGCCAAAATGGCAATTTGGAGAACTAGGAAAAACAAAACATTGGGTACTGGTTCAGTTGATGCAGAAAGAGTTCTGAAAGGGATGGTGGCTGCTCGAATCAAAATAGAATTTGCTTATTTTAAATTAGTTAATAATATTATAGAATTTTCTGCAATATGGTCTGTGGGAAGGGGTTTGTGTGAGGTTGGGCAGGATGAAGTGTTGGTTTTAAAGATTTAATGAAAGGGTGAAAATCTTTTTTGATTGGACGTTTTTGTTGCTGTTTTTATTTTAATTTAAATTTTTTGTAATTTTGAATTTTTTAAGGTTTTGTAGTTTTTTGAATGATATTGGAATGAAATATGATCAAGGATAAAAATAAAGATGTGTAAACCTCTCTCTCTCTCTCTCTCTCTCTCTCTCTCTCTCTCTCTCTCTCTCTCTCTCTCTCTCTCTCTCTCTCTCTCTCTCTTTAACTATAATTCCTAAAGTTTTTCCACAAACCTACAGATGGCGGTATTCTATCCCTAACACATAGAGCAATGTCCAAAAACTATTTATATTTATTTAAGATCATCATTCAAGTGATTTTTTCATAAAAAAATCATTTTTAATGAGCCAATTTATGACATAGTTAAGTATTTGTGCAGTAAATAGGTAAAAAAAACTACCAAATACCCACAAAAACACAGCATAAATGTATAGTTGAGAAGTAAATAAAAAAAATTATATATAGTTTTCCATGTAAAAAAATTATATTTCCTTATGCAATCGCTCTGTAAAATTTTGGGGTCCATCTGACTCCTACTTGAGGGACGATTAAGGGTTAATTAAATGCACATTAAAACATAAAAGGCTTTTTTAGTTACAATATTTTATTGACAATGGATTTTAATTTAATGTTCAAATGTATGTTAATTGAGTCAATGATCACTTTGATTTGAAAGGCTGTGAGGATTTGAAGATAGAATGTTGAATTCCACTATGACGTCATAGTTTCTAGAACTCGTTTGAGCATTTGGAGATTTGACTAAAACATCAGATTACTTTAATCAGTGTTTGATCAGTTTGAGTTGAAGTTAAATTTGAGCTAGAAAACATGGAGCACAAGTTCATCGCCACATCTTTTAAAGTGTTTAATGAAGTTCGTTTAGAGGGAGAACACACAGACGTCATCATCATCGTCAATGGCAAAGAGTTTAAAGCTCACAAGATTATCCTCTGTGGATGCAGTCCGTACTTCAGGTAAATATTTATATAATATAATATAGTTACTAGTGACTTTTGATCTGATTGAGAAGAAGCGAAAACCCTGAATTTCAGGCGACTTGGAGAGCTTTCACACACCCCTCGGTAACACTTTACAATAAGGTTGTATTAGTTAACATTAGTTAATGTATTAGTTAACATGAACTAACCATGAACAACACCTGTGTTCAGCATTAGTCAATCTTTGTCAACGTTAGTTCATAAAAATCCAGCTGTTCATGGTTTATTCATGTTAGTTCACAGTGCATTGACTAATGTTAACAATATTTGAATAATGCATTAGTAAATGTTTAAATTAACATAAAGATAAATAAGTGCTTTATAAGTGCAGTTCATTATTAGTTCATGTTAACTAATGTAAGCTAATGAACCTTATATATATGTGTGTGTGTGTGTGTGTGTGTGTGTGTGTGTGTGTGTGTGTGTGTGTGTGTGTGTGTGTGTGTGTGCAGATGGGGGGGGGCTTTGGGTGCTCGAGCCCCTGCCCTTTTTCAAAATGAATCAAGTGCCCCTCTCAGACAAATATCAAGGATAATATCGTGGTCAATAAAACTAAATAAATGTGATTATTAAGTCGGCTTGGGAGAGCCAACTTACTGATATTGCTATTAAACTTATTATTAGTGGTGCTTGCCAAGCAAGGCATCAATATTGTTATTCTCCATACTTAAAATTATTATTGGGGCTTGCGTAGCAAGGCATTAATATTTATATCTCACCCCAGATCGGTTTATTATTATTCTTACTTCTGGACACTTTTTCGGCGCGCTTCTCCTCCCACATTTTTTGTCACAGACCCATGAATGAGGCGTCAAATCGACCGGCCTATACGGGAATGGTGTGCTATATCTTTTCTAAGAGGTCGGGGGTGCGATGTTCGCCCCAGGGGCGAAAAAGTAGCCCAAAAATCCCATTGACTTAACATTGCGACGAATTTTGACCCCTCGTAGCTCCGAGCGAGGATTTCGTAGAAACTCGTGACTTACCACATTTGAAGAGGCTGACAGGCCCAGTAAGATGACACATCGCAATGGGGTATAAGTTGTACCCCTGGGGTGCAGGAGCTGCCCAAAATTTTACCCCATTCATTGTCTATGGGGAGGATGTCCCGTTAAGCTCGTGTATCTCTTACTATGGGAAATTGCATAGGGATTTTGTATTGAGCTCTGGCTCTGGCTCACAGTGTCTCAGAGACAAAGGGGTGGGCTCAATTTACTCAGACAGCCAATCACTATCTCAGGATGATTGTCAACCTATGAAGCCACGCCCTAGCAACCATTTAGAGCTCCCTAGCAACTGATCCCATAGACTTCAATTGAAAGAGATCAAAGGGATATCTTTTGATAGAAGTGTCATAGAAACACGAGGGTGGGTTTGTTTGACTCGGGGCATCAACAGCCAATCACAAGTGACCTTCAACACCTCCTAGCCACGCCCTAGCAACCATTATCAAGCAGCCTAGCAACCGTTAATCACGACCTATATCTCTGCCTCAAAACATCATAGAGGCATGGGGGTTGGTTTATATCGTTCATACTGACAAGCAGCCTTTGGAGTATTGTCATTGGATGCTGCCAAGCCACTCCATAGCAACCAAACAGAGTACCTTAGCAACCGTTTACCAAGACCTATATCTCTGCCTCAGAACATCATACAGACATGGGGGTTGGTTTATATCATTCATACTGACAAGCAGTATCATCATTGGATGCTGCCATGCCACTCCATAGCAACCAAAAAGAGTACCCTAGCAACCGTTTACCAAGACTTATATCTCAGCCTCAGAACATCATACAGACATGGGGGTAGGTTTATATCATTCATTATGACAAGCAGTATCATCATTGGATGCTGCCAAGCCCCCCCAGCAACCAAACAGAGTACCCTAGCAACCGTATACCAAGACCTATATCTCTGCTTCGGAACATCGTAGAGACATGGGGGTTGGTTTATATCATTCATACAGACAAGCAGTATCATCATTGGATGCTGCCAAGCCCCCCTAGCAACCAAACAGAGTACCCTAGCAACCGTATACCAAGACCTATATCTCTGCTTCAGAACATCATAGAGGCCTGGGGGTTGGTTTATATCATTCATACAGACAAGCAGTATCATCATTGGGTGCTGCCAAGCCCCCTTAGCAACCAAACAGAGTACCCTAGCAACCATATACCAAGACCTATATCTCTGCTTCAGAACATCATAGAGACATGGGGGTTGGTTTATATCATTCATACAGACAAGCACTATCATCATTGGATGCTGCCAAGCCCCCTTAGCAACCAAACAGAGTACCCTAGCAACCATATACCAAGACCTATATCTCTGCCTCAGAACATCATAGAGACATGGGGGTTGGTTTATATTATTCATACAGACAAGCAGTATCATCATTGGATGCTGCCAAGCCCCCCTAGCAACCAAACAGAGTACCCTAGCAACCGTATACCAAGACCTATATCTCTGCTTCGGAACATCGTAGAGACATGGGGGTTGGTTTATATCATTCATACAGACAAGCAGTATCATCATTGGATGCTGCCAAGCCCCCCTAGCTACCAAACAGAGTACCCTAGCAACCGTATACCAAGACCTATATCTCTGCTTCAGAACATCATAGAGGCATGGGGGTTGGTTTATATCATTCATACAGACAAGCAGTATCATCATTGGATGCTGCCAAACCCCTCCATAGCAACCAAACAGAGTACCCTAGCAACCGTTTACCAAGACCTATATCTCTGCCTCAGAACATCCTAGAGACATGGGGGTTGGTTTATATCATTCATACAGACAAGCAGTATCATCATTGGATGCTGCCAAGCCCCTCCATAGCAACCAAACAGAGTACCCTAGCAACCGTTTACAAGGACCTATATCTCTGCATCAGAACATCGTAGAGGCATGGGGGTTGGGTCTTTTGACTCAGACTGGCAAATAGTCTTTAAATGTCACCCCATAAATTGTATAGCCACTCCATAGCAACCATATAGAGTACCCTAGCAACCGTACAAACACATGAATAGGACATATCTCAGCTCCACAACATCGTATAGACTTGGGGGTTGCCTCTTTTGTTTCGGGTGAGAATCCAGTACACACAACATAGCATCCGAGAGGATTTTTTTGCCACGGCAAGCACCACTCACATTTTCTTCAGGAAATGTACATTCTAGTTATATTTCTTACTCAAATTTACAACTCTATCTCCTCCTAGAGCTTTAACTCCACATACTCCAAACTCGGCTCAGACCTTCAAACTAGTCTGACTCGGTGTGCTATATCGTTTCTAACTGATCTGACTCACGGTTTTCCTAAAAATGACGATCAAAACTCAAAAAAATCCCATTGACTTTCATTGACGGAATGTTCAGATGAGCCAAGACTGTTCAAATCTAAACACTGAAGCCCTTTAGACTCAAAGAAGCTGCCATTCTATGAACTACTATTTCTAATCCACTGAGACTCAAACTTCCGTTCTATCTAATATTTCTAATCTAAACCAAGATAAAATCATACTAGAGCGGGGTAAACTGGGGCAAATCATACTAGAGCGGTGTAAACTGGGGCAAATCATACTAGAGCGGGGTAAACTGGGGTAAATCATACTAGAGCGGGGTAAACTGGGGTAAATCATACTAGAGCGGGGTAAACTGGGGTAAATCATACTAGAGCGGGGTAAACTGGGGTAAATCATACTAGAGCGGGGTAAACTGGGGTAAATCATACTAGAGCGGGGTAAACTGGGGTAAATCATACTAGAGCTGGGTAAACTGGGGTAAATCATACTAGAGCTGGGTAAACTGGGGTAAATCATACTAGAGCAGGGTAAACTGGGGTAAATCATACTAGAGCGGGGTAAACTGGGGTAAGTCATACTAGAGCAGGGTAAACTGTGGTAAATCATACTAGAGCGGGGTAAACTGGGGTAAATCATACTAGAGCGGGGTAAACTGGGGTAAATCATACTAGAGCAGGGTAAACTGTGGTAAATCATACTAGAGCGGGGTAAACTGGGGTAAATCATACTAGAGCGGGGTAAACTGGGGTAAATCATACTAGAGCGGGGTAAACTGGGGTAAATCATACTAGAGCTGGGTAAACTGGGGTAAGTCATACTAGAGCGGGGTAAACTGGGGTAAATCATACTAGAGCTGGGTAAACTGGGGTAAATCATACTAGAGCAGGGTAAACTGTGGTAAATCATACTAGAGCTGGGTAAACTGTGGTAAATCATACTAGAGCGGGGTAAACTGTGGTAAATCATACTAGAGCTGGGTAAACTGGGGTAAGTCATACTAGAGCGGGGTAAACTGGGGTAAATCATACTAGAGCTGGGTAAACTGGGGTAAATCATACTAGAGCAGGGTAAACTGTGGTAAATCATACTAGAGCAGGGTAAACTGTGGTAAATCATACTAGAGCGGGGTAAACTGGGGTAAATCATACTAGCACGGGGTAAACTGGGATAAATCATACTAGAGCGGGGTAAACTGTGTTAATCTATCTATCTATCTATCTATCTATCTATCTATCTATCTATCTATCTATCTATCTATCTATCTATCTATCTATCTATCTATCTATCTATCTATCTATATATCTATCTATATATCTATATATCACTCTATCATCTAACTAATCTATCTTCTGATAGACTGTATTAACTTCAAAACAGTCAACCTTTTAAACTACTTTAAACTGAAAATTTTTAACTTTTTAAAAAACTTTTTCAAACCTTCTGGTCAACTTCCCAAGCCAACTTAAAGTTTGTCTCGACAAACTTTTTAATCTAGTTGTTGTATACAATAGTAACGAATGGCTCAAAAGTCGGACAGTTTCTGTTGAGGCGTTGCCATAACGTGTTGCTATGGGTTACGTGCGTTTTGATTAACAGCTGATTTTCCTCTGTTCGGAAACGGCTCTCGAGATATATATGGACAAATATGGTCCTTTCAGAGGGTGTGTGGCCTCACGGGAAAAAAGTAAGCCAATGTTTTTTTTTCATCCATAATATGAGCTAATGTGTTGATTTAATTACAAATCTATATATTAGCTATATATTTTAAAGTATTACACAATTCACCAATGCCCGTTTGTCATGTATATACAACAACCAATCGTGATCTGCCAAAGCAAGTTCAAAGTCCATTGGGCGATGTGAAGCGGTAATTTTCTGTTCTTATTCATAAATCGGTTGAAAATTACATGGACAGACGAACTAACGTTTGTGGAACGATTTCCTGCGGTTTGTCTCATTTTATAATTTGCATCACTGACAAAATGGATTTTAACTGACAACAAACAAATCACTGCACAAAACCACAGCAGCAAACGTCGCATTAATGGTAAGTAGTGTTAAATTCACTTGTACTTATGTATATTGATACAGCGTTTACTATTTCATGAAACTATCAAAGTTAACAAAACCCAAGTGCCAGCGGCTCCTACAGGCCTATTAAGCGAAGTGTAGGCTGGAGAAATGGTTACATCAAAGGACTTATTACCATTTTTGAATATTATGCAGCATTATGAAAGAAGTCTCTTATGTTCATCAAGCCTGCATTTTTTTGATAAAAAACAGCAATATTGCGAAATATATAAAAATAATGTTTTTCTTTTTTTAAATAATTTAAAATATAATTTATTCCTGTGATCACAGCTGGATTTCCAGCATCATTACTCCACTCTTCAGTGTCACATGATCATTCAGAAATCATTCTAATATGAGGATTTAATGTCAATGATGGAAACTGTGATACTCTTTTCAAGATTCTTTAATTAATAAAAAGTTAAAAAGAACACAATGTAATAATATTTCACAATATTAGGCTACTGTTTTTTCTGTATTTTTGATTAAATAAATGCAGGCTTGATGAGCATAAGGATATATATACATATACATATATACACATATATATATATATATATATATATATATATATATATATATATATATATATATATATATATATATATATATATATATATATATATATATATATATATATATGTATATATATGTATATATATGTATATATATGTATATATATGTATGTGTGTGTGTGTGTGTGTATTAGATTAGATTCAACTTTATTGTCATTACACAAGTACAGGTACAAGGCAACGAAATGCAGTAAGAATGCAGTCCGAACAGGGTATATATATATATCTTGGAGTGAAAACATAGACTGAACTTGAGGCCACGGAGGATCTGCCTCCCGTAGCTCACACACATCTTCCTCTGCTTCGGCCATCATCTTCCGACGAAACGCGCGCTAATTATAAGCGGGTGATGCGTAGCAACCTCTCGCGAAGCAGCCTCTCCAACGTCTCGCGAGACTTGCGTCTTTTCAGAAGTGAGGGGGACAGAAATGTCAGGTATAATACCTGTTTTTTTCTGACCTCTGTCTAATTGACAGATTTAATTGATCTCTTGCTTTTAATTCAGTAAGATATCAAATACACTGCTGAACAATAACCACTAATTTGTATAATATTTTCCCCTATATTTTATGCCAATTTTATGATTGGTTTATGCACTACAAACACTTGTGCATTAAGTAGGCCTACCCATTAATTTTATGCAATGTTAAAAAAATATCACTGAACAAGGCAGTTTAGAAAAGTTTAAAAATTACAATTGTTCAATGTTTTTGAAAGAGGACTTCTGCTCACCAAGACTGCATTTATTTAATAAAAAATGCAGCAAAAAAGTAATACAGTGAAATATTATGCCAGTGTAAAGCAGCTGTTATCTATGTGAATATATAGTAAAAAGAAATTAAGTAATTTATTCCTGTGATCAAAGCTGAATTTATCATCATTACTCTAGTCTTCAGTGTCACATGATCCTTCAGAAATCATTCTAATATGCTGAGTTGCTGTTCAAGAAACATGTATGATTATTATCAATGATGAAAACAGTTGTGCTGCTTCATTTTTGTGGAAACCATGATACTATTCAAAGTTTTGTGTTAAGATTTAAAAAAAGAGAAATGAATACTTTTATTCATGAAACATGCATTAAATTGATCACAAGTGACATTTATAATATAAATAAAGATTTAGTGCTTTATTTAATGCAAATAAATGCTGTTCATTTAACTTTCTATTCATCAAAGAATCCTGAAAAATAAAATGCATCATGGTTTCCACAACATTTTTAAGCAGCAACTGTATTCAACATTGATAATAATCATAAATGTTTCTTGAGCAGCAAATCCTCATATTATAATGATTTCTGAAGGATCATGTGACACCGAAGACTGGAGTAATAATGATAAATTCAGCTTTGATCACAGGAATAAATTACACTTTCATGGGCGTCGGAACCATTGTATGTGGGACAAGACCCACCCACTTTTTACGATCAGTGATATTGGACCCACTCACTTTTATCGTCTCTAACATTTAGCACATGTCTGTTTACCTACCCCTAATCGATACACACTTATTATTAAACACATAATAGACGCTTTATTTCCACTTTTCTAATATTTTCTTAATTTGTATTGAAAATAAATGCCTTTCCGATTTGATATGTGATGGGAAAACGGAGAAGATAGATTTCGGCGAATGCGGAACTCGAACCGCGGGTCGGTTTGTGTCAAAACTAGATGACGTGCGTCTTACCCCTACACTACTGTCGCTTTCAATGGTATGGCAATTTACGTAAATTTGTCTTTCCCACCTATACGTTTACCAAGTAAAGTGGTATATTTGTAGGCTACTTAATGTAGTTGGCATCTACTCCAGTAAAAAATTTCTGAGGACCCACCCACATTTTTTTTGCTTCCGACGCCCATGAAAGGTCCTGTTCTTCGTGATCCCATTTTTCAAACTTTAGTTAGTGTGTAATGTTGCTGTTAGAGCATTTATAATACCTGTAAAATTATAAAGCTCACAGTTCAATGCCAAGTGAGATATTTTATTAAACAGAAGTTCCCTTTCAAAGCCCACAGCGAACGGCTGGTTTGTTCTACATCCTGGTATTTCCTGCTTTAATGACGTCAGTAGAGCAGTATGTCGACTAACCTCCGCCCACAAGAACACGCGAAAAAGGGGGCGTGGTCTTGTTGCTCCCGCGTGGAGAATAGGAAGTGTTGCGTTCGGTTGCGTTCGTATAGTTTGTTTGTCGCCATGTCGTCGAGACGCTGTTATTTTCATCCCGGAGTCAAGTCACCTTTGTTTGGCTTTCCCAGGGCCGCTGTACTGAGAGATCATTGAGATCATGCATCCCCGTTATGGTGAGAGGCGCGACCTTTCCGGTAACGTGCGCTCTGCGTGCGCTAAACTGCTGTCCAATCACAACACGGGAGCCGCTGGCCCAATCAGAACTCGTTACGTGTTTCTGAAGGAGGGACTTCATAGAACAGGGAAATCTGTCAAGCCGTTTTGAGGACAGTGAAAACAGCAGTATACAGATCAGTACATTGTGTGAAAAATACTGTGTTTTTTTACACGCGAAACATGAACACGTTATATTGCACACTGTAAACACAATCAAAGCTTCAAAAAAACACGAAAAACGGGACCTTTAAAAGTGCGGGGGACACGTCCCCCCCGTAATCTACGCCCATGGTCATATTAACTTATTTTAATATATATAATATGATTATTACCATTTGACAGTAACGGAGGAACGCCACCGAATGTAACTAAGTAAAAGTACAGTTTTTTTCACAAGAAATTTACTTGAGTAAGAGTAAGAGTACCCATCTTTAAATCTACTCTAAAAGTACAAGTTACCCAAAAAATGTACTCAAGTAAATGTAACGAAGTAAATGTAATTCGTTACTACCCACCTCTGGAAATGCAGGAACATGCTTTGCTTGTATAATGACTCATTTAGAAGTGACATCTTTTGAAATCTACACCATTTGCTCCACAGGGCACTCTTCTCCACCCGATGGACCAACGTGGAGAAACATTCCTATGATATTCAAGGAATCTCCTCAGACACCATGTCTCTAATTATTCAATACGCATATGCAGGATCTGTCCACATCTCTGAGGAGAACGTGTTGGAGCTCTTGGTGGCGGCTGATCAGTTTTTAGTTGCAGACCTCATAGATGCTTGCTGCAAGTTCCTGGAGGAAAACTTGTGTCTTCAGAACTGTGTTGGCATCTATTTGTTCACAGAGCATTTTTACTCCTGCTCAAAGCTCCACCGCAAAGCAAAGCTTTACACTCTTCAGCACTTTGAGGAGGTGCAGCAAGAGTCTGAGGAGTTCCTGGATCTCTCGCTGGAACGTCTAGTTGAGATGATCGGTCAGGATGAGCTGAATGTCAAAACGGAGAACGTGGTTTTTGAGGCCATCCTCCGCTGGATTGACCACTCACCTGAAAACAGGAGAGAACACATCGCTGTACTTCAGTCAAAGGTAACATCATAGTTTTGCTTTATTGTCAATATACTGATCCGACTTACGGTTTTCCTAAAAAAGCTGATTAAAACTTGGAAAAACTCACATAGACTTTCATTGACGTAATGTTCAGATTTTCAAACTGTCCAACTGAAGCCCAGACTCACTCAAACTGACATTCTGTGTACAAACTCAATCTGAGCCATAGAGACTCATTAAACTCTTCTATCTATCTATCTATCTATCTATCTATCTATCTATCTATCTATCTATCTATCTATCTATCTATCTATCTATCTATCTATCTATCTATCTATCTATCTATCTATCCTCTATCTATCTATCTATCTATCTATCTATCTATCTATCTATCTATCTATCTATCTATCTATCTATCTATCTATCTATCTATCATCTGACTATTTCTAGCCATCTCATAGCAACCACCCAGAACACCATGGCAACCGCCCAGAATACCCTAGCAACTGTGTAGCAACCACCCAGAACACCATAGCTACCACCAAAGTGTCCTAGCAACCACCCTAGCAACCACCTGAGTACCCTAGTAACCACGTAGCAATTCCTTAGTTACCACCCTGAGTACCCTAGCAACCACACAGAGTACCCTAACAACCGCATAGCAACCACCCTAGCTACCACCCCAAGTACCTTAGCAACCGCATAGCAACCACTCTAGCTACCACCCCGGTACCTTAGCAACCGCATAGCAAGACCTTAGCAACCACCCCGAGTACCTTAGCAACCGCATAGCAACCAACCTAGCAACCACCTGAGTACCCTAGCAACCACATAGCAAGACCTTAGCAACCACCCCGATCTGACTATTTCTATCTATCTATCTATCTATCTATCTATCTATCTATCTATCTATCTATCTATCTATCTATCTATCTATCTATCTATCTATCTATCTATCTATCTATCTATCTATCTATCTATCTATCTATCTATCTATCTATCTATCTATCTATCTATCTATCATCTGACTATTTCTAGCCATCTCATAGCAACCACCCAGAACACCATGGCAACCGCCCAGAATACCCTAGCAACTGTGTAGCAACCACCCAGAACACCATAGCTACCACCAAAGTGTCCTAGCAACCACCCTAGCAACCACCTGAGTACCCTAGTAACCACGTAGCAATTCCTTAGTTACCACCCTGAGTACCCTAGCAACCACACAGAGTACCCTAACAACCGCATAGCAACCACCCTAGCTACCACCCCAAGTACCTTAGCAACCGCATAGCAACCACTCTAGCTACCACCCCAGTACCTTAGCAACCGCATAGCAAGACCTTAGCAACCACCCCGAGTATCTTAGCAACCGCATAGCAATATCATATCTAAACAAAATTAGATGCTAAACATGCTAGATGTCGCATATCTATCTATCTAAACTACTAACTAAAACTCAAACTATTTCAAACTTTAAACTTTGTAAACTATTTCAAACTTTAAACTTTTCAAACTATTTCAAACTTTTCAAACTATTTCAAACTTTCTGGTCTAGCTTTTTCAAGCCAACTTAAAGTTTGTCTACAAACTTTTGATCTAGTTCAATATAATGTTTCATTTCCACCTTAAATAAGTTGGGTTTTTATTTGCAAGTATTTCCCCATAGACAGAGATTGATAATAAAGGCCACACCTGGTTCTCTTCCCTCACTGTGCTTCAGGTTCGAATGCAACGGCGCCCACGCCTGCCCTCTGAGATCCTATTGGCCATTGGAGGGATTAGAGCAGCTAATCTCTCGATTGCAATGGAGGCATATGATAGGAGAGCAAACCTTTGGGTTGATGTGACTCCAGAGGATGAGCGTGCCAGAGCCTTCATTGGTACAGTGGTCCTCGGTGGGTTTGTCTACTGTATCGGCGGCTTTGATGTCAGGAATGATTCCAACAGTGTGAGGAAATTCGATCCCATCTCGCTTACTTGGCATGAGGTGAGCATTGCTTATCAGAGTATCAACTAGTTTACTCTTACTACTAACAAATGTTGTGAATTTGGACTGTGTATGGACCTACCTAGTCAGCTTTTCTGAACATCATGTGCGCATTTGAACAACAAAGATGTTGTTAGGGTAGGTAGCTCACTGGTATTTGAAACACAGCCATGGTATTGCTCAAAAAAAGTTATCAGATGGTATGGTAAAACTATATTATTTTGATATATATACACCATGGTACCACTTGGTTGTATTATTTGTGTGGTATTTAAAGACACTGGTACTTCAAGGAATACTGCAGTATTTGGTAATGTCCAGTGAAGTGTGGTAATACCATGGTAAAAACCCCTACAGTATTACAGTAATGCTGTTCATATAAGCAACTCTCTTTGTTTTGTGTTGTCTGTGCATTACACACTAGGTGGCTCCCATGTACGAACGGCGCGTTAATGTTAGTGTCGCTGTTCTGGACGGACTCATTTATGCCATGGGTGGTTATAAAGGACATGTATGGCAAAGAACAGCAGAACGCTACGATCCAAACACCAACCAGTGGACAATGTTGGCACCCATGAACGAACGGAGGGCTGCCGCCGGCGCCACCTCACTGCAGGGCAGGGTAAGAACATTCACCCAAGTCAAACACTTGCAAAAGTCATTTCATGGTTTAAGAGCATGTCGGACACTATCAGTGTGTTAATTCTATTGTATTTGTGTGTATTTGGCAGGTTTATATCTGTGGTGGTTTTACTGGGATAGACCATCTCTTCACAGCTGAGAGCTTTAACCCAGAAACAAACCAGTGGACTCTCATCGCTCCCATGAGCAGCCGTCGCAGTGGTGTCGGTGTGATCACTTATGGGAATCTAGTTTATGCTGTGAGTATTATACACACATGTACAGCGATATGACAATACAAAATAAGGTGTTTAAATGTGACATTATCAACTGTACAAAAATATGCCCACTCAAAAGTGCATGCATGAGTGCAAAACCTTGTGTGGTTGCTGAGCCATATATTGACAGATAAATGCACATTTATGTTTCAAGGTTGGTGGTTATGATGGTGATGATATTTTGCAAAGTGCAGAAGCCTACAACCCTCTCACTGACAGCTGGCATGATATCGAATCTATGATCAATCCACACAGAGACTTTGGCATTGAGGTGAGATATTGACATCTAATGAGGATTCAGCTGAAACAACCGTTTTTAAAGACTCTCATTGGTCGTATGCTGAACATGTTTCACTAGTAACGGTTATTTGATTCTCCAAACTTCAGGTTATGGACGATCAGCTGTTTGTTGTTGGTGGATCTAATGGATTCAGCACCTGCACTAATGTGGAGTATTACGACCAGAGGACAAATCAATGGTAACATTCACAAACAATACAGATCACTGATCATTTCACAATGCATGATGTAATGCCTACAAATTAATTGTGACCTAATTGTGCAAAAAATATATTTTTTAACAATTTACTGTAAGGTCCCATTAGTTAACATAATTAGTTTATGCAATTACTAATATTAACTAACTATGATCAATACATCTGTTAGAGTATTTGTTAATCATTGTTTGGTAATAAAAACACAACTTGTTTAATGTAAAATCCTGATCAACACATTCATGCGATGCATATTCTATATTAATGCAGCTGCATTGCGTAGCCACAACAAATAACCTCACATACAAATATCAAGAAGGAAGTGTTTAAAGGCATCATGAAATGCCACGTGCAACCCATCTTCTGTCATGTGAAGTATTTCTGAGTCGAACAGGATGTTAAAGGAGAAAGAATGGATGGGACTTCATTACTCGTTAGAACTGATTTGATGGTGAAAAGAGTCTTTATGTGACATTCTCTATATCTTTTTTCCGCACAGGAAAGAGGCACGTGACATGAGCTTTTCCCACGATTCTGTGAGCTGCTGTGTAATATCCGGGTTACCTGATGTCTCACAGTATGTGGTCGATCGAGACTCTCTCCAGATACAAGAATATGAGTCTGACAGTGATTGATCCACCTCCCCTTCCTGAAGAAACATCATAGCAGCAGTGACTTGCCACCTGATATGATTAAATGCAGTTAAAAAAAAAAGTGTTGGAATCTTTTCTTCCCTATTGTGACATATATCCGAGTGAAAAGGCTTCTGGGCCGTCATCGGAGAAGAAAAGAGATGCCACTTCAAGAGGGAGAGGAAGTTATTTTGATTAGTTATTTTGATGTGAGACACATCAATAAAAATAAAAAAAATGGGTGCATGGGTAAATCATTTATAATACCGCAATATTCCATAAAAATATGGGTAACACTTTATAATAATGTTCAGTTATAAGCAGTGTTGGGGAAAGTTACTTTGAAAAGTAATGCATTACAATATTGCGTTACTCCCTTAAAAAGTAACTAATCGAGTTACTTAGTTACTTTTTAAGAAAGGTAATGCGTTACGTTACTTTTGCGTTACTTTTTCTCACCTGGGCTGGGCTTGTTTTTGTTTTTTTTATAACAAAAAAGTGATTTTTTTGTGCAACGGTAAAGACCTCTTCATACCAAAATTGAAATAATAAGCCCCAGGCTGAGGTAAAAATGCAAAATTCAGTCGAGGGCGCAGCTCTGCTGTGCTGCCATTCTGGATAACGGGAGAAGAGGATGCAGGAGAAAAAAGTTTTACCAATAAAAACAAAAAATCTAGTAATTTTCATCATCAAAGGTCAGCAGCAAGACATTGGCAAATTAAATATATAGGTAGATTATGCATAAAAATAGTTGTTTTATTTAACATTTCATTATTGGAGGTTTGCATTTTGCATTTGACTGATTTTATTCATTTTGAGAAGTACAGAATCTTTATTGTGCTAGTGAAATAAATAAATGCTCACATTTAGTCTAGAACTACAATAACCATCATGTTCACACACAACGCCTCTGCACTTATTTTTCTCAACATGGGGGCAGTAGAGCTGTCAATCAAATTAATGTGAAATAGTAACTAAAGTTACTTTTTTGAAAAAGTAACTCAGATATTTTGTTGTAAATTTGAAAAGTAATGCGTTACTTTACTAGTTACTTAGAAAAAGTAATATTATTACGTAACTCAAGTTACTTGTAATGCGTTACCCCCAACACTGGTTATAAGTCACTTATTAGTTGGTTAAAGGGGTGATGAATTGAGAAATCAACTTTCCCTTGAGCCTTTGATATATAAAAGTTCATTGTGATATAAGAATATTCTGCATGTGTCACAAGAGCAGATCAGAAATAAGTGCAAAAGATCCAATAGTGAGTTAAATTAATGTTTTATTCCCAGCAAATACAAGAGCAGATCGCACAGTAAGTCCACAGCACAGGGAACTGAACCAGAGTCCTGGGCAGGCAGATGATCTTTTTATTTTTTATTTTTTTATTCAAGAACCGTAAAAATATACAAAAACCTTCAGGAGAACATTAGAGTTACGACATAAAAGACATTTGTATGTAGAGTCAAATATTTAAAGAAAATATTAAAACACATTTACATATGAAAAGGACATAAAAGACAAGGGACAATATAAGTAAATAATTTTTTTTTTTAAATGTAAAAAAAAAAGGGGGGGGGGGGTGTCAATACATGAGAAAGCTGGTTAAACTTGAACATCAGATTCATTACAAAAGAATTGTTCATATTTTTTTAGGAATCGATCACATTTTTTATTGCTAGTTAACCTAAAAGATTTAATCTGCGAGTCTACCTCGATCAAAAAATTGTGAAAGAGTAGGAAGTGAGCTCATAAATTTCGGTTTATGGATGAAAAATTTGGCAAACTAAATAATTTTTTAAAAATATTTCTTTAGATTTGTTGGAGTCAACTTTCGAATTAAAAGATTGTGTATTATTGGGCATTTTATTTAAATGGGAATATAAATTAGCCCAAAACTTTTTAACCAAATCACAAGAATAGAATAAATGTATCAATGTTTCATCTTCATGACCAAAAAATGAGCAAGTACTAAGAATATCAACATATTTGGATATTGTTAAATTAACCGGGTATATCTTATGTAATATTTTAAAGTGGACTTCTTTGGTCTTATTAGGAATAAAATATTGATATGCTAACAGCCATGCTTTTCTCCAGTCTATATTGTCGATTAGGGCAGCCCAATGAGATCTGCCTCTAGGGCGAATTTGGTCTCTTTTCTGAAAAATGTGTTGGATATGTTTATTATTAGATTTCTTATCATAAATGCTAATGCCATCCAATAACAAAGCCAACTCCTTTGTATCTTTCTGTTTGTACAATATGTGGCTCTTAACCAGTTGCACTAGACCAGAGGGAATAGCCTTAATCACGGTATTATATTCTTTAAAAGGAATAGGGAAGTCATGAACAGTCATAAAGCTTTCATTGGATAAGATAGTACCAGATTTATCAAATAAAGAAAGTATATAAACCGGTTCGTGGGCGGGGAGGTTGACGGAAGTGGGCGTGTCACGCACCACCACAATGCAAAAAACACCAATTTTATTTGAGCTTTCGGTACAAGAGATTCATCAGAACAGGTGTAACATTAAATAACACATTAAATATCTGTGTATACTACCAAGTAGACTTGTAAATAGGAGAAAAATGTCTGTACAACAGTGAGTTACAATCTTAGAAGATCACTGACCAATCCTAAGCACTACCCTCCCCCCAGTTACTTAAAATGAATAAAACATGATTATTATCAAAATAGTTGCATATTTATTTTCTGTAACATGATTAAACAATTTATCAACAAATAGTTTCAGATCTAGCAGTAGTTGGTGCATTGAGGGAAAGGGGCAGTGCTTAGGATCTCAATTATAATTGACCCTTACTTTGACATATCTGTGGGCTAACACTTGATGAAGGTTGTCCCTCTTTCTTCTGTTCCAACCCATGGCCTGTTGCGTTAGCATGTTCACTCTTCCTATTGAAAACAATAATGCACCCACAAGCCAAAAAGTAAGATTTCACATCAAAAATGCAATAAGGAGAAACCCAACAGACATGCCTAAACCCTATCACTAAAAGGTTAGTTGAACTGGTAATTACCTTGAAGTAATACAATGATAGTTTTCGTAAGAACAGAACAGAGAAACTTAGTTTTTTAATTCCCTGTAAAAACACTGTTAAGTATTTATTATTATTCATTTAGGCTCCTACAGCATGTAGTGTAGGTGTAACACCAACCAGCCTTTGTCGTGTATTTTGTGACAAGTGCTGCCCTGGAGAGAAAGCTGTTCACCTATAAAGAAAATAATACAATTAAAATTTGGTCTCCATTACATAAAAATATTACCTACACACCATAGATCTTAAACTTGTGGTTTAACAGAAAACGTGTACTGTATTATCCTAGGAATTTGGGAGCCCTTACGCATGAATGCATTTTGAATGGCTGAAAACAACTGAACTGCCTATACTTTATATTAACTCATACATAAAGGATGTACTACTTTATCTCTCACGCCAGGCATGTTACTTAGATGAAAAATAAGTACCTTTTGGTGTTATGGTTTCTATTAAGACTCTTTGTAGCCATAATTAAAATACTGAAAATAATACCATACCTGCTCCACTTCCTCTCCCACTGTGTTTCCTGCTCCATCCTGGCTCCTGCCACCCCATCTCACCTGCAACACAGAGTGAGAAGTGCTATGTAGCAGTACTTCAGAAGTTTTGAAATAACATCATCTAATCAAGCATAACATGCACAAATGTAAAAACAATCCTTTGCATTGAAGATTGCTTGAATGTTATATCTACATTCATGCATAAATTATCTCTAAAACTATCTCTAAAACATCTCATGACACAAGCTTTTTATTTGGCGAAAATAAAATCCCTGTCCTACAAATTTGAACAAGCCGCTGAAAAGCAGTTGGTGAAGGATAACACACAGCACGTTCTATTATCCGACCCATTATTTCCCTATAGCTACAGCAATACCAGACTTAAAGTTATTGCATGTACCTCGCATTTTGCTGTATGGGCTTTGGCATGATGACGCTCAGGAATGGCCTCATTTCTGTCAATGGCAGAAGCTCTGGTAAACCCTCTGCTACTTTGTTAAGGTAGGGCCAGTACCTAAAAAGCAGGAGCAGCATCACGTGAGTGTAACAAAGATGCATTTTTAATTGAAATCTAAAATAACTAACATCACTTTAAAGCTGAGAAACAAGACATTTTAATCATGGAGTTGGATTTGCAATATGACAATGAGGATTACCTGCATGTAACATCCATGCAGAAGAAGGTAACATTTGCCTTCTTTGACATCTCTCTTTGAAGTAAGCAAATATTTCACCACGGTAATGGTTCAGTCCTCGTAAGAGAAACCCATGTCTGATAAATCAGAAGAAAATCTAGTGGTTAAGAATCAATTGACCCAGTAAGGCCTGGCTTAAGCACACATCTCTGTCAAGTGAGGCCTATAACAAAATATATGATAAATATAATACTTGGCTACTACAAAGGATAGATAAATACCACTCTGCAAGCAAGCAAACATGTAAAAGAATTGGATTGCCATTAAAACTCAAATATCAGACTCCAGAATCTCACACACACACACACACACACACACAGACACACACACACACACACACACACACACACACACACACACACACATTGTGAAATGTGCGTAATGGTTTTTATACCGTACAAACCATATTTTCTATCCCCCTACACTGTCCCTACCCCTAAACCTACCCATCACACACACACACACACACACTGCCCCAAAACCTACCCATCACAGGAAACTGCACAGTTCACTTTCTGTGAAAAAAAACTTGTTCCGTATGATTTATAAGCATTTTGAAAAGTGAGGACATGGGGAACGTCCTCATATTTCACCCTCTTTTTGTAATACCTGTGTCATACCCATGTCATTACACACATTTGTGTCCTGATATTTCACAAACACATGCCCACACACACACACACAAATACACACATACATACCTGCAAACTGCAACTTGAATGCCCTCCTCGTCTATCTGAGCACCAGACTTTTTGGACATCTCTCTGCCAGCGGTGAACTTGGCAGTACCGCAGACAGCACTGTCCTTTGCCTATAAAGTCCGTTTATAACACATTTTAAGATATAATGTATTAAGATTAACACAAAACTTCACAAAACACTACAATATCTGTATAAACAACTATTATTAAACAATACAAATAAAATGTTCATACACTTCTCATGTTGCCTCTGACAAGGTCAACAAAGGTAGCAACTTCCTCGTCCTTGGCCAGGAACAAGCCCTCATATATGGGCGGCTCCTCAGTCCTGTCCATGATAAGATAACATGCGTCAGTAATAAAAAGTACTACATTTACTATTTGTTAAAATGTAAGTTATGTTCACTCAAAGACAACCCGAAGGGCTACTATTTGTGTTAGACAAATACAAAATAAATTTCTGAAAAATACCTATACCTACCCTTTTGACTTGCTGAAGCGGTAATGTTTTCGGTTTCCATCAGAGCAGACAGCCAACATGTCTGGAGAACATGCTGGACACTCAAAATGATGGACCTGGCACATATCCTCTTCTTTGTATTGACAGAAGGTAAACTCAAAAAAGCTTCGCTGAAATGTATCGGCACAGATACTACCTGTCTGCATATTAAGAAATGATTGGTTAGGATTTTTTGAAGCAATGCCCACAATTAGATATTAGGTATACAGTAATATAATTTTGTTTGTTATATGTTTCAGTGATATTCAGGCAGATTTACCCTTCCAGCTTGAACAGATCTGTGCTCCAACATTTTCAGGAAGGCCTGCCTGGACATGGCTGGTGCAGTCACCTTCATATGTTCAAACGAGGTGAAGACATCAAACTTGTATAGGGTCTGGCAGCTGGTGCTAGCTGGCCAGTACCGATAAACCAGCAGGTCCTTCTCCTCGGGAGTCCATTCTGCAGAGCATGATGGACAGGATTTCCGAGGCAAGCAGACATCGTATCGTGAATATACTGTGAATATACTGTTCTGTAGTCAAGACTAAAACAATTTCAGTAATCAAATTGCAACAGATTGCCTTCTATACAGAGATACAAATATATGATATATTAGCTATTTGACATGGCATTTGGGCATTGCCTGAAAATGACATGGTGATAAAAAGCTTGGTGTTGTACACAGTGGTAAAGTTCTAGTACAATAAACAAAAAAGAGGGCTTTCAGAACATACCATTGATGGTGGCCACAGAAATATGCTTCCCTGGAGTGATTGTGAGGTCATGAGTGCATTCACAAATTGACCTTGGCGCAGGAACAGGCAGTTGACATACTGCAAAACAGAAAGAAGTTATGAAGGGTGTATTTACAGCTTCTCCTCAGTCCCTTAGATGCATTTCCCAAAACGCTAACCTCATTTTCAAAATAGTGCTTTAAAATCCAACAATTAATCCAAACTGGCCACACCACTATTCCAAATGTAATTGTCACTATGTTGAAACAAAATGTAAATGCTTACCGGTAAGCACATTTTGAAAAATATTATTTTTGACTTAGCTGGTCAAAGATATGCTGGTCAGAACTGTCAAAACCAATCATACTTTTGTTATTCAGCTATTAAATTTCACACTTGCACTTCAGAGATTTGAGAATAAGCTTAGAATGAGATCAGCATTTAAGAAAAAATGTCTAAGCCATTTAGAAACACTGTTAAATATAAACATGTACACTATCTACAACAACATTTGGGGAATTACACTATAAGTATGAGACAATTTGAAATAATGCTAATTTTAACATACTTTGTTCACAAAACTGAGGCTGGCCCTTTTCATTGACCACCACAGCAGTTGTAGGCGGAACGGGCTCAAGAAACCCATGGACCACAGCCTCTCTGTCATGGAAGACATTTCTCTTGTGGGCCTTCATGTCACAGGTAGCCCAGAGGAACTCCATGTCCAGTGGTACACAGTCCAGGCACCTAATCACCGCTTCTACAGCACAGCATCTGTGACACTTTTGGATGAATACTCTCTCAGCTGAGAGCTTTGCATCAAAAAGCATAGGCCTAGCAGTTTTCATTCTCACATCTGTGAGAAGCTGCCTTCGTTCCCAAGCAGAAACCATTCTGTCTGTTCCCTCCGGAACCTGGACTGCAGTTATGGTGTCCCTTAACTCTTGGAGTCTTGTTTCTAAAAAACAAAAATATACATTCACTTGTCCTTAAAATGTCTATACTCATGATTATGATCAGAAGTATATATCACAAGTATATATCAGTTATACTGTGAGTCTGTAGTGGAACTGACAAAACATAATTCTTGATTATGATTAAATAAATGGTGGAAATTGGAAAAACTGTAGTTTCTCACCAAGACTTGCCAACTCTTGATCTTCTATCTGAAGGCCTTCCTCATGCACAGGATACCTTCTTCTGGATTGAGAAGCAGCTGCAGAGACAGTCATTTTGCTTAACCCTTTGATCAATAACATGAAACCAATTCATTTCAAAATGAAAATATTCCATAAGGACTGGAGGGAGGGAAACTAAGCAAAAATTATTAAAACACAACACAAGTAAGGATTATCAGTCGCATGCTCTTAAACTATCTTATATATTAGTGAGAACATTTTTCACAAACATTGCAACACCATTTTGTCAAAGTGGTATCATTTTATAATATGTGTAACCACCAAAACACTATTTAATTCATTATTTTTATTCTTAGATACAGTAATCATGTTTTAGTAAAGAACAAACCTGATCCAGGGCAGTGTGTTTCCCAACGTTTCTCACGCCTGGCTGTGACCAGTGGATTAGTGAGGGATCTCTTCCTGCTTTTCCTCGTTTTTTTTTTAGGAAAGGCAGGTCTTTCCATGGCCATGGCAGCCTATATATTTGCAGAGCACTTATATCAGCAGCACTTATAATTGAACATTATTCAGTAGTTGCATAAAAGGGTCTTACTAACCCTTTACATCACATCCAGAAACAGGAATAGCAATTAGTATTTTCAGACTTAGGTATTTGCTTATCATGACAAGCCTTACCCTAGCATCATGGAGATAAGCATCACTAATTAATGCTGCCATGTGGATCCTGGCATCATTGGGATCATCAAAGACTCTCACGTCAGAATTGAGGGACATCACATACAAATATATACAATACAGACACAATATAAAAACAATACACAAAATGAAGAAAGAGACAATAAGAGAAAGAGAGTGATTGAAAGAGACAAGTGAGAAAGAGAGACTGGCTCTTAAAAGTGCCGTTGTTTTTATTTGTGTGTGTATATGTGTGTGTTGGTGTCAAAGTGTTGCAATAAAGCTGTAAAACAGGAAAAAGCAAAAAGATTATTAGAATAGCCTTTGTAGTAAATTAGAATTTCTTAATTGCTAGGACAGAGTAATTGTAATTATTAATTAAATATTTATCAATCACAACCTCACAACCACTACTTACAATACAAATCAATCCTTACTGTACAAATATCAGATTTGTACCACATTCAAGTACCTACACAAGTCTATTTTTATTTAGGCCAACAAATAATGGAAACAGTGATCTTCTTCTGTCCTGTTGCTTAAAATGCTTCTCATAATATCCACTGCCATCTCTTCTAGATGTGACAAATAACTAACGTAACAATTACCCTATTATCTCATGATGATTTCAGTGTCTTCTAAAATGGCAAAAGTATGGCACCATAGTGTTACAGGATTAATTATGCATTAATTATATCAGGTATGAACGGTCATTGACATTGAGTCGCACTGAGCAGTCAAATCCTCTGGAAAGAATCCAGGTCCACTTTTTTATTCCAGTCCATCCCTAAAAGCGGTAATTCTCCTTAGTTACGCTTCTGACATTTACTTTGCACTTTGAATAAAACTTTACCCACTGCAACAGCACGTTGTTAATTGTTGTCTTCACAACACATGGACAAATGCGAGAGTTTAAACTGATTTTTGTAGCTGGCAGTGCCACAATCCAACTGAGCCGGGGACAGCTGTCATTTGGGCGGGTAGCCGTGTAAATGATAACGCAACACTAACAAATTCAACCTAATCTCCAGAAATGATTAAATCCAGCTACAACTAAAGAAATATCAGCAAAGGTTTTGCGTGCTTTTTAACAAACAAACACCCCTTGGGTTGAGATACTTACTGTAGTCATGTGGCGGGAGAAATGAGTTGTAAAAGCGCTGTGATGTGATTATGGGTAAGAACCGTGCGTAACGTGACGTATCGTTGCCGTGGTAGGAGCACGAAAGCAGTCATATCTAACTTTCACATGGGCTTGATGAGAGACAGAAAGCATAAAAACTAAAAGAACATACAGTGGCATCTGTTAAGCCTTCCTTAATTTACAGTAAAAAATAAATAAATAATAATCATAATATATATATATATATATATATGTTGCCCCCCTAGTGGGCGATGAAAGTACTGACTACGCCACCCCTTGGACAAGACTGGTAAGAGCAAGGGGACTCTTTTCTTAAAGAACCACACACAGGCTTAGTTTAGCAAAGTAAAAAGATACAATGTTTATTTTATCTTAGTTAAAATAATGAGTCGCTTTAGATAGTCAATAAATAACACACAAATTCATCATTTAACAGGGATAAGCCAGAGTAGAGTGAGCCACCAGAATGTAAGCTTAAACAGGCCCAGGTTTCGATACCACACGTGAGCTAAAGCACACCACTTTAGAGTACAACAACCACTACAAACTTAGCTTACCCACCACAACAACATTGCTTGTTAAGCTATTACAACAGATGCACACGTCACAGCAGTACACTGCACACATCGGGTTCAAATGGGTGAAACACTCTAAGGAAACCAGACTAGAGCCCGGTAGGCTAATCGATTCTATGGGCCCAATCCACAATAGGCTATTAATAGGGAAGGGGGAGGGAGATAAACAAAATGAAGAAACCACTAGCCGGTGGCCACCATCAGTTCACTAACACGCATATCTTGTAGCCCACCGACTAGTGGTAAAAGAAAAGAAAAGAAAAAAAATACAATAAATCAATAAACCAAACGGAAAAATGTCTATGAAGCAGCACCTGTATATACACACATTCAAACACATTCAAGAGAACAGCAGCCGACAATCTGATTGCTGTAGCCTCTTTTTGCAAGCTAGCGATTGGGTGAGTAGACAGTGTTCCGTGCTTCACGCACTCACCAGGGTCACTGGACGCTTCTCTATACGCTTGTCACTCTAGGCTTTCCAAACGTGTTTTGGAAACGCATGCACCCACACAAAACAGTAGCGCCGTTGGCAATCACTCGGTAACACCTTGCATGACAAACAGCACCCAGGAACACTGCTGCACTCCAACGCGTCAGTAGCTAGCTACAATGAATGGCTACCGGCATGAGGACCCCAGGTGCCTATACACCTGCCTGCGCTTAATTGCCAACCTCTCCCACCCACATCAGGTGACGTAGCAATACGGGAAAGAGTGAAAGTGAGCGAGAGGCGGAGAAAGAGGGGGAAAAGAGAGCGCCCCAAATTCACAGGCTACAATCCACCCCCTCCAAATGAATCGGCGGCCCGACGATGACACCTCATGCCCGGGAGTCTTCACCCTCTATTCCTGATGGACCATCATTTCTGCCACAAGTTGGCCGGGGTAGATGGTAGAGATTGGAGTGCTGCCCTGCCGTAGACCTCGCTGAACGGCGCACAGCCACAATGTTGTCCTCAGGCACCTCAGCCATATCCTCAATGTCAATGTCATCAGATGCTGAGGTGCCGGTGGGCGCAGGTACAGCTTGAGGTTCTTGTTCCGCCCCATACCAAATGAGCACATCTCGGGCATCACTATCGTTCCCGGCAGGAGGATCCTTGAGAGTCTCCTCTTCCCAAGCTGGACCAGGAACACCACCTGGCCCGGGCCTCAATCCCATAGGGATGGCGCGCATCTCAGAACGATGCACCTGTCGAACAGGTCCACCCGCATCTGCAGGGGTCACAGTGTATACCGCTCCTGCTCCAGAAGGGCAGCGTACAACTCGATAGGCCACAGAGTTCCAGTAGTCCTGGATTTTATTTCTCCCATGTGGATGGTTAAAGATTAAAGATGGCGCCGCCGTGCTCGGTCGCCGTTCAGGTCGCTCCGCTAAGACTTTGCTTTTATTTATTATTCTACTCTCTTTTACTCTCTATTTTTTCCAACGGATCATCTGCTTTGATCTGTTACGACAGCAAAACACTTCTGGAAATTGGTTACCGCTACACTGACCTGTTTCAGGACACTTTCTCCAATCTTCCATCTGAGATTCGCCGGGACGCCGAGTTGAACAATGGCCACTCGAGTCGACGGCGAAGATTCAAAAAACACCGCGGGAAACGCGCTGGGATCCGCAACAGACTGAGAAAAAGAGCATTCAGTCCTCCTCTCCCGAGCATTTTGCTCGCAAATGTCCAATCCTTGGAGAATAAGATGGACGATCTTAGAGCCAGGATAAGTTTTCAACGGGACATGAGAGACTGCAACATCTATTGTCTGTCCGAAACATGGCTCACGCCAGCGGTCCCGGATACAGCCGTGACGCCGTCCGAGAACTTCTCTGTTTTTCGGATGGACAGAACAGCCGAGGCCGGGAAATCTAAAGGCGGTGGAGTGTGTTTCATGATAAACAAGAAATGGTGCGATCCTAGGAACATCTCCATTCTTTCGCGATCCTGCTCGCCTCACTTGGAACATTTAACTCTCATGTGCCGGCCTTTCTACCTGCCGAGGGAGTTTTCCTCGGTCATCACCACTGCCGTTTATATTCCACCACAAGCAGACACGGGGCTGGCTTTATCTGCCCTCCATGATGTGACCAGCGGCTTCATAAACAAACACCCCGACGCTGCTTTCATCGTCGCGGGTGATTTTAACAAAGCAAACCTAAAGAAAGTATTGCCAAACTTTCACCAGCATGTCTCCTGTCCCACACGAGGAGCAAACACACTGGATCATTGCTACTCTCCGTTTAAGAACGCCTACAAAGCTCGTTCACAGCCAGCTTTTGGCAAATCGGACCATGCCGCCATTTTCCTCACACCGGAATATAAACAAAGGCTCGTTCAAGAGCCCCCGGTGAGGAGGGAAGTCAAACGCTGGTCATCCCATTCAGAGATCACGCTACAGGCAGCTCTTGATGACGTCGACTGGGACATGTTCCGCGCGAGTTCTGAGGACGTCAGCGAGTTCACAGAAGTGGCGCTCTGCTTTATTAACACACTGACAGAGCAAGCCACACAAACAATAACTATAACGTCCTTCCCTAATCAGAAACCGTGGGTGGACAGTTCAATCCGCACTGCAGTTAACTCGCGCACCACCGCTTACAATGCCGGTCTCCTAACGGGGGATATGAGGGAGTACAAAGCTTCATGTTACGCTCTCCGGCGCGCCGTTAAAGCCGCAAAACTCCGCTATAAAGACCGAGTGGAATCTCATTTCCAACTCAACGACTCCCGGCGGATGTGGCAGGGACTGAGGACCATCTGTGCTTTTGGAACTAAATCCTCTGCAGAGGTGAGAGCTGATCCGTTACTGGTGAACGAGTTAAACTCTTTCTACGCTCGCTTTGATGGTAATCGCGGCAGCGCGACTCCGGCGAGTGACGCGTCAGAGAGAGTCCCTCAGAGCAGCAACGGTCACGTGATCTCTGTCACGGAGGACGAGGTTCGGAGGGCACTCAAACGTGTGGATGTCAGGAAAGCTGCTGGGCCGGATGGTATTTCAGGTCGTGTTCTGCGGTCCTGTGCTGATCAGCTCGCAGGGCTCTTTACATCCATATTCAACGAGTCCCTTGCTACATCTGTTGTCCCCACCTCCTTCAAACGATCCTCCATCATCCCTGTACCTAAGATCAGTAAACCCTCTTGCCTAAATGACTATCGTCCAGTGGCTCTCACATCTTTAGTCATGAAGGTCTTTGAGAGACTCATTAAAAACAACATTTGCTCCTCCATTCCTGACACTTTGGACCCTCTTCAGTTTGCCTATCGTCCCAATAGATCGACTGAAGATGCCATTTCTCACGTCCTTCACTCCTGCCTCACTCACATCGACAGCAAAAGTGGGAACTATGTCAGGCTGCTATTTATTGACTATAGCTCAGCCTTTAACACCATAGTTCCCATTAAGCTAACACACAAACTCCTGGATCTAGGCCTGAATTCTTCTCTCTGCCTCTGGATTGAAGATTTCCTCACTGGCAGACCCCAGGCGGTGAGAGTAGGCCAGTTCACCTCCACCTCCATCACCCTGAGTGTTGGAGCTCCACAGGGCTGTGTACTGAGTCCCCTGCTCTACTCTCTCTACACCCATGACTGTTTGTCCACACACAGCTCCACCTCTATCATCAAGTTTGCTGATGATACTGTTGTCCTGGGTCTCATCTCCAACAACAATGAGACGGCATACTTGGACGAAGTGGAGCAACTGACATCATGGTGCCAGGACAACTGTCTCTCTCTGAATGTTAACAAGACCAAAGAACTGATTGTGGACTTCAGGAAGAGACAGCATCGGTCATACTCCCCTCTCATGATCAGCGGGACACCGGTAGAGAGAGTGAGCAGCTTCAAATACCTGGGTGTGAACATCTCCGAGGATCTGACCTGGACTACACACATCCAGACACAGGTGAAAAAAGCCAGGCAAAGACTGTACCACCTGCGCCAGCTGAGGAAATTCAGGGTTTCACCAGCCATCCTGAAAACTTTCTATCGAGGGGCGATAGAAAGTGTCCTGACTCAGTGCATCACAGCGTGGTACGGGAACAGCACCAGTCACGACTGCAAAGCCCTGCAAAGAGTGGTGCGCTTATCCGAGCGCATCTCAGGCTCAGCTCTCCCGTCTCTGCAGGACATCTTCACCAAACGCTGCAGAGGTAGAGCTACTAAAATCACCAGAGACATTAATCACCCTGCAAACTCTCACTTCACCCTGCTGCCATCTGGTAAGCGCTTCCGTAGCCTGATGGCAAAGACTGAAAGACTCAGGAGGAGTTTCTTCCCCCAGGCCATCAGACTCCTGAACTCAGTCACGTGACTCACTTCACCCCCGCACACGCATAAACATACGGTCTTTCAACATTAACATCCACATACTGCAATTGCACTGCACTTTACTTTACGTCCCTATTGTTACTGCGTAACAACCTGTAATAAACCTTGCACATTATACTTCTTTATATATACATATTATATATTTTATGTTAACCACTTATTTTTAAGTCTACAGTTTATCTCACTTATCATCCACATATTTTTTATATTTTTATTTTTATCTTATTTCCTATTTTTATCTTTTACTTGATTTATTTATAATTCTACTTATGTTAATACTTTTTATTCTAACTTTATTCTATTTCTATTTAATTTCTTGTAACTGTTATTTGCACTGTCCATGGAGCGGACCTGTTTACATTTCACTGCCAGTTGTATATTGTGTATATAACTGTGTATGTGACAAATAATAAAACTCTTGAACTCTTGGTTCCGCAGATAGATCAAATCTCCTTCTTGGAAGCCGGCATCGTTCACCTGATCATTGTGGTTCTGGTTCCGCCTGAGGGCCATTTCTTCTGATCTCTGCCGGACATATTCATGCGTCATCCTGACACTTTGCTGGTGCTTTTCAACCCATTCTTCTAGGGTGTTGGTGTCTGGAGCAGCCTCCCTGATACCAAGCAAGAAGTCGACTGGCAATCTTGGGTGGTGGCCAAACATCAGATAATATGGTGTATGCCCTGTGGTCTGGTGTGGGGTAATATTATAGGCAAAGGTGAGCTGAGGCAGATGATGTGGCCAGCGACGCTTCTCTGTCTCAGGTAGTGTGCGCAGCAAGTCATGGAGGGTGCGGTTAAACCGCTCACACTGGGCATTCCCTTGAGGATGGTACGGAGTGGTGCGGCTCTTTTTTATACCGTACATCTGACACAGTTGCTGGATCAAGAGGCTCTCAAAGTTTCGCCCTCGGTCAGAGTGTATACGAGCTGGGGGACCAAACCTATGGAACCATTGCTGCACCAAGGCCCTGGCCACAGTCGGAGCTCTCTGGTCTTTAGTAGGGACAGCCTGCGAGTACTTTGTAAATATGTCTGTGAGAATCAGGACATTCTCTCTTCCATCACTGGCCGGCTCTAACAGAGTGAAATCAAGAGCCAGGATTTCATTCGGTCTTGTGGCTTGCATCGTGCTCCAATACGTACGGACCTTGGGCTGGACGGCCTTCCCCAGAACGCATCGCTGGCACTGCTGGCACCACTGTTCAGCATCTTTAGTCATACTGGGCCAAAAACATCGGCTTCGGAGTAGCTGGAGTGTTCTTTCCAGGCCTTGGTGCCCTTGCTCATCGTGGACACTCCGTAGGACCTCAGCTTGCAGGCACTGAGGCAGCAACAGCTGGAGAGTCTCTGGACCCCCCCCCCGGTGCATGAATCTGGCGGTACAGAACTCCTTCCTCGTTCACTAGGCGGTCCCAGTGCCGGAGCAGGGCTCTGCTGGACTTGGGTAACACTTCACGCTCCCTTGCACCTGGCCGTCGCCCTTCTTGATAGTACTTCCTCACGGGCCCGATGACTGGGTCAGCTTCCTGAAGCGAGCTGAGATCCTGAGGTGTACGCCCAGGTAAGGCCACCACCTCCTCGCATTGGCCCTCTGTGGCCGGCGACGGACCAAGGCTGGTCAATGCGCCCAACGCGGGGACCTCTGTCCCGAAGGCGAAGCGTTCCAGATACTGACGAGAAAGGGCGTCCGCATTCTGATTGCTCTTGCCCGGACGATATCTGAGGGTAAAATTGAATGATGCCAGTTGAGAAGCCCACCGCTGTTCGGTTGCTCCCAGCTTTGCCGTGTGCAAATGGCTCAGGGGGTTATTGTCAGTAAGGATTGTGAAATGATTCCCCAGCAAATATTCACGGAACTTTTCCGTAACTGCCCATTTTACCGCAAGTAGTTCAAGCTTCATGGAGCTATAGTTCTCCATATTTCTTTCAGCAGCTCTGAGTCCCCGACTGGCAAAGGCAACTGGAGGTACTTTCCCTTCATGCTCTTGGGAGAGGACTGCACCAAGACCTCCGTGGCTGGCATCTACCTCCAAGATGAAGGGCTTCTTAAAGTCGGCATAAGCCAGCACTGGAGCCGAGGTGAGTCGTTCCTTCAGAGACAGAAATGCTTGCTCACATCCTTCATCCCAGGCTGAGGCCAGAGGAACTGGGGGGGTCTTTCCCTTCCTTCGGGGTCCACTGAGTCTTCCTACCAGATGGTGGAGCGGGGCTGCCAGCTTTGAAAATCCCTCCACGAAGCGGCGATAATAGCTCGCGAAACCCAGGAAAGATCGTAATTCAGCCAGATGTCCAGGGCGTCTCCACTCCTTAACCACCTCTATCTTGGCGGGATCCGTGGCAACTCCCTCAGCGGAGACCACATGCCCCAAATAACTAACCTGGTGCTGGAAGAAACGGCATTTTGACAGCTTTACTTTTAGTCCCTGTTTTTGCAGACGGGAAAACACCTCTCCCAGTCTTTCCAAATGCTGCTGGACAGTGGTGGAAAAGACGATAACATCGTCCAGGTACAGTAGAACGGACTGGTATCTGCAATCGCCAAACATGCGCTCCATTAAACGCTGGAACGTTCCAGGTGCATTACACAATCCGAATGCCATTCTGTTAAACTCAAATAGGCCAAAAGGCGTACAGAAGGCGGTCTTAGGTTTATCCCGCTCCACCATTGGCACCTGGTTATATCCACTTGCAAGGTCCAAGGTGGAGAACCATTTTGCTCCTGAAAGTGCATCCAACGATTCTTCGATACGGGGAAGGGGATATGCGTCACGGCGGGTTTTTGCATTTAACTGCCTGTAATCTACACAAAGGCGCAAACTCCCATCCTTCTTAGTCACCAAGACTATAGGGGAAGAATATGGACTGCTACTTTCTCTGATGACTTTACTATCTAAGAGCTGTCGGATGTGCGCTTTTACAGTTTCATACTGGGAGGGTGGAATTCTACGATATGGCTGTCGAACAGGAGCATTGTCCAACAGGGGAATCTCATGGCTGATTAAGGACGTACATCCTAGGTCTCCCTCCCCTTGGGAAAAGATGTTACTATACTGGACAAGGAGGGCCCTGGCCTCAGCCGCTTGTTGCTGGGTCAACCCCGGAAAGTCTGGCGCCATGAACTCAGGAACACTGCAGCACTCAGCTACCTCCTGGGTGGATACATAAGCTTGACACTGTTCCCATGAAGGGTCGACGGATATAGAGGCAGCGGTTCCTGTTACAGCTGCTGCCACAACTTGTACAGTACCGATAGGACGGCGTGGGGACAACCATACCTTTGTGTTACCCACATTCACTACAGGTGCATATAGACAACCCTTTCTAGCCGGCACCAGGGTAGGGGACACTAGTAGGCCTTCGGGCAATTGCTCCTCGTCAAAGTCCAAGGGCTCCAGCAAAAACTCTACGGACTCAAGCTGGGGGCATGTAACCGGGACCATGGTTAGGGCTCCTGCCTCCAGACAAACTGCCCGTTTCCCATGGACCTTCACTTTAAACGGCTTTGGTGCATTTACAATGGCTTGGATCTGTTCGCAGTGTCTGAACGCACGTCGGGCTGCCGGTGCCGCCGATTGTTGCCCCCCTAGTGGGCGATGAAAGTACTGACTACGCCACCCCTTGGACAAGACTGGTAAGAGCAAGGGGACTCTTTTCTTAAAGAACCACACACAGGCTTAGTTTAGCAAAGTAAAAAGATACAATGTTTATTTTATCTTAGTTAAAATAATGAGTCGCTTTAGATAGTCAATAAATAACACACAAATTCATCATTTAACAGGGATAAGCCAGAGTAGAGTGAGCCACCAGAATGTAAGCTTAAACAGGCCCAGGTTTCGATACCACACGTGAGCTAAAGCACACCACTTTAGAGTACAACAACCACTACAAACTTAGCTTACCCACCACAACAACATTGCTTGTTAAGCTATTACAACAGATGCACACGTCACAGCAGTACACTGCACACATCGGGTTCAAATGGGTGAAACACTCTAAGGAAACCAGACTAGAGCCCGGTAGGCTAATCGATTCTATGGGCCCAATCCACAATAGGCTATTAATAGGGAAGGGGGAGGGAGATAAACAAAATGAAGAAACCACTAGCCGGTGGCCACCATCAGTTCACTAACACGCATATCTTGTAGCCCACCGACTAGTGGTAAAAGAAAAGAAAAGAAAAAAAATACAATAAATCAATAAACCAAACGGAAAAATGTCTATGAAGCAGCACCTGTATATACACACATTCAAACACATTCAAGAGAACAGCAGCCGACAATCTGATTGCTGTAGCCTCTTTTTGCAAGCTAGCGATTGGGTGAGTAGACAGTGTTCCGTGCTTCACGCACTCACCAGGGTCACTGGACGCTTCTCTATACGCTTGTCACTCTAGGCTTTCCAAACGTGTTTTGGAAACGCATGCACCCACACAAAACAGTAGCGCCGTTGGCAATCACTCGGTAACACCTTGCATGACAAACAGCACCCAGGAACACTGCTGCACTCCAACGCGTCAGTAGCTAGCTACAATGAATGGCTACCGGCATGAGGACCCCAGGTGCCTATACACCTGCCTGCGCTTAATTGCCAACCTCTCCCACCCACATCAGGTGACGTAGCAATACGGGAAAGAGTGAAAGTGAGCGAGAGGCGGAGAAAGAGGGGGAAAAGAGAGCGCCCCAAATTCACAGGCTACATATATATATATATATATATATATATATATATATATATATATATATATATATATATATATATATATATATATATATATTCTATTCTATCTATTCTATTTTGGCTCCTGCAATGGGTAGGGGGGTGTCCTATCCCTGTGCGTTGAGCCGACCAGATGAACCAGTTGTTTCCAGTGCTGACGGTCTTGTGCCAGCTGCTCTGCATCCTCCACAGCAACTCCATGTTGTTGGAGGTCGCCTGCTAGGACGTCAAGCCATCGGGTGCGGGGTCTACCTCGTGGTCGTCTCCATCCTGCGGCTCTCGGATCAAACTGGAGAATGGCTCTCGTCGGATGGTCAGGAGGGAGGCGGAGGACATGGCCGAACCAGCGGGTGCGACGTTGCGCAGCTAGGCAGGATGCTCTGGGCTGGCACATGCGGGCTCTAAGCACTTGATTGGAAACCCGCTGGGGCCACCTGATGTTCTCGATGGTTCTGAGAGCCCTGCTATCAAAACCATCTAATCTTGTAGCCAGTGTCTTATTTAAGGGCCAAGTCTCCGAGCCATAAAGCAGGATGGAGAGTACTGCGGAGTTGTAGATCCGAAGCTTCGTCTTGCGTGAGATGGTCTGGTGCCGCCAGAGTGGTTTCCAGAGAGACTGTAGGGCTGACGCAGCCAGGGCTCTTCTGCGGGTAATCTCTGGTTTTAGGTCCCCGTTGTCTGTCACTATGGATCCCAGATACACAAAGCTTTTGACAGGCTCTACAATGTCATTGCCAAGCCGCAGGGAATGTGGATGCGGTCCGTCACCGACGTACATGAACTTGGTTTTCGCCCAGCTCACCTGAAGGCCAAGCTTCTCAGCCTCTTCACTGTATATGCCCAGAGCGTCTCTCAGCTGGCTGTAGGACGTGCTGAGCAGGATGGTGTCGTCAGCATACTCCAGGTCAGTCAGGGTGTAACTGCCAAAGGACACTCCGGGGACCCGCTCACAAACCCTGGACATCAGATGGTCAATGATGCAGTTGAAGAGGTCGGGAGCAGCCACGCAGCCCTGGCGAACGCCACTGGAGATGGGAAACCAGTCTGAGTCTCTGCCGTTGATGCGGACACAGCTCTGAGCGTTGCTATAAAGCAACTTGAACAGGGCAACGATCTTGGGTGGTGCTCCAAGGGCGTGTAGGATACTCCACAGTGAAGTGTGGCAAACGGTGTCAAATGCAGCCTTCAGATCTATGAACCCGATGTAAAGATGTCGGTCTTTACGGAATTCATAGGTCTTCTCTATCAGCAAGCGAACGGCAGAGATTTGATCTGTTGTGGAGCGGTTAGGCATGAAGCCAGCCTGCTGGGGACGGCGGCTGCTTCTGATGGCTGGAAGAGCACGAGTGAGCAAGATCCTGGTAAAGAGCTTGCCGGGGATGGAGAGAAGGGTAATGCCTCTGTGGTTGCCGCAGACTAGCCTGTCACCCTTACGTTTCCAGAAGGGCAAGATGACTCCTCTGGTCCAGTCGTTGGGAAGCCTCTCTGTCTCCCACACCTCATTGAATATGTGGGTAAGCCACTCGACAATGCTTTCACCGCCTGATTTTAGCATCTCCGCGGTTATTGCACAGATGCCGGGGGCTTTCCTGTTGTTAAATTTTTCCAGAGCAGCTCTGACTTCCTCAGGTGTGACAGGGTCTGTACTGCAGACAGCACTGGGGGCTGCAGCATTGGCGGCTGATGAGATGGCGGGATCAGCCGGGAAGGTACCGTGCTGCAGAAGGAGGCTGAAGTGCTCTTTCCAGCGTTCGAGGCAGTTAGCTTCAGTTGCTATGAGGTTGCCATCAGAATCTTTCACCAGGGCTGTCTTGATGTGTGGGCCATTACGAGCTTTGCGCAGCAGACTAAAGACACGGCTCATATTGTTGTTATTGGCCGCGGACTCTAGATGTTTAGCTTCTGCTTGCCAGAAGTTCTCCCTATCCTCAGCTATAGCCACATTGCGCTGACGGTTCAGTCGCTGATACTCCGTCAGGTCACCTCGGAGCCGGGCCTCGCGCCGCCGGTCGATGATGTTAAGTGTCCTCTCTGATATCCAAGGCTTTTTCGGGGAAGGTCGAAAGCATCCGAAGACATTGTGAGCTGACTGGATGACACTTTCCTTGAAGGTCTGCCAGTCGTTCACCTTGTCGGTAGCCAGGTTATCATAGGTGCTGTGGATGGCGCGGCTGAAGTCTGTGGCGATGTTTGGGTCACTGAGTAGGGAGGAGTCCAGGCGAGGCTGTGTCTTGGTGTGCTGGTTAACTCGCAGCTTTAACTTGAGCTGGGCCACCAGCAGGCGATGGTCTGTGTTGCCAAGCTCTGCTCCTCTGTACACACGGCAGTTGGTGACAAACGACTTCCAGCGTCGAGAGATGAGGATATGGTCTAACGCTTTCCTGGTTCTGCCATCTGGGCTGTACCATGTCCAGTGATGGATAAGCTTCCGGGGAAACCAGGTATCAGCAATGCAGAGGTTGTTATGGTGGCAGAGAAGGAGTAGGCGGTTACCGTTGTCGTTTGTGGACCTGTCAGCAAAGGTTGTGCCGACAGGTGAGCCTGTGGACCGATCACTGCTAGACAGAGTGGCGTTGGCATCGGTGAGGATGATGGTGATGTCGTGTGGTGGGGCTTGGCCAACAGCCTCATGGAGTTGGTCAAAGAAGGCATCCTTCGCATCCTCATCAGCGACATCGGTGGGGGCATAAGCAACAATTACTGTCATCTTGCCGTGTTGGTGGAGGAGGCGGGCCGACAGCAATCTGTCGCTCAGGGGAGTCCAGCTGATGAGGGTCTTGCGGAATGCCTTTGGGATGGCAAGTGCCACGCCATAAAGGCCTGTCCGTCTCTCGGGGCCACTCCAGAAGTAGCAATGGTCGCCTGCTGTTGTTTCGCCATTGCCGTGCCATCGAACTTCACAGAGCCCTGCCAAGGAGATGTTATAGCGGCAGAGCTCTCGGGACAGCAGGGTGGCTGCTCCGGGGCGAAGGAGTGTCTGGACATTCCATGTGGCGACTCGGGTCCTGCGAAGAAGGTTGATCCGTACTCGTTGGTCGGGGGCAGGCTGGGGTCCGTTACCATTTTGAGCAGTCCGGCTACTTTCTCTGATCGGTTTCGTAACAAAAGGGTTTCTCCTGGGTGGGTTGTTAGCCCTCCGCAGGATAGTCGGTTGGTGGGGCTGCCACCTCACAGCATACCGACATGCTGGGGTCTTTGTTTGTCTGGAACCTACCCTGTAGACCGGCCCGCCTAGGGTGACCCTACCAGGAGCAAGCTCCCGACGGTATCGCTCTGCAGGGTCACTGGAACACGCAAGCCCCCTCGCCACGTCAAGGCCAGACCCAAAAGAGGGGGATATATATATATATATATATATATATATATATATATATATATATATATATATATATATATACTGCCTTTCACTCTGTGTTGAGTTGACTGGACCAATCACTTGTTGTGTGTATTTTGAACGCCATCTGGTGGTGAACGACGTGGTTTCTGTGAGCCTATCATAATAACAGGACCAGGTGACCCCCACAGGTAGTTTTGTATCCCTCCAAATAAAATAGTTTTCCTCAACAACCTTTCCCATTTCATTTTCAACCAGGTTTTCTATCAATAATAAGCAGTTAAGACTTGATAATACTATAAAACACGAATAATTCTGGAAAATAGGAACTAATAAAGATGATGAATCTATTGGCCAGCGGAGGGATACAGATGAAATCAGGTTAACGAGCAGGCTGGAGTTGAATGTCATTTGACGCAGCTCGAAGGAAGGGTAACGCCGGTTTCACACTGCACGCGTTAGCAGGGCGTAGGCAGGGCGTATTTTTTTCGGCGCCCATGTTAACAGATTGGAGCATTCACACCGCACGCAGAGGCAGCGCGGAGCAGGAGCAGAGCAGAAGCAGCAGTGCCGCGATCGTTTCGGCGCCGAGTCTATTTTTGCCGCGCTGCTCACGCTGATTTAAAGCCACAGTGGATTGTTCTTGATCAAAACTGACCTAATTAACATGGAAAATAACGCGCTGTGAAAATTATAAAATACACGAAAACACAACAGTGCCAGAAGTTTATGCCCAAACTTGAAAGGTCCGTTTAAATGATTAAAACTAGAGGCTTATCTTAACTTTAAAGGTTACTTTTATCATGTAAACTACATATATATATATTATATTTATTTTATATATATATATATATTTTATATATATATATTATATTTATTTTATATATATATATATATATATATATATATATATATATATATATTTTTTTTTTTATATATATATATATATATTTTATATATATTATATTTATTTTATATATATATATTTTATATATATATATTATATTTATTTTATATATATATATATTAGGGATGCAACAATACAGTTAGTCCACGGTTCAATACATACCTCGGTTTTTAACCACGGTTTTCGGTTCGGTTCGGTTCTGATGGCTTGTCACATCAGTTTTTTGCTATTCTATTTTTAAGCGACAGGAACAGCAAGAGGTTAATGTTAATAACAAATGACAAAGAGAAAATCACTCACTGCTCTTGACTGAAAAACTAGAATCAATGTATATTTTATAGTGAAGTCTATGTAGTGTTTTATTTTTACATTTATTCATTCAATGTCATACTTAAATGCTGCAGTACTGCTCTAAGCTGCCAGTGTAAACCTTTATATATATTTATTTTAAATTATACAATACACTAGGAATGTGTACAAGGTTTTTTTTTTAAGTAGCCTAAAGTTTTAAGTTTAAGTAAGGTTTTTCAATTCTTTTAAGTAAAATAAAGAAAGAGTATTGCAATAAAAAATAGTCCTTGAAATAGTTCACTCAAAAATGAAAATTCTGTCATCGAGAAATGAATACAGGTTTGGAACAATATAAGAGTGAGTAGCCTAAATAATGACATCATTTTAGAGGTGAACTGTCCCTTTAAGAACAGCGTGTTCTCTAGGCTGCTGACGTCAATTTAAGACCTCCGTGCATCTAATATACCGGCACGCCGATTTTACTTTCACTTTTAGATAACTGACTGTGTTTGTTAACCTTGTGTGTATTTGACCGTATTAGCGCAGTAAGACTACTTAGTCCAGTAATCGCGTGTTTGACAGGCGTTTAGTGCGCACGCTCAGCTCATGTTAAAACAGTGCATGAGCTCGCGGATGAAATGTTTAACCGGCAAGGCTGTAAAACGCATGCAAATTTGAACTTTCGTGATTGTGAATAACTATAGTGTTCCGTGAGTATAACTCTACCACTGATGTGAATGTATCTCAAGTTGTTCTGTATTGGAATGGAAGCAAATGATAGAATTTGTAGAAAAATAATTAATTAAACGCAAAACCGAAAAAAACGCAATTCACAAGCGCGCATTGAACCGTGAATGCCGTAGGCCTACCGAACGGTTCAATATTATATTGAGAATTGTGGCATGATGCATCCCTAATATATATATATGCAGGGGCGTAGGAACGACTTTGACTTTGGGGGGGACATTTTGGCCACTATGAATCAACGTCCATCCCACCTAGGGTGACCACCCGTCCCGCGTAGCGCGTGCGCGCACAGCGTTTGAAGCCCAATTCATGCGTCCCGCGAATTGAGACCGTGTCACGCATAATCAATGCTTGCTCAAAAAAAAAAGTTGGTCGCTCAGGCAGCCAAACGAACATTACTTCAATCCTAGTTCCCACACGAACATATTAAGTATTCAGTCCATTTTATCACGAAATTCAAACGATAAATGCAGTTTTAACGCTCTATAATATGGCGTGACTGATAGGCGGGTATCAGTTCAACTTCAAGCGGCAGCGCGAGTGAACGCGATCAGGAACAGATGATTGCGTTCACAGGCGAGCCGCGCGCTGCCTCTTGAGAAAGAATAAATATTATTAATATCTTAAGGTATGTTGAGGATACATTACAACTTGCTGAAACGTATCATATGTTGTGTAATCGCTCCATCGGTGTTACAACCGCGGAAAGACAATAAAACAGCTTGTAGACAACCCAGTCAACACGTGAGATCATGCGATGATCACAGTGACATCACACAATCCTCATACTGTGAACCTCAGCATGTGTGTAAAGCGTGAGCTCAAGGTGAGTTCATCTGATCCTCATACTGTGATCCTCAGCATGTGTGTAAAGCGTGAGCTCAACGTGAGTTCATCTGATCCTCATACTGTGATCCTCAGCATGTGTGTAAAGGGTGAGCTCAACGTGAGTTCATCTGATCCTCATACTGTGATCCTCAGCATGTGTGTAAAGGGTGAGCTCAACGTGAGTTCATCTGATCCTCATACTGTGATCCTCAGCATGTGTGTAAAGGGTGAGCTCAACGTGAGTTCATCTGATCCTCATACTGTGATCCTCAGCATGTGTGTAAAGGGTGAGCTCAACGTGAGTTCATCTGATCCTCATACTGTGATCCTCAGCATGTGTGTAAAGGGTGAGCTCAACGTGAGTTCATCTGATCGTCATACTGGGAACCTCAGCATGTGTGTAAAGCGTGAGCTCAAGGTGAGTTCATCTGATCCTCATACTGTGAACCTCAGCATGTGTGTAAAGCGTGAGCTCAACGTGAGTTCATCTGATCCTCATACTGTGATCCTCAGCATGTGTGTAAAGGGTGAGCTCAACGTGAGTTCATCTGATCCTCATACTGTGATCCTCAGCATGTGTGTAAAGGGTGAGCTCAACGTGAGTTCATCTGATCCTCATACTGTGATCCTCAGCATGTGTGTAAAGGGTGAGCTCAACGTGAGTTCATCTGATCCTCATACTGTGATCCTCAGCATGTGTGTAAAGGGTGAGCTCAACGTGAGTTCATCTGATCGTCATACTGGGAACCTCAGCATGTGTGTAAAGCGTGAGCTCAAGGTGAGTTCATCTGATCCTCATACTGTGAACCTCAGCATGTGTGTAAAGCGTGAGCTCAACGTGAGTTCATCTGATCCTCATACTGTGATCCTCAGCATGTGTGTAAAGGGTGAGCTCAACGTGAGTTCATCTGATCCTCATACTGTGATCCTCAGCATGTGTGTAAAGCGTGAGCTCAACGTGAGTTCATCTGATCCTCATACTGTGATCCTCAGCATGTGTGTAAAGGGTGAGCTCAACGTGAGTTCATCTGATCGTCATACTGGGAACCTCAGCATGTGTGTAAAGCGTGAGCTCAAGGTGAGTTCATCTGATCCTCATACTGTGAACCTCAGCATGTGTGTAAAGCGTGAGCTCAAGGTGAGTTCATCTGATCCTCATACTGTGAACCTCAGCATGTGTGTAAAGCATGAGCTCATTGTGAATGCTTCACACTCCGGTCCAGTTGGCGGTGGTAAATGCACCATCTAAGCTGGTCTTCCAACCACCATAAAACATGTAAAGAAGAAGAAAAAGTTGTCCATGGTATTGTTACACCGCAGAAATGGTGAGTGGCCTATTTACATACTTTTAGATGTGCAATGTGGTCTGGTCTTTTTTTTTTTTGCAGAGTACTGCTCACACATGCTACATATGCACCAGCCATTTTACCTTCAGTAATCACACCAAAATTGCTAGCTGCAGCTAGTTTGCATATCAGTATTTGTGAATTGTTAGGCCTGTTATGTCAGATCATTACAACATTACTAACTTTATATTTCAATATATAATTTTTTTTTATTTATACTTATATTTCAATAATTAACAAGCGCTGTAAAACAACAGTAAGCAAGAATGCTGCACTGGTAGAATAGCGTAAACTATCATTGCTCTTTGGATAAAAGATGAAGTAGGCCTACTCTTAGACACTCATATTAAAGATAAAAAGCCTTATTTCACCACGCTATATGACTAGTTTTTTAACAAAAACTTCTATCTGTGGAACTGTAGCTGTTTTATGTTAAAAGCTTCAACGTCACTTCCCATTTACCAAAACTCAGTGACTGACATTCATCCTCTTATTAACATAACAAGCAACTTTACCCAGACATCAGATGCAACACTACATCATTAAGAATGTAAAGTGTAGATCTACAAAAGTGAAGTTTAAAGTACTTTATGATACACACTTTCTTTAGGATGCACAACAATTCTCCAAAGAAGACTTCTTAAACAATTATCAAATACAGTAATCAGTGAGAGTGGCTAAGGTTGTCCTCTCAAACAAAAAAAAATTTGTAAAAGATTTATGTGTTTCATATAATGTTTTACTAATACAGAAGTTCTTTTTGGCCTGTTAGGATTTGGAAACAAAAATTAAGGTGTGTGTGTGTGTGTGCGTGCGTGCGTTGGTGTGTGTGTTTTTTTTTTTTTTTTACATTGTACCAAATGTCCCCACAATTAAAGTGAACCACCTACATGTGCATTGTGGATAAAACGATCAGAGAAAAAACGGTTTAATTGATGTAGAAAAATAAATATAGAAACAATATAACTGATTTAGATAAATGCAATTTCACTGACCTTATGTATGTAATTTTGACAACAGGGAAGGAACCAAAGGAAACAAAATGCAAAGTCACCATGGAGAAATTGTTTGGTATGTGATATATCAATTAGACATTATTTATTTATACAGACATAAAACATCCTTTGCTATATAACAATCTAACTTTACAATTTTTCAGATCTGAATACTAAGATACTCCAACAAATTCAAATGCTGGAACAGAGACAAGCTTTCATCATGAATGACTTGGCAAAAGTTAAGTCTGTTCTCATGAAGCGGGCAGAAGAAGATGCCCATGAGGAACTTTTTAAACAACAACAGTGCTCCAGCTTTGAAACGTTTGAAGCCTTCTGTCAGAGGCTTGAAGAAGACAAAAATTATCGAGAGCTTTATGTTAGTACTACTATATAAATTTAGCGTTTATTTTTACAACAAAGCCACAGTTTTTTTTTTTTTTTTTTTGCAGCAGATACCATGTAAAAGAAATGTTGAAGCCTGGTATATTTTAATCATGACAATATTATGTATGTTTTTGTCAGGTACACCATCTCATCCATACTCACGGCAGCTCCAATATAGGTGAGATGGTGAGACAGGCTTTAAAAAGCATAGCGTCAGACAATGTTCTCTGTCTGTATAACAGAACGGGGAAAGATGGGAAGAAGGTGTTGCCACCTGTGCTCCTGACATGTTTGAAAAGTAAGTGTTTAAGTTTTGGTTTGTGCATCTGGATGCTGCTATAGAAATTGTAATGTTAACACCTTGCTCTTTGTGTTTTTAGAATGTGTCAGGTGTTTTCACAAACAAAATGAAATAGAGGTGAAGAAGCTAAAAGTAACCACCAGAACAACACCAGACGCGGAATGTATTCGCCAAGTAGAAATTTTTTTGTCCACCGCCAACACCAGGCTGAAAAGGAAACCAAATAAAGGAAAAAGCTGAATTTTTGTTTGATTGTTTTTATTGATGGAAATAAAGAATGTGGGTGTAAAAGTTTGAGTTAACTGAATTATTTTAGATAACAGTGAACTAACACAATTATTGCATAGTGGTGTTATATGGTGATCTCACAGTATGAGCACACAGTGACCAGAGTATGAGCACACAGTGACCACAGTATGAGCACACAGTGACCAGAGTATGAGCACACAGTGACCACAGTATGAGCACACAGTGACCAGAGTATGAGCACACAGTGACCACAGTATGAGCACACAGTGACCACAGTATGAGCACACAGTGACCACAGTATGAGCACACAGTGACCAGAGTATGAGCACACAGTGACCACAGTATGAGCACACAGTGACCAGAGTATGAGCACACAGTGACCACAGTATGAGCACACAGTGACCACAGTATGAGCACACAGTGACCAGAGTATGAGCACACAGTGAGTGCCCAGTGACATCACAGTGACCAGAGTATGAGCACACAGTGACCACAGTATGAGCACACAGTGAGTGCCCAGTGACATCACAGTGACCAGAGTATGAGCACACAGTGACCACAGTATGAGCACACAGTGGGTGCCCAGTGACATCACAGTGACCACAGTATGAGCACACAGTGAGTGCCCAGTGACATCACAGTGACCAGAGTATGAGTACACAGTGACCACAGTATGAGCACACAGTGATCACAGTATGAGCACACAGTGACCACAGTATGAGCACACAGTGACCACAGTATGAGCACACAGTGATCACAGTATGAGCACACAGTGATCACAGTATGAGCACACAGTGATCACAGTATGAGCACACAGTGATCACAGTATGAGCACACAGTGATCACAGTATGAGCACACAGTGACCACAGTATGAGCACACAGTGGGTGCCCAGTGACATCACAGTGACCACAGTATGAGCACACAGTGAGTGCCCAGTGACATCACAGTGACCAGAGTATGAGTACACAGTGACCACAGTATGAGCACACAGTGATCACAGTATGAGCACACAGTGACCACAGTATGAGCACACAGTGACCACAGTATGAGCACACAGTGATCACAGTATGAGCACACAGTGACCAGAGTATGAGCACACAGTGATCACAGTATGAGCACACAGTGATCACAGTATGAGCACACAGTGATCACAGTATGAGCACACAGTGACCACAGTATGAGCACACAGTGAGTGCCCAGTGACATCACAGTGACCAGAGTATGAGCACACAGTGACCACAGTATGAGCACACAGTGAGTGCCCAGTGACATCACAGTGACCAGAGTATGAGCACACAGTGACCACAGTATGAGCACACAGTGACCACAGTATGAGCACACAGTGGGTGCCCAGTGACATCACAGTGACCACAGTATGAGCACACAGTGAGTGCCCAGTGACATCACAGTGACCAGAGTATGAGTACACAGTGACCACAGTATGAGCACACAGTGATCACAGTATGAGCACACAGTGACCACAGTATGAGCACACAGTGATCACAGTATGAGCACACAGTGATCACAGTATGAGCACACAGTGATCACAGTATGAGCACACAGTGATCACAGTATGAGCACACAGTGACCACAGTATGAGCACACAGTGATCACAGTATGAGCACACAGTGATCACAGTATGAGCACACAGTGATCACAGTATGAGCACACAGTGATCACAGTATGAGCACACAGTGACCACAGTATGAGCACACAGTGATCACAGTATGAGCACACAGTGACCACAGTATGAGCACACAGTGATCACAGTATGAGCACACAGTGACCACAGTATGAGCACACAGTGACCACAGTATGAGCACACAGTGATCACAGTATGAGCACACAGTGATCACAGAATGAGCCCACAGTGACCACAGTATGAGCACACAGTGATCACAGTATGAGCACACAGTGATCACAGTATGAGCACACAGTGATCACAGTATGAGCACACAGTGACCACAGTATGAGCACACAGTGATCACAGTATGAGCACACAGTGATCACAGTATGAGCACACAGTGACCAGAGTATGAGCACACAGTGATCACAGTATGAGCACACAGTGACCACAGTATGAGCACACAGTGATCACAGTATGAGCACACAGTGATCACAGTATGAGCACACAGTGATCACAGTATGAGCACACAGTGACCAGAGTATGAGCACACAGTGATCACAGTATATGCACACAGTGATCACAGTATGAGCACACAGTGACCACAGTATGAGCACACAGTGATCACAGTATGAGCACACAGTGATCACAGTATGAGCACACAGTGATCACAGTATGAGCACACAGTGACCAGAGTATGAGCACACAGTGACCACAGTATGAGCACACAGTGATCACAGTATGAGCACACAGTGATCACAGTATGAGCACACAGTGATCACAGTATGAGCACACAGTGACCAGAGTATGAGCACACAGTGACCACAGTATGAGCACACAGTGATCACAGTATGAGCACACAGTGACCACAGTATGAGCACACAGTGATCACAGTATGAGCACACAGTGATCACAGTATGAGCACACAGTGACCAGAGTATGAGCACACAGTGATCACAGTATGAGCACACAGTGATCACAGTATGAGCACACAGTGACCACAGTATGAGCACACAGTGACCACAGTATGAGCACACAGTGATCACAGTATGAGCACACAGTGACCACAGTATGAGCACACAGTGATCACAGTATGAGCACACAGTGACCACAGTATGAGCACACAGTGATCACAGTATGAGCACACAGTGATCACAGTATGAGCACACAGTGATCACAGTATGAGCACACAGTGACCACAGTATGAGCACACAGTGACCAGAGTATGAGCACACAGTGATCACAGTATGAGCACACAGTGATCACAGTATGAGCACACAGTGACCACAGTATGAGCACACAGTGACCACAGTATGAGCACACAGTGATCACAGTATGAGCACACAGTGACCACAGTATGAGCACACAGTGACCACAGTATGAGCACACAGTGACCACAGTATGAGCACACAGTGACCACAGTATGAGCACACAGTGATCACAGTATGAGCACACAGTGATCACAGTATGAGCACACAGTGATCACAGTATGAGCACACAGTGATCACAGTATGAGCACACAGTGACCACAGTATGAGCACACAGTGAGTGTGATGTGACCTCATATTTCCACCACAGTATGAGCACACAGTGACCACAGTATGAGCACACAGTGACCACAGTATGAGCACACAGTGACCACAGTATGAGCACACAGTGATCACAGTATGAGCACACAGTGACCAGAGTATGAGCACACAGTGACCACAGTATGAGCACACAGTGACCACAGTATGAGCACACAGTGACCACAGTATGAGCACACAGTGACCACAGTATGAGCACACAGTGATCACAGTATGAGCACACAGTGATCACAGTATGAGCACACAGTGATCACAGTATGAGCACACAGTGATCACAGTATGAGCACACAGTGACCACAGTATGAGCACACAGTGAGTGTGATGTGACCTCATATTTCCACCACAGTATGAGTGCACTGTGATTGTGCAGTGACCTCATGTTGTGAACAAAGAATGAGCACACAGTGAGAGCTCTGTGTGGTTACACTTTTAGTTCACTGTGACACTCACATTATGACCGCACCATGAGAATATTGTGAGCTCATAGTGACATCATTGTGAGATCAAATTGTTGACTGGGAATGTCTTGTAGAATTCGTTTACCTCAGAAGTCATTCAGTGTCCACAGCTGTGAGCTCACTAGAGAGATTAACTCTTTCACTGAATACATGCACTATATTAGCCTATAGTTTCATTATATTAGCCTATATATAGCCTATATATTCATTGTATACTACTTAGCCTGTTAGTGATGTCTTGTTTAATTAATGTATGTTTAAATAAACCTGTCATGAAAATTACAGCCACTAAATGATTATATTTCAACAACAAATTTGAGAAAAAATAATAATAATTAGATTTAGAAGTTAATGCAAAAACTGCCTTATGTGAAGCTTATGTGTTGATTATATATCTAAAAATAAATAGCAACTGAATTTAGGCTAATAGTTTGGGCTCTGTTGTTAATCTTTAATAGCAATATGTAAGTAAGGGCTCCCTATACAGCATTATCTTTAAGAAAATTCTAACTGAATTAATTTCAGGGCAGACAACATTTTTTTTCTCATTTAACCACTGTTGAATAAAAATTAATAAAATGCAATTTTGTACAACTGAACCGAACTGAACCGTGACTTCAAAACCGAGGTACGTACCGAACCGTCAGTTTTGTGTACCGTTACACCCCTAGTTTTGGTCAATCTCAGGTAACTTTATTTAGTTCTTTACAAGGTTTCTAAGCAGAAGATGGATGTATGTTTTCTCAGTCCTGTTACCAAAACTCATGTGCCATTGAAAAAGCATGTTTAAAATCATGTCAATTAATTCCTTTGTTTTCCCTTCAAGATAGTAAATATTTTAAAGAAATTGTTGGTTATATGTTCAAATAATTAATATTTGTGATTTAAAAAAAACACTCTATATGAAGGTGTATTTTAATAAAAAACACAAATATTTTGTTTCATTTTAAAGAAGACTGAAGCCACAAGTTTATTATTTTTTTAAATAATTAGTTGTATTAAACAATTGTATAAATGATGGACCAAAACAAAACTGATGAAAACCGTTGTTTAACAATTTTGTTTTAGAAAAAAAGTACATTTTTGTAACAGGAATGACCACTTGGTAGCAGGAATGAAGACTGTGTAACAGGAATGAGTGTCCATACGTGTGTGTGTGTGTGTGTGTGTGTGTGTGTGTGTGTGTGTGTGTGTGTGTGTGTGTGTGTGTGTGTGTGTGTGTGTGTGTGTGTGTGTGTGTGTGTGTGTGTGTGTGTGTGTGTGTGTGTGTGTGTGTGTGTGTGTGTGTGTGTGTGTGTGAGAGTGAGAGAGAGAGAGAGAGAGAGAGAGAGAGAGAGAGAGAGTGTACATAGCCATGTGTGTGCTAAATGTCACATTTTTTTCCTAATTTCAACTGTAAAACTCATAAATCAGGTGAATATTATATATAAACTAATATTCACAATTTTAAATCAACAAAACAGAGGACTCTACTCTCTCCTGTTACTTTTACTCAGTCCTGTTATTTTTCATATGAGTAACAGGACTGAAAGTCACAGGATTGAGTTTTTAAGCAAAAAATAAGCAAACACATGCCAAATTGCCACTTGGCTAAGTAGCTAATAGCATGAGGACACTGAGAAAATTGTAGTGACTTACCTAAAGTTAATTTTTTTTAAATAAACAAATAACCTCTAAGAAATAATTTAGGTAACAGGACAGTGCGTTGAGATATGACCTTCCTAGTCAAAGTTACAATTTCATCAAATATACAGAAATCATGGCCTACATAAGATCCAGATGATGCAACATCCTGTTGAAAAGCTCTTCTAGTGGCATGATGCAAGTTTTTAGAGGGGGCAATGTGTGAGGATAACAGGACTGAGTGAAAACCTGGGGACACGACTAAAATGTGTATTTTATATAACATATTATGGATTTTTTATAAAAAATATATGTTTAAGCATAGATGGTATATGGAGTCACACAACAATGCAAAAAAATGTGGTTCTTCAGAGGTGCTATATAGCACCTTAGTCAAAGAACCGGTGAAGAACCTCTGAAGAACCACCGAAGAACCAAAATTTGTGTTATATAGCCCTAAAAAAGGTTCCCCTATGACTACGAGCCAAGAACCATTTTTGGTGCCATATAGAACCTTTTTTTTTTTTTTTTAGAGTGAACTGCAATTCCTGTTAATCCTATAATTTTATATTATAATTTATTTAAAGTGAATAAATTGTAATGAAAAATAAATAAAATTATAGCTAAAGTAAATCGTAAGTGGAAGTGCATCTGTCAATTAATTGAATGTTCAAAATATTATGAATCTTTATTTAGAAAAAAAATACACAGTGGTAGGCCTATTCATGAGCATACATCAGCAATTACACATGTTTAGGGGAATAGGGCAATACCATGTAAGGTGCTATGTGCTAGAAATGTGTAAACCACTATCAGTGAGTCTGCCCGTGGGGTGGGGCACCGCTGCGCCAGGCACTGTCCCACATTGTCCCTCAGAAACATACCCCTTGTCCCCCCTTGGGCTTATTAGCAGGTGGTCACCCTAATCCCACCATAATAGTAACATACAGTATGGTGACATGGAACAACATGTATGTTTTGCTCATGTGATAATGTAACGGGAAAACAACATTCTGCATATTGAAATGTGCAGTAAGTGCTCATTTATTTCAGCCCCATTTCCTTTAAAAAATCAATGTTGCACTAGGTACACAAAATACTTCCCCTCAGCGTCTTTTTGACAAAAATGTCCTCATTGGAACCCATTAAAACTGCAATTTTTAATCCCATTGCCATTTAACTATAAAATTATGCAATCTTTGTTAATAGGCTTTTATTCTGTTGGCAGAAAATAGGCTAAAACAAACTTGCCCTCCAATAGAATAGATATAGACAAAACAGCATATTAATAGCCTAATAGAGATTGAACAGGCTACTCCAAACTGCGATTATTCTGGTTAAAAATTTTGTTGTTGTTGTTGTTGTTGTTGTTGTTGTTTTTTTACAAATAAAAAATGTTTGCATATAACATTTTATATATTAATGTTTATATATTAATGAGACTAATAATAATTATTATATTTGATAAATACAAATATTTAACAAAATTTGAAATATTACTATTACAATAACATTTTCATTATTTAAAAAAAATTAAATAGAGCATTTAAGAATACATAAACAATATAATAATATTAATAATAATAACATTTATATTTTACAGCCAACTGCTGGGTTACCTGTTAATATGCAGACAGCATATGACTAAAAATCATTAGAAAGGTCTAAGGATTTAATGTAAAAAATAAATGAAATTCTGTGCTTTTTATCTGTGATATCAATTTCTTAAAGTCTATGTATTTAATATGCAATATGAGCCTCTTATGCATCCACTGTGGGGGAAAAAACTGTACATTGGAGAAAAACATGGATTGTCATATAGATTTATTTAGAGATGAGTATTATTTTTCTTATTTGTTACCCAAACGTTTAATTCATACTGGAAGCCAGAGGGCGCTCTTGAGCAGAAACTCCACATTAACCTCAGAGAAGTAATCGTTAGCCCCAATGTGAAGCTAGCGATGTAGGATAAACAAGAGATAGAAACGCTTTGACTGATGAAATAAACAAGACAATCAACACGACTGCATCAAGATCTGGTGTATTTGAGTTATTCAAGCCTTCACTATTTTCATAATAATAAGGTATGCAGTGCTGATTGAGTGCAGACTTTATCACTGTATAGAATAATATAAAACAATGCATGTCTGCCTCATTCTGTCCAAAAAAATACAACGTTCTTAAACGTAGACGTATTTTGCGGGCAGGTAATTGCCTTTATCACGGGATTCGTAGTTTTATCACCGCATATGTGTACCAACACCAATATCCCCCAGAATTTCTACAACACCCCGAACGAACGCTCTGAGGGCAGTGTAGCAAACACTCTAGAGCTCCGCTTTGTAGTCTATGATTCGACTCCATTTTGCTACTGTGTAACGTTAATAACTTTCTGCTGCCAGTGTTTTTGGAAATGAACAAGGATAAAACCCATTTTTTTTAGACCTAACTGAATGAAATTTAAGACCTCGGATGGAAATCAGGCCGTTTTTAAGACATTTTAAAGCCTTAAATTAAAAAAAATAATAATTTTAGACATTTTTGAGACCCCGCGGGAACCCTGTTATTTCAACCGCTTGACTGAGACTAATTTACCTCATACAAAGTCGAGTCGTATTCCATTTAAAAGCTGGTGCGCACCGGTAACGTATTTGTATGTGTAATGTTAACTTCTCTCTGCCAATCAGATGCTCCGAGTCCGACTATAGGTGAAAAGTGAAGAATATGAAGCTGGTGGGCGAATGGTGATTATTCAAATACTGTAGCATGAAATGGGACATATCACTCTGGCTTTGACTTCCTGGCAAAACCGAATATCATCTTTGTCGCACTTTCAAAATAAAAGTTCCAAATGTACAGTTTTTGTCCATGAGGTATAGGCTAATTTTTGGGTGGGACACATGCATTATTTTCAAATATTGAGGGGGACGCGTCCCCCCCATCCCCCCCGGTTCCTACGCCAATGTATATATATATATATATATATATATATATATATATATATATATATATATATATATATATATCTACTATTATTCTTGTGGTACATGTTTGAATGTGTACAACTGCCTGGTCCTGCCTTGTTTTGATAGGTCCAAGTTTACCTCAGTTTTTTCTCTTGGACTTGATTAGTCCAAGGAGCACTTTGAATACTTGTTGTTCTATTTTTGCTGTATACTTAATACATATATGTACATTTTGGAAAATAAACAACTTTAATTTAATCTATATACATTTTGTGGAAAATAATTTATTTTTAGTGTAATTGAACACTTTGTATAACACCTTGCCACCCCTGTTTTTAAAGTCTAGCTCCGCCACTGATTCTGCCCCAAAGCATTCGCAAACAATGATCCGGCTGCTGTCCATAGTGCTGAAAAAGTAAGACCCTCTTCAGACAGCAGAGGTCGCCATATCGCAAGTTTCAATGGTTTTCCTGTATGTTCTCGTTTCAATGAATCTGTCTGCTCATATCCTAATTGTACATTTCTCCACATCTGTAGTTCACATCTGCAAGGATCCGCACCCGAAATCCGTCTGTCCACGCCGGTACAAACCGGAAGACAAAAGGAAAGCCCCAAATCAAAGAAAATTCTGAATAGTCACCCATCTACTCCTATCAATATTTTAAACCTTTCAAATTACCTTTTTTCTCACCCTGATCCGGTTTTTGTGGATTATTTAATCACTGGCTTGTCTCAAGGGTTTCGGGTGGGAGTTATTTCACACCTCTCTGCCTCTGTCGTTGCAAAAAATTTGCAATCAGCCAGAAATGAACCCGACGTGGTTTCAGCACTAGGGTGATATCAGCTAAATTGGGCCACTTTTTGGTAAATCGCTTGGGACAGTAATAAAATACCATATATGCCTTTTCCATTGTGTTTTTATGATTATTAATGACTGTTTTTGATAATGTTGTGTTGAAATTATGTAAAAAAAATATTATTATTTAGGCCCTACAGTTCTTAAAACATCAGCTGTGCCAATTTTTTTTGCATGAGCAGTTTCAGGTAAAATGGGCCGCTGTTTCAGGTAAAATGGGCCGCTGTTTCAGGTAAAATGGGCCCCTGTTTCAGGTAAAATGGGCCCCTGTTTCAGGTAAAATGGGCCGCTGTTTCAGGTAAAATGGGCCCCTGTTTCAGGTAAAATGGGCCGCTGTTTCAGGTAAAATGGGCCCCTGTTTCAGGTAAAATGGGCCGCTGTTTCAGGTAAAATGGGCCGCTGTTTCAGGTAAAATGGTGCAGTGTTTGATTAGGGTTGAAGCTAAACTCTGCAGGACAGTGGCCCTCCAGGACCGAGTTTGAGGAACCCTGATTTAAAGGGTCAGTTCACCCAAAAATGAAAATAATGTAATTTATTACCCATGCCGTTCCACACCCGTAAGACCTCCGTTCATCTTCGGAACACAAATGAAGATATTTTTGTTGAAATCCGACGGCTCAGTGAGGCCTCCATATGGGAGCAAAGCAATTTACACTCTCAAGCAGAGCCGGCCCAAGGCATAAGCGAACCAAGGGGCTGCTTAGGGCCCCCTTTGCCACCAGGGGGCCCCCAAGAGCACCTTAAATTACTTTTTGCAGTGTTATTTCATGATGATTGAAATCGCGAAATGGCCTTAAACATTTACTAAATAAAACGTTTTCTAATATGGGCTATGCACGGATTGATTCTGACAGCACTGCACGAGCTATTTTGAAATATTATTATAATGTAAAATGTGCAAATGGTTAAGTGTGATTTATTCCTGTGATCAAAGCTGAATTAATCATCATTACTCCATTCTTCAGTGTCACATGATCCTTCAGAATTCATTCTGATATGAGGATTTGATGCTCAAGAAACATTTATGATTATTATCAATGGTGAAAACCGAATAAATACTTTTTTCTTTTTTTAAGTACATATCCCAGTCTGACCTGTAGTACAGTAAGGCTTTGAATATCAACACCTGACCACTCCTGTGGGTTTGCTACTGTTACAATTAAAAACCGTATAAGGGTAAGACCATTACAGCCAGACATGATGAAAGTAACACAGCTACAACTGCTAAAATTGATACTGGGTGTGCGAATTATCAAGAATTGACAATAGTCAATCGTATTGGTGGCACCGAGGGGCCCCCAAATAAAATTCTGCTTAGGGCCCCATAAAGGCTTGGGCCGGCCCTGCTCTCAAGATCCATTAATGTACTAAAAACATATTTAAATCCGTCCATGTGAGTACAGTGGTATAATATTAATATTATAAAGCGACGAGAATATTTTTTGTGCGGCAAAAAAAACAAAATAACGACTTATATATTGATAACCGATTTCAAAACACTGCTTCATGAAGCTTCGGAGTGGAAACGAATCAGCAAGTCGATTCAGTGATTCGGAGCGCCAAAGTCACGTGATTTCAGCAGTTTGGCGGTTTGACACGCGATCCAAATCATGATTCAAATCGCTGATTCGTTTCCGCTCCGAAGCTTCATGAAGCAGTGTTTTAAAACCCTTTAAGCTGTTGTTCACGCAGCGCCGGTGCCTCCATGTCTTTGTCTGCTATATTTGCTTATTATTTGTTAAATCAAAGCAATTGGTTGATAAAACAATTAAGATACAATTTATACAAAACAAAATTCACTTTAAAGAAAGGCTTTCAACAAATGAAGTGGTCAAAATCATTTCTGACCCACGTCTTCTGACATATTTCGCATCTTATGTGTCCTGTTCATTTTTCATAATCAATGTAAATTAAATTAAAAAAAGAAAATACATTATCATTTGTAAATATATAAAACTAAATAGGTGTTTTAATGGCTACAACAAGAAGGCAACAGTACAGAGAAATTTTATGTCGGAGCAGGATTTGAGCAGCATTTTACCGCTGAGCTGTTCATGAGTAGAGCTCCGCTCCGCTTCAATCACATGCTCTGATAAGGCAGGCAGGTTTTTTGCGTTCATTTTATTTTATACAATTTGCTCTTTTATTGTATATGACAGAGTAAACAGCTCAATTACCCTTTTATTTAAAGGTTTAATGTAGGCCATAGTGCATTGCATTACGATTGCAAGAAGAATCAACAATGTCAAAAATGTGATGTGCAGTCAAATGTCCCGGTGTGTCTGCTGTTTAAAAGAGTGTGCTCACCGATATGCTTGCAGAGTTGCCAGATGCCAGCAGGGTTTTCCAGCCCAAAACTTCGCCAAAAACCGGCCAATTTTTTTTTGTGGCTTGTTTCTCTTTTAAATACATTGAAATCATTAACAAGCTTTAAAATTACCCATTTATCGACTAGCCTATCCGATTTCAGAAACAACATTCAACGCAACGGTCCGTGTACTTTTGCATCCATTCCTTTTTCGTTTTTAACCATGGAAACAAAAACAAAAATGGAAATGGTTGTTGTATTTTTAAATACTATGTTGAAAAACAACATTTAAATCAAAACGTAGGCTATACACAAATTCCATGCGCACAAATAAAATAACTTATTTTTGGATTTTTTTAAATTACGTTTTGCATTTTTATAAACTAAAAATGAACAGGTTCATATAAAAAATGTCAATTTACAAATGTTTTGTAAAATTATTTCCAGGTAAAAATAGGATCAGTCAAATGAAACACAATAGACACAAATAATGATTACAAATTAAAAAACGATCGGAAATGTCGTCCAATTTTCTAATACTATTATTTGATGACAACAATACAGTTGGAAAACACAATACAGCCATTTCTGCTTTTTTTCTTTTAAACAAAAAATCAAGCTGCACCCTTTTTTGAATTTCATCTTTCATTCCGAAATAGAATAATGAATGAACAAAAAAGTACACGGGCCTTCTATGCCTCTGTCCATAGTCATCTATTGATTCCAGAAGAAAAGGCACTGCTATGGGCACTTTTAGAATCTGTGTATTCTCTGTGTACGCAAAAACCCTAGAAATTAAATTGAGCATATTTACACATAAAAAAAACTATTATAAATAATTTATGTTATTTTTAATAAAATAATAATAAGGTATTAGGAAAATTACCTTGTATCTGCTAATTCTATTAATCAGTGTTAAAATAAAAAAAGAAGAAACCGTGTTTCCATATTTCATTTCTGGTTTAAAAAAGGAAAACGGAATGGACGCAAAAGAGTCCTCAGTCTGACTATTATACTATTAAACTATAAGCTTATGTTACGGAAAATAATGCGATCAACTTAGGCGATCATTGAGTCTGTTTATTGTCAATAAAAGTCGCTTGGAACAAAAGCATTAGCCTAACATGAAAACATTGAGTGGATATATGGACATACAAAATAACCCACTTTAACGTTTCAATTATTTCAAATAGCCACATGAAACATGCATATTCATGAATAACATTACATGAAAATCGCGTTGAACATATTCTTTATAGAACATGTGTCAGTGCGCTCTTTGCAGAAGCAGAACGTTCATGCATGGCGGGCCATCTCTACACAAAAAAATATTTTCTGAAGGATCTGAAGTGCCGGTGTTTCGGTTACAAAAAACCTGCCGAACTGATCCAAAACCAGCCCATTTTTTATCCACCCGCCCAAACCCATTTTTGCCCGCAAAATAGATTGCGAAACCGTCCAATATGGCATCCCTGTATGCTTGTTGTGCCTAGTGTTTTATAGACTCTATATTGTTTCTTAATCAAATGTGGTGACTGTCCTGGGTTTCTCCTGATGATGATGGGCCTGATGTTGACATTTGTTAGCCTGGTCCTACCAGACTCTCGTGCATTTCATTTGTTCAGAGAGTCTGGCCACTCTCCATTGACAAGTGTTAACTTCCTTGAAGGCGGGTTCTCTGTTGAAGTTTAAAACTATTGGATCTGCCCAGAGCCACTCTGGATCTGCCATAACCAATCGTTAACGTTTGGTCGTCATCTCAAACTAGCGCACAACATCAACGTCATCGTTCTCAGCCACTCCCTCTGTTCGCTGATTGGACCGGTTAAAATTTGACCGGAGAAGATGTGTGACTCTGTGGTTTGTTCCCGCCATAGACTGTAAAAAAATATGGACGTAGTGTCCGTGACGTCACCCATAGGATTCTGATGAGCCGTTCTGAAGCGCAAAGAATAGACGAGCTGGCCGTCGCCATCTTGGCAGCCTGTCATCGCGCGTCACTCCCGGATAACAGAAAATGGGCAAAAAGGCAGGACGTGGGTAGAGCTGAAGTGACGCGATGACTAACAGACAGCAGACAAACGGCTATCCACCTGTCACTCGAAGTGGCCACGCCCTTAATTATTCACAAGTTTAAGGCTTTATATAATATAAACAAATGAGTTCTAAAAAAATTCACCCCCCTCACAGTCGTCATGAAGGGCAAAATTAGCCGTATAGACAAAAAACACAATTTGTACCAGGCTGTAAACATGTTTTAATCTGCTGTGAAGTTGGGCATTTTAACACGGGGCTCAATGAGATTCTGCTCCCTTCTGGAGCCTGTCCCTAGCGGCCAGTCGATTAATTGCAGTAAATGTCACTTCCGTATTGGCATCAAGAGAAACTGCAGGAGGTTGCTGCTTGGTTCCCGCCCCTTTCAGTCAAACGCAGTTTCGACCAGCGCCACCTGGGCTGCGTTCAGCCCTGACAAAACATTTTTTAAACGGAAACGGTGGTGCGTTGAACACCCTGTTCTGATGACGCAAGAGTTGCAACTATGGCAGCTGAGAAGGCCATTCTTTGTTCTTTTTGAGGAATTTCCGGAGCCTGATGAAATCGATATTTACGTGTTTAATACTGCAAAATACATCTTATCACTGCCCTTGCCGTCCAGAATAAAAGAAAACATCCCCATCCCATTTAATTAACTTTTTTTTTAAAGTTTTTTGAGGAAAACATCCTAGGATTTTTCTGCACATAATGGACTTCAATGGGAACCAACGGTTGAAGGTCCAAATCAATGCAGTTTCAAAGGAAGAGCTTCAGAGGCTCTGACCGATCCCAGACGAGGAATAGAGTCTGATCTAGACAAACCAACGGCCACGTTTTCAAGAAAAAATAAAACTATAAACTTTTTAACCACAAATGCTTGACTTTAAAAATCCAGTCCTACTTGTTTTACGATTCACACAAATCGTTTTAGTTTCAGTTCAAAACCTTCTTGTATGTCTTTACACAGACAATAAGTGAAAATCATAATGAGGTATTAATTGTGCCATTTTTTATAATATAAAACTGCAATAAACAGTTTGATGTGTGTCTGTGGGCTTTGACGGCTGTAATGATGTTTCTGCTGAGGTGATGCTATTACTTCAGTTATTCATGCAATAAATAATAATGTTCTTAAGAAGTGTCTCACATGCTTTGGTTTGATTTCCTGTATGTTTAGAAACGGTCATTATTGTTGTAATGTTGTGAATGTTGTCAGGTGAGATGTGGTGGGGTTGTGATGAGGAACAGGAGGAGTCAGTCACACACTTGCATTAGTTTAAACGCGTCTGAAGCGTCACACACACACACACACACACACACACACTGAGTGAATCATCATATGATCGACACATAAATAAGGTAATACACCATGTAAGGGTTTTCCTTTTTAAGATATATATATATATATGGGGTCAGTACAATTTTTTTAAAGAAATTACTAGTTTAATTCAGCGAGAGTGCATTAAATTAATCAAAAGTGACTGTAAAGACTGTTGTGGCACCTAGTTGCTTTTAATTCTTCTGTACCACATTTTGAAGTCAGTCTAAATGCAACCAGTATTTGAAACACGAGCAAACCAAACAGTCTTCTTTTTAAATGTTTACTTCCAAAAAATTTAATTGTACATAGACATGGTACGCACGGTCAAAAAACTGTGTTGCTTCCAACGTCTCTAAACTTCAAAACTAAAAACGAACTACATCCAATGCTATGACGTAGTGTCTGACTGGAAGCTCAAAATACTGAAATGTTATCAGATCTAAACATTACTAAATTATGCAGTTTAAACCAATACATTCTTATTCTTATTCTTATGAATCTTCATGAAATATATATATATATATATATATATATACTTTTTTACTGTTCTTAAACTAAATTATTATTTCAGATGAACTAGTCCTTATGTGGCTCTTACATTATCCGGCGCCTAATTGGTTAGGCAGGAGAACTAAGCAATTATAAACTTAAACACTGAGAGCCAAACAGTTTTTAAATGTCCATAAACTATCAACTTGTTTCTTCTTTCTTCACTCTTCTAACATCGCCTCTTCCAATAAGCACATTTTGTTTACAGGCCTTTCCAGAGTGCTGGTCTTGGTCTTTATCTTCACTCTTCGTACTGTTCCATTAGAGTCCGGCAACGTTTCAACTACCTTTCCCATAAGCCAAGAGTTTCGTGGTGAAGAACTGTCCACTAGTAGCACAACATCTCACGTCATGAAGTTTCTTCTTGGCTTTAGCCATTTCTGGCGCTCCTGAAGAAGTGGAAGGTATTCACGCGTCCATCTAGTCCAAAATAAATCCACAAGATACTGAACCTGCTTCCATCTCCTTCTTGAATACATGTCATCTTTGCTGAAAATCCCTGGAGGCATGTTGGGTTGAGATTTCAACAGCAACAAGTGATTGGGTGTTAGAGGTTCTACGTCGTTCACATCATCTGAAAGCGCTGTAAGCGGCCTGCCATTGATGATGCTTTCGACCACGCACATTATTGTCAGAAGGCAATCATCGTCCACTGCTTGCTCTTTTATTTTTTCAAAAGGGAGTTAAGGATTCTTCGCACAGTCCGAATTTGTCTTTCCCAAACCCTGCCTTGGTGCGAAGCGGCTGGGCTGTTGAATATCCACTTTATTCCATTTGGTGGCAAAGCCTTTTCAATTTTGCAATTATTGAGTTGTTGAATGGCTTCTCTCAACTCTCTTTCAGCGGCCACAAAATTCATGCCGTTGTCAGAACGCATGATGGTAACTTGACCTCTCCTGCATATAAAGCGACGGATTGCATTAATGCAGGAGTCTGTGTCGAGGCTATCTGCTACTTCGATGTGCACTGCTCTGAGAGTGAGGCAAGTGAACATCACGCCGTACCTTTTGACTGTACCCCGGCCCCTGACATCAAACGGCCCGAAGAAATCGACGCCGGTATTTGTGAAAGGAGGCTTATCTGGCAAGAGCCTATCTTCAGGCAGGTTTGCCATCTTTTGCTCACCAACCCTTCCATTGTTCTTGCGGCACACTGTACATTTGCTGATTATCCTTCGAATTGCAGAATTGGCTTGTGGGATCCAATACCTGCATCTCAATTGTGCCAAGACATAACTGCGTCCACAGTGTCCTGTTCTTTGGTGTATGTCTCTCAAAATCAGTGTAGCAACTCTGCTGGGCTTTGAAAGAATTGCTGGATGTTTAGCATTTTCTGGCATGGCAGATTTATGGAGTCTTCCACCAACCCTTAACGTGCCATCTTGAAAAATTGGATCCAATTTAAACAGCTGACTGCTGCGACTGAGCTGTCTACCTTTTTCCAGTACTTTGATTTCTTCTCCAAACTGTTGTCTTTGACTGAATTTGATTATTTCCGATTCTGCGGCAACCAGATCATCCAAAGTAAGTGATTTCTTTTCTGTTGCTTTGAATTTTTTTCATTTGTTGTTCTAACTTTGATCTTTCCTTTTCAGGGTTGTTTTCAGCTTGCCTGATCGTTATTGATATTTCCTTTCTTTTCTCTTTCAGTTTCCACAGATTTTCCTTCACCTTTAAAATCCAGGCCACTGATCTTTTTAATTTATGCCAGTCCGAGTAATAGTTGATCAGTTTGTCGATTGGTTCTATGTTTTCTTCAGCTTTTCTCAACATGATGTTGACTGTAGCTCCATTCTTGACTTCCAGATCATTTTCAAGGCTTTCTCTCCTTCGCACAGGCTGTTCTGACCAGTCACATTCATTGTTCAGCAAGAAGTCTGGCCCATTGATCCAGGTTCCTCCTTGCACCAAACTCTTAGCTTTCAGTCCCCTGCTGGCTTGATCTGCAGGATTTTCCGTTGTTCTGATGTACTTCCATTGTGATGGCTTGGTTGCTTCTCGGATCAACGAGATTCTGTTCTGTAGACTTAAAAATTAAGCTTTTTCCCCCGTGGTTTAATTCACAGGACCGGACACCAGTTATCTTGCCAAGAGATATCTTTTATTGTTGTAAGTCAGACATAGGGAGAGAGACAATTTCTGAGGATGGTCTTCATTCCAACTTTCTCTCTCTGTCTTCCTGGACACCCAGTTGGATTTTATAGGTTGCTTAAACAGTGAAATAATTGTTTACCAGAAAAACAGGTTGTTTATGCTATACCTCGTGCTTTCACGTGGCACAATATACCCTAGAACATATGCATAGAGAAACTTGTTGTTCATTGTTCCAAATATGTCTTAAAGAGAACTTGTGACATGTCATATGCATTGGTAGGAAAACAACAACAATACTTCCTTACAGAAAACTTCAGTCACATGTGCATAATTGAAAACTTATGCTACATATTCCTGTCTCTCACACTTCATGTGTTCAGACTTACTCTGACTAGATAATAATGCAATACAAATAATAATGAGTACAAATAATAATGAATGATACAATACAAATGATAATGAATATTAGTAAATAATAATAATACAAATGCACACTAAATAATAATGATTAAAACAAATGATAATGAGTATTAATAAAGAATAATAATACAAATGCATAATATTAACTGATTATGAATACTAATAATAATATATAATAAAAAAAAAAAAACATTTAATAGTAAAATTTAATCTACAATCTCCCTCCTTCTGGAACTACGGCCGTCCGTTCCACACCATCACCTGCAGGTGGCCAACCTATTGAAGTGATAGTGAGAAAGAAGAATAGCAGACGAAGAAATAAACACAAGGGGCCCTATTTTAACGATCTGAAACGCAAGTGTCAAAGCACGAAGCGCAAGTAACTTTGTGGGCGGGTCTCGGCGCTGTTGCTATTTTCCTTGCGGGATAAATGGCTCTTGCGCCCGGCGCAAATCTAAAATGGGTTGGTCTGAAGTAGCTTCATTATTCATAGGTGTGGTTTGGGCGTAACGCGAATAAACCAATCCGAGCGTCATCCAACATTCCCTTTAAAAGCAGGTGCGCAAGTTCCATTATGGATTGCTATTATTATGGCGTATTTACCAGGCGCACGCCAGGAGCGGTTCACAGCCGGAGACTGATGTGCTTGTAAGAGCAGTGAAAGACAGAGAAGTGAAGTTGTAATGTTGTACATTATGGTAAAGGTGATTTCACAGTCTTTTTTTTTCAGTCTTTCAGTTTTTTCAGTTTTTCAGTCGATTTTTTTTCCTGGTTCTTGATGGACAAACCAATTTGTCAGATGTCCTTATATACATATATGCCTTGCCACTATTGGGCAAACAGGTCTTATCCTTAATTATTACAATTAGCCTGAATAATTTGTAAGCTAGATTTATGCCTATTTTTTCACATCACATCTGCAAAAATAACTGTTGCATCTGTGTAGATTACATGAGCAAAGTGTATGCGCGTTGTGCACGCTATACATTATGGTCAAGCATGCGCCCTTAAAATAGCATAATGAACAACGCGCAACGCGCCACTGACTTTAGACTAGGTTTTTTCTGGTCAGTGGCGCAATTGTTTAATGGAACAGCAAAATAGCACCAGGGATTGTTTGCGCCGGAACACGCCTCCTTTTTTGCGCTGAACCGCCCAGGGCGCGCAAGTTCATTCACTGCTTTAGCGACGTGCTTCTGTGGAGGGAAAAGCGCGCTTTGCGCGGGTGCAAAATAGGAATGACACATGCGTCGGTGTACAAAGTCAATTGCGCTGGGTGCAAGATAGGGCCCAAGGACAGAAGAATAGAAACAGAAAGGAATAAAACAAAACAAAGAAACAAACAAAGAACCCCAACCCATGTTATGTCCCCGCATTCTATGTGTCGCTTAACTATGTGTATGCATTTAATATGAACCCCAGTCTTCTAAGAAAGTAAAAACGAATGAATCTTCACCAGTGCCTGAACTTGTTCGGTACCTGAACTCCTTCAGTTCCTGGTCAAAATAACAAACTAAAATAATTGTTGATGTTAAAGAATTCCTATCCCTTGGGGTTGTGAATCAGGAAGCAGGTGTTGATTGTTTGTGAGGTTGTGTTCTGTAAGTAGTGTAGTGTATAAAATCTCCTATTTTACTCTGTATTTCCTATTCTCGGTTTTATCCGTATGGTTAGAAATAACCAATCTGACAGGTTTGGTACTTTTCCTTCTAGTAACACATTTTATGAGTTGTATTACTAACAGGAACACAAAAACTCCAACCATAATCAAAACTATCCATTCCGACCATGATAAATTCCCTGGAATTTGTGCTAATTTCTTCTCAGACATCAATTTAGCTACTCCATTTGCTACGATAACATGACCCATTGCTTGAATTCCCTCCTCTTGAGCTGCTTTAACACTTTCCTTAACTCTTTTAACCATTTCAAAGAGTTCATAATTCATTTCCTCTACTAAATCATTATTCCACCACTGTGGTTCTACTTGCAGCAATTGCACATGTGGAACATGAATTCCACCCAATTGAAGAGGATAGAGAATCTCAACGCAAAATGGATCGGGAGGAATTGGACACAACTTTCCTCCATATATCATATTCTCACTTATTCCATCATGTAATATACACCACTGTGCTTCCGACACCTGCCATGCACCTGTAGCTTGATCTAAAGGAACTACCTCCCAAACTGCAGATCCATTAAGGGATAGACTAAACATTGTAGAACAGGAGCAAATTACCCACTCATGTTCCTCAACACAACAGTCTGTAGTAGAAATCATTGGTGTTTCGCCTTCAGCCCAATATCCATTTCTCCCTAATCTAATCACCGAATCACCTTGTCTAACACCCATTGATTGGAATTGTCTAACTGTCATTATATTGCGCTTTCCATATTGAGGCCATACCATAGATAAAGGTAATGTTCCAGAACCTGACAAATAATCTTCATCGATAGCAATTTTGACTAAAGGAATATGTTTAGCAGAAGTCAAATTAAGTTGTTTACCGAAAACCACTAACAAAGATTCTGCTATTCGTTCAGGAACTTGACCCATTCTAATAACTTGAACATCCTCTACCATTTGATCCTTTAAATTCTGAGCTAAAAATAAACACGCTGCACGATGTGTCTCGAAATTAGATGATTTTACTAATGCATCTGCCAATTCCTTCGCTGCATCGTTAAGATGTTGACCCGCTGCTATAATATGTAAAGAACCCTTAAGAGCCTCAGTGAGTCCTTTTCCTGTCATTTTCCCCACCCACTGAGTGTACTCACTTAATTGATTCATTTGAGCAGTATTACTTATTGAATTGACAGAACCAAATACCCCCGCTACATCTCCCCATATACTCCGAGGTTTACGACTTCGGCTATTTAATGGATCTTTAGAGGTATAATATTTTACTTCTTTTTCCAACCATTTCCTTATTTGTGTGAAATTTCCACAATATGACTGATCAAAAACAGTAAGAAGGGACATCAAGTTATAATTGATACGTTGTCGCACCATATGGGCTTCATTTATCAAGGTTTTGGTTTCTTTTGCTAACAAGATACCATGAGCTGGCGCAATAGTTGTAGTTGGGCATGTTTTAGCTTTGTTTGTCTTTTCAGCAGAAAGATAAAAACACCGTCCAATTTCTCCAGTTTCTAGTTCAGTCTCACAATATTCATTCTCATCTTCTGAATGCCATACTCTTACATAATTTCCCTTGAATCTTGTCGTTTTCGAGGCAGTATCCCTTAGGAATCCCTCACATGGCAACACTATGGGATAAATACACCCTAGAGCCAACGAGTCCCATATTGTAAGCATGTGGGTACGATTCAAAATTAAGTTAATTTCCACATTAGTAGAAGTTATGAGGTCTAACCCCACAATTTCACATTGTTCTCTTGAACAAATTTCTCGTCTTTGACCACTACTAGAATATCCTCCGTCTTTCACTGGCCAGATTACTCTGCTTTTGTAACATTGATGATGATAGTTTACATCCACCATAGATGTCCTTACGATATTTAGCAAGATCTTTATCATTGCTTGGCACCCAATCCCATAATCCCCATTTGGAAATAAAGGCTAGAGTAAAATGTTGGCCAGATTTCAGAGTTGCATTTCGAGTGATTCCTTGAACTCGAGGAGTCCATAAGGCTTGGCTTCCTTGGTACATGCCAAGTAAAATTAAAAACAAGCATACCATCGTCGTTGTGTATCGAGAATAACTTGCAACCATCTCTAAGCAATGTCAATGGGAATGATCCCTGAAATGGAAGCAGAAAAATAATTAAACATCACTCCTTTGTTCCCAATCTTTAAAGCTAATGGATGAACATTGCTCGCTTTCAGGCCATAAGCCGTCATTATCATTTTGTTCATTCACTAGACATGGTTTAACTTGTGACCAATGATACCATCTATCTGTCCCTACACCCTTCCCTTTAAGGCAAACACTTGTATCAGTTGTTAAGACTATCTCATATGGTCCGTCCCACCTAGGCTCTAAACCTTTCCTAGCAATTCGTTTGACCATAACAAAACTGCCTAACTCGGGAATGTGTGGAATGTCAGTAGTGGTGTGTTTTTCATCCCATTGCTGCTGAGCCTCTCGCACTTTTTTTGTTATTGTCTTTGGTAGCTTTGTCCAGCATTGTGAGATAGCGTCGTAACTTCTCTTGGAACAAAGTGGAATCTCCTCCTGTTCCTGCGGGAGGCGGAGCATCAGGAGGTAGTACCATTGCTCTTCCAGTCATCAGTTCAAAAGGGGTCAGTCCCGTTACTCTGTTTGGAGTCGCTCTTAAGTTCCACAAGATGGCAGGCAATAACTTGTGCCAACCTTGGCCAGTCTGCAGAATGGCCTTGGTAAGAGCCGTTTTTAACGAGCGGTTCATGCGTTCCACCAAACCCGAACTCTGTGGACGGTACGGTATGTGGAACTTCTGTTTAATCCCCATCAATTTCATTGCTTCCTTCATCAGTTTTCCAGTGAAGTGAGTTCCGTTGTCTGAATCAAGTTCATATGGAAGACCCCAGCGAGGAAAAACTTCTTCCACCATTACTCGTGCTGCCGCTTCAGCAGTGCAGGTTTTCGTGGGGAATGCTTCCACCCACCTAGTAAATCGATCCATGATTACTAGAATGTATTGGTACCCTCCACTGGGTGACAAAGGTCCTGTGAAATCAATTTGGAGATGTGTCCATGGCCCTGTGGGTCTGGGTGCATGTGACATTCGCACCTTTACAGATTTTCCCACATTTGCTTTCATGCAGATCAAGCATCTCCTGCAGTAATCATCAATGTCTCTCATCATTCGTGGCCACCACCATGTCTCGCTGATTTGAGCTTTCGTTGCTTTTGCTCCAGCATGCACTTTTCCATGATACAGCTGCATTAGTTCTCTTCTTGTTCCGACAGGCATCACCACTTGTCCTGTTGGAATTCTCCAGATACCCTGATCATCTTCTTTTGCTCCTGCTTTTATCCATTGTTCTTTCTCTTCATCTGTCTCTGTTTGATACGACAAAAGATGGAGCTCAGGATTGTCTTTCCTGTTTTCTTGAACCACGATGACAGGAATAGGAGGGAGTAAAGCCGCTTCTCTGGCTGCTGCATCAGCTGCAGAATTTCCTTGGCTTTCCTTGGACTTGTCAGATTGATGTGCTTTTACTTTGACCACGGCTGCTTCTCTTGGTAAGTGGCATGCTGCTATCAAACGACGAATTATGGAAGCATGTTGTATTTCGCTCCCACTGCTGGTGATAAGTCCACGTCTTTTCCATAGGGCAAGGTAGTCATGGACCACGGCGAAAGCATAACGACTATCTGTATAGATGTTGACTCGGTCTCCTTCCGATAGTTCAAGAGCTTCTGTAAGTGCTGTGAGTTCAGCTGCTTGTGCTGAAAACTGTCCAGAAAGAGCTCCTTTCTTCACAACTGTTCCATCAGCCTCCACAACAGCCCATCCAGTATGTCGCTTTCCATCAACGTAGTAACTGGATCCGTCGACCCATAATTCTTGGTCTGGATTTTCAAGAGGGATTGGATTAACTGGACCAAGGCTTTCTTCTTCTACTTGTTTTTCACACTTGTGTGGTATTCCCTCATGCGGCTCCAGCATCATTGTTGCAGGGTTAAGGGAGGTGTCTCTGATGATTTCCACTCTCAAATCCTTGTTCAGCAAAGTCGCTTCCCATTTTGCTCTCCTCGCATCAGTGATAGTCTTGATGTTTGTGTTGTTCAACAGCGTCACTATACTGTGCGGTGTATGCAATATGATAGTTTGTGCTCCTATCAGATTTTCCACAGCATCCACTGCCCATGTGGCACCATCGAGGGCTTGTATACATCGTGGTTGACCTATCATGGTGACAGGAATCTTTGTGGAAAAGTATCCGACTGGTTTATACCGATCACCTGGTTTTTGACTCAGTACTGCTGAGTAGGTCTCATCTCCCACCCTGGTACACAAATGAAATGGCAACCGACCATCAGGAAGTCCCAAGGCTGGGGCTGAAATCAGTTTCTCTTTCATAGAAGTAAATGCTTCCTCAGCTTCTGGTGTCCAGGTTATCTGTTCCACTCCAGGCTTTCCTCCTTTGTACAGGTCAATGAGAGGGCTAGTGATGCTGGCAAAATCAGGTATATACTGACGACAATAGTTGAAAAGTCCCATCACTTTCCGCATTCCTGTAACTGTTAGAGGTTTTGGAAGTTGCCGTAATGCCTCTACTCGCTCCGTTGTCATTCTTCTTTCATCGTCAGATAGTTCTTGGCCTAGGTAGATCACGTTGGTTTTGGCCAGCTGTGCTTTGTCTGGGTTGACTTTGAATCCTCCTTTCCTAAGAGCTTGTAGAACAATGTTCAGAGCTGATACATGACTGTTTTCATCTGGGCTTGCAATCAACAAGTCATCAACATATTGGAGGCAAACACTTCCTGAGCTCTCAATTTCAGCTTTTCGCTCAGTTAAGAATTGGTCCAGAGCTCCATGAAATACAACTGGAGAAAGATTAAGACCTTGTGGGAGTCTATTCCAAACATACTGTTTTGCGCCCACGGTGAAGGCCAATTTCTCTTGAGATCTTTCGTCGATAGGTATAGACCAGAAAGCGGACAGCACATCTAGTACTGTGAATATTCTTGCGTTTCCAGGAATATCATTCAGAATGGTAGCAGGATTAGCCACAATGGGGTGTGGTTTTGGTGTTACACTGTTAAGTTTTGTGTAATCAATTGTTAATTGCCATGAATTATCCGATTTTTTTACCGGCCAGACGGGGCTATTGGTAGTAGATGAAGTTTGTCTGACGATCCCTTCAGCTTCCAAGTCTGCCACTATCTCTTCCACGGCTTGTCTTGCTTCAGGTCGGATGGGGTATTGTTTATGAGGGGCATGTATCGGTCCCTCAATCACAATGGGATCAATGTTGGCTTTTCCACAGTCCAATTTGTGTTTAGCCCAAACATCTGGATATAAGCTACACAGAAGACCCCACACACCTTCCTTTGCCCAGTCTCTTATGATTGGTTTTGCCACACCAACAGAACTTATATTACATGTGCGATCTTCATGTGGTATTATTCCAGCTGTTGTAGCGACTTGGCGACTGTCAGTGAATATAATCATGTTCAACAATGGAAGAATATCCATGCCAATGAGGCTTCCTTGTGAATTCGGCCCCACCCAGAAAGATGTCCATAAGACTTCATCTTCATGTATTTGCAGAGGAACTGGTATACTTTTGCGAAATATTGTGATTTCTCCTCCAACTCCTTCAACTTCCATTGTTTCTTGTGTTGTAGGTAAGTTCAGGTCAGTTATCGAAATCGAAGCCCCTGTGTCTAAGAGGCAGTCACATGGGTGGCCCCCTATTAGTGCAGGAATGAAAAGTCGATTGTCACTCTTCTTACTCATACAGGGGGCCGCTGATTCCTATTGCGGACGCATAATTCCCTCAATAAGCTGACGGACTTGCTCTTCAGTCCACATCTTCCCTTGAAGAGTTTCATCCTTATTTTTCACACTGACCTGTCTAAATGATGGACCTTTCCCTTCTGCTCCTCCTCCTTTAGCCCAACAGTCTCTTTTGAAGTGGCCAGGCTTTCCACAATTGCGGCAACCGTTAAGTTGAACTGACGCCACTCCTCTTCGATTTGACTTGTTTCCTTCATCCTTGTTTGATCTTATAGCCATCTCCAGGCGACCAGCCCATTGCATAGTTTGTTCAAATGTTTCTCCTGGGTTGACTCCAAGTGATAAAGCTTGTTGGTACTTTGAGCTAAAGCCTTCCACGAGTGTGTCAGTAAACTGTACATCATCTCTGTCTGGATCTTTCTTAGCACAGAGGGCCCATCTTTCATAAGCATTCCATTTGCGCAAGGCATATTCATCTGGAGATTCATCGTCCTTTTGCTTAATCAATGTCACTGATGTGAAAGGGATTTTACCACTGCCCAAGATCTCTTGGATTTCTTTTCGGAATCCATCTAATGCTTGCCAAAGACCCAGGGGTCGCCCCTGGCCATCTACCCACAAGTCCATCCATTGGGCTGTTGTTATCGACGCTGGCAAGCGCTCCCATCGGTCTCTTGGGATTTTAGCTTTCACAATGTTGTGTATGTCTCTTACTGTCATTTGATGTGCTTCAATCAAGGAATCTAATTCTCGCCAAAACTCTGTGTTTGGATCTTGTCTTTTCAGAGGAGGCAAAGCTGTGAGAATGGCTTGACGTTCTCCTGGTGTGAATGGTCTCTCTTCTGTCATCATTTCAGATTGTTCCTTTTTGATAGCCAGTGGAGAAAATTCAGGACCGACCTTATCAATTGTGATCATGTCGTCATCTCTTGTCTCATCCCCCCATTCAGATCCACAAGTACGAGCGGGAGTACATCGCAGCATGTCTCTGTTGGGCTGGGTTGATTTAGATCTGGTAATTATTGGAGCTGCTTGTGCAGAAGCAATATACATTTTGTCAACTGGGACTTTGTTTGAGCTTGAAGCTTGAGGCTGCATCAGAGGTTTAGAGTAACTTGTACATTGTTCAGGCAAAGTTGGATAAATTGGCTTGTAAACAGGTGGTGTTACAGTTGTTGATGATTTTGCTGATGTTTGTGAATATTTCCTTTCCGCTTCAGCTATTATATCTGTCCAATCTGGATCAAACGAATCATCACTGGTGATGTTTTCCTTTTCTGTACATGTGATAGACATGATTTTACTCAACTTGTTATATGCTTCAACTTGTGGCTTCATTGCTTCAGCAAGTGGAACTGGACAACCATCAATACCACAACAAACTCCTCCTTGTTTCATGATCCAATTAGCTGCCATTATTGGAAATATTTTTAACTTGATAGAGTCTTTTTGGGTCTTGAACCAGTTCAACTGCTCATCCATGGATGCATTAATGTCAAGTCCTTTTTTCAAAAACTTAGTTTGCTTCTTTTTCTTCTTTTCCAGATACCATGAAGAAATTGTTCTGCTATTATAGCTACTCTCTGTCATTTTGCAAATACTGGTCACTTCTGTGTCTGTGCTCTTAAAACAGCAGGGCTTTGGTATGTCTTTGTGTGTGAGAGGATCTCCAAAGGGAGGGGCTACCTCACTCCTCTCTCTCCTTCTCTAAGCTGTATATATATTGTGTGTGAGTGTGTGTGAGAGAATCTCCAAGGGAGGGGCTACCTCGCTCCTCTCCCTCCTTCTCTAAGCTGTGTACTATGTGTGTGTGTGTATCTGCAAAGGACTGTGTGTGTGTGTGTGTGAAGAAGATATGTGTGCCTATAGGGTGAATTCTGAAGGGACGGGCTGCCCTGTTTGTCTCCCTTTCCCTCCTAATCACTGAAGGAACAAAAAAAGAGGTGAAAAATCAAAAGAAAAGTTTCTCTTATATTTCAGTTGTTTTCTTTCTCCCTTCTTTTGTTGTTGTTTAATGTTTTTTATTTTATTTGTTTTTTATTATTATTAAGTTGAACTCAGATCAATTTCTCTCTCCTCAAATACTGAACAGCTTAACTGTCAAAATCAGAATACAGCCCGCAATTTCAGCTACTTCAGCATGTTTAAACGTTTTAGGATTCTTCATAAACAGGATTCCGCTTTCGAATCCAGATCCGCCACTTTAAACTGCTTTTAATCCAAACACCACTTGACACCTTCCCCGTCTGTCTGTAACAGCACGGATCTGTGGTGTGTGAAATATTTTAGGATAAATTCTGCAATCACAATTATTGCAGATCCGCCATATTCACCACCTCGCAGCCATGTCAAGCTAATTGCTGAATCGCCTTCTGGCTCATTCTACCGGAAATTTGACTAAATGGTCTTTAACCAAGATCCACTTTTACCCCAGCTTCATTCAAATATTTTTTTGAAGGTCCACTGATCTGAGCAACTTAAATAAGCCAAATCAAATTTAATTATTTTAATTACTTTTACTATGTCTGACACATATATTCATTGGCAACACAACTGGTATTCAAATAACACAGTTCTTTTCAGCAGTTTCAGTCAATGTCTCTCATCATCAGGCAGACTTAGAACTATTTAGAAAGAAAAAAGTCTTACCTGATTAGCTGAGACAAATGGCTGAAGATGCAATCCTGTTCTGTGACGCCAAATTGTAGACTTAAAAATTAAGCTTTTTCCCCCGTGGTTTAATTCACAGGACCGGACACCAGTTATCTTGCCAAGAGATATCTTTTATTGTTGTAAGTCAGACATAGGGAGAGAGACAATTTCTGAGGATGGTCTTCATTCCAACTTTCTCTCTCTGTCTTCCTGGACACCCAGTTTTTTTATTTTATAGGATTTTATAGGTTGCTTAAACAGTGAAATAATTGTTTACCAGAAAAACAGGTTGTTTATGCTATACCTTGTGCTTTCACGTGGCACAATATACCCTAGAACATATGCATAGAGAAACTTGTTGTTCATTGTTCCAAATATGTCTTAAAGAGAACTTGTGACATGTCATATGCATTGGTAGGAAAACAACAACAATACTTCCTTACAGAAAACTTCAGTCACATGTGCATAATTGAAAACTTATGCTACATATTCCTGTCTCTCACACTTCATGTGTTCAGACTTACTCTGACTAGATAATAATGCAATACAAATAATAATGAGTACAAATAATAATGAATGATACAATACAAATGATAATGAATATTAGTAAATAATAATAATACAAATGCACACTAAATAATAATGATTAAAACAAATGATAATGAGTATTAATAAAGAATAATAATACAAATGCATAATATTAACTGATTATGAATACTAATAATAATATATAATAAAATAAAAAAAACATGTAATAGTAAAATTGTATCTACAGTTCGCAACAAAGGTTTTGAAACGAGCAGTTTCACTGTCAATATATCTGAGCACCGTAGTGCTGTCTGTCCAGAAAATAGATTGTTGCAGTGGAACTTGAAGCTCTTGATGTAACATCTTGTCTATTTTAACAGTGACGACTGCTGCGGTCAACTCAAGTCTGGGAATGGTGACCAGTTTGAGTGGGGCCACTCTTGACTTCCCCATGAGGAATGCACAACGCTTCTCACCTTGACTATTCTCTAGCAGCAGATAAGACACAGTGCCATATGCGGACTCTGAAGCATCCGAAAAATGATGTAACTGTGCTGCTGCAGTGCATCCAAAATCTGTAGGCTTCAAACACCTGCTCACATGGAAGGTAGAGAGATGACCGACATCTTCGATCCATCTTTTCCAATCTTCAGCATGTTTTCCGCCAATGTTCTCGTCCCATCCATATTGTTTTTTACAAAGATCTTTCAGCAGGAGTTTAGCGGGCAAGATGACTTGAGCCAGAAAGCCAAGGGGGTCGTAGATGGAATTCACGACTGATAAGATGCCTCTTCTGGTCATCGGCTTGTCTTGCAGCTTCACACTGTAGGTGAAACTATCCGTTTCTGTGTCCCACTGTACACAGAGGGTCCTCTCAACTGGCAAAGCGCCATGTCTTAAATCTAGGTCTTTCACTTCGCTAGCTCTATGTACTTCAGGGATTGACATTAACACCTTCCTGCTATTGCTCATCCACTTTGTTAAAGCAAAGCCTCCACTGGCACACAGGGTACAAAGATCTGCAACCTGGAGGCAGTGAAGATGCAGAAACCACGAGTCTTTGGATACGACAGCATGTTTGGCAGAAATGGGTGCCTGACTCTTATCCTTCTCATCCTTGGGTGTAAGGGAAGCATGGGATGACCGCTGTGACTCGGCAGGCTGATGTGATTTTGCGGCCGTATATCATGATCAGAAGCTCCATGAGGTTATTTCATTCTCAGATTCCCAGGAAGAGAATTCTAAAGGGAAAAAACATTTATAAAAAATGGTTAATGCAATAATATATAGATTGCATCCCAACCTATCATTTAGTGAGCTATATAGATCTGGAATCCTAAAAGACCATGGAGGGAGTGGTGCGATGAGACCTGGCTAAGATTGTCACCAGGTGATGCTGTTAACCAATTTGACATAGCCCTACCATAGTTTATTGTACAGTACATACATGTGCTGTAAAATATTTGAGAATATTGTTGTTTTTTACCCAGAACACACAAATACACAGTAACACATATATTTTTCTTACAAAAACAATATACAGTTTACTGTAATACAGACTTTGCAAAAACAAGCACAAAAATGTTTTCCAAACTCTTATCTCCAATGTTATTATCATATTCTGAATCATCTAGCTGTTGTGTGATTAATGTTCATTTAAAAAAGGCACTCACCTTCTCCCTAAACAAACAATTGTTGCATTACAAACACAAACCGGAAATATCTCGGCGGATACACGAACGTGACAGGGTTTTACTTCTACGAAACAGTTTAGTTTTGTCTTTGAGAGAGCGCCCTATGGCTTCGAGTATGAATTAGAGTGTTGCACGAGAGCGTTAGCACTCCATGGTGTTCAGATAGCCTCGTTTTTGGATACGAATAAAATAACAGGTCATGTATAGATTATTTTGTGTCTTTGAATTTAAATCTAGATTTATTTACGTTGGCTTCTACGTAGACGAACTTGCTTGTGTAACAGAGTAACAGAAGTAGGCCAGTAAGAGCGGTGCGACTAGAATCGAATCCCGGCCGGAGCGGGTCGACTAGGACCGGTAAACCCGGGAAAAGTGTGGGGGACGAATGTACATTTTATTAAAAGTGCGGGGGACATGTCCCCCCCGTCCCCTGCGTAATCTACGCCCATGCTGAGAGCTTTATAATGAGACCAGGCATGACATGTTTCTGTGAATGGAGACGGCACGGGAGCTCGCGTTAGAATAACTTTGGATGATTTCAGGTAGAAATCTAAAGGCGCACGGTGACAAAATATAATGAAATAACCACCTTAATGTGTAATGTGGACATTTTTTTTATTTTGACATGAAAACTTACATGTTAAGGGAGCAAACTGGCCCAAAATCTCCAAATTTACTATGTTTTCACCTGTCGTGTCTCGCCTTAATAAGTAACACCTAACATTATATAGTCACCAATACAGTCATGTAACTCAAGTGTTACAACAGCGGATTCACAAACCTGTAACACTTGTCCGCGTTTCGTCTGACGCTGAATCTCTCTCTGGCCGGTGAGGTTTAGTGTTCCTTTTAAAAAATTTCGTTATGTCCATGTTAGCTGGTTAACTACGACGCCGGTGAAATACAAAAGCCCGCCAATCCCTGATGACAACGACGATGAAGAATATGTATTGTGGCAGGGTGAAGAATCACACAACACAGTGCTAGGTGAAATGCCCCCGGAGGGTGGGTTTATTGTGGTCAAGTGAACGAACAGTGAGGTAGTGAAGTCTTTGGTGCGCGGTGCTTCCTTCTTCCCGGTAGTGCAGTGGTGACTCGCGGTGAGGTCAGAGGGACTGGGTGGCCGGAGTGTCACAGGCTGCTGTCTGAGAAAGAGAGAAAGGTTAGTGCGCTGCTTCATGGAGTGTTCGTGCTCAGACTGGTGTTCCCATGTGCGGTGCTTTATGTGGTGTGGTGATCGCCTGCAGCTGTGCCAATCCGGTCCGTGCTGAGTGCTGGCAGGTGATCGGTGTTCGTTGCCAGGGCGACGCTGATGAGAGCTCGGGAGACTTGTCACACTCCCCCCCCCCTAAGCGTCGCTCTGGTCCTGTAACGATAGTTAGACACACACATTGGGGAACATAGGGGTGGGCGGGGAGTGCGCCCTGACAGACCTGCGTAAGCTGACCACAGCCTGGAGAGTCCGCGTTGGAGTTGGCCGTCCCGGCCCGATGCACCACCGTAAAGTGGAAGTCCTGAAGCGCCAGGAACCACCGCGTGCGTCACCCTGGCGTTGGTGTCCTTGGCTCGGGCCATCCACTTTAGCGGGGCGTGGTCCGTCATCAGGGTGAAGCGGCGTCCCAGCAGGTAGTAGCGGAGCTCCAGGACTGCCCACTTTATGGCCAGGGCTTCCTTCTCCACCGCCGCATACCTGGTTTCGGCTGGGGTCAGCTTACGGCTGATGTACGTGACCGGATGCTCTTCACCTTCGTGGACCTGGGAAAGGACCGCCCCCAGGCCCGTGTCCGAGGCATCCGTCTGCAGCAGGAAGGGGCAGTTGAAGTCGGGCGCCCGCAAGACCGGCTCCGTGGTCAGGGCGGTCTTGATCTTCCGGAAGGTCCTGTCCAGGCTGCTGTCCCACTGCACCTTCTCCGGCTGCCCCTTCCTGGTCAGGTCTGTCAGGGGAGATGCTAGGGTGGAGAAGTCGGGGATAAAACAGCGATAGTACCCCGCCAACCCCAAAAAGGCTCGTACCTGGGTTTTGGTCTCCGGGCGGGGCGTCGACAGGATGGCGTCTATTTTCTTCTGCTGGGGCTGGATCAGTCCTCTACCCACCCGGAAACCCAGGTACTGAGCCTCGGCGAGGGCGAGATGGCATTTCCGGGGGTTGGCGGTTAGCCCAGCCCGCCGGAGTTCCAGGAGCACCCTCCGCAACCGCTCCAGGTGGTCCTGCCAGGTCTCGGAGTGGATGACTACATCGTCGAGGTACGCCGCCGCGTACGCTTGGTGGGGACGTAGAAGAATGTCCATCATCCTCTGGAACGTAGCGGGGGCCCCGTGCAGGCCGAAGGGGAGGACTCGGTATTGCCAGTGCCCACTGGGTGAGGAGAACGCCGTCCTCTCCTTGGCGGAGTCGGTGAGGGGAACTTGCCAGTAACCTTTTGTGAGGTCGAGCGTCGAAATATACCGAGCCCTCCCCAGGCGCTCCAGTAGCTCGTCCACTCGGGGCATCGGATAGCCATCGAACTCCGAGACCTCGTTGAGCCGGCGGAAGTCATTACAGAAGCGGAGGGTGCCATCCGGCTTCGGGACCATGACGATGGGGCTGGACCAGGCGCTGCGTGATGGCTCGATTACCCCCGACTTCAGCATCTCACCGACCTCGTCCTCGATGGCCTGTCTCCGAGCCTCGGGGACCCGGTAGGGCCGCTGCCGCACAATGACGCCAGGTGGTGTGCGGATGTCGTGCTGGATGACTTTGGTCTGCCCGGGACGTGTGGAGAACACATCAGAGAACTGACGGACCAGATGATCCAGCTCCGTCTTTCAGGAAGGTCTCCTTCAGATCTTCTCCTGTGAGCTCGTTGAAGTGTACTGTCATGCCAACCTCATTAAACCAATATGGCCAGTTTTCAAGGAGGTACTTTATATCTTCCCCTTTGTTGACCTCTTGGCGTTGGGTATAGAACGTCGACTTCATGAGTAATTTCAAAAGAACTGGATCACTTTGATCACTTTGTCTACACAGACTTTTAAGCTTCTCTTTTTTCTGCTGCTGGCTTTCGGCTGTTTCTCCAAGGGGCAAAAATTTCACATGCCAATTGATGCACCCATAGGTGTCTTGAATTTTTACCCGTTTTTCAGGTGGTATTTCGCCAGTTTCAGAGTCATGCCAATTCTTTCTTTTTGTTATTTTTGGTGTTGAAGGCCGTTTCACATTTTCCACTCTGTTTTGAATTTGTTTCACTACGGACTGGTACCCAGTGCCTATTATGTCACCATCTATGACATCTTGAAGTGATTTTGGATATTTTGCACAATATTTTTGGCCACATCAGTAGCATTCATTTTACTCATGGACGGTGTTACTTTCGTCATTTCACGGACCACAATTCTAACCATCTCCTTCCTCAAACTTGGACCTGGACGTCTACCTCTCTCTAAAGCCTGTGTCAAAGCCTCGGGGAACTCTCCCCATGGAATCTGGAATGAGCCTGGAAAAGAGCGACCTGGGCTCAGACAGCAGCTGGCCGGCGATGTTGAAATTGGCGACAGAGACAGTACGGATGTGGAAGGTCCTGGTGAGGTAGCAAGGCTTGAAGAATCACTTTCCTGGCCCTGGCCTTTAAAAATACACATACACAAAACAGAGACATAATATGGATGTTTTTATATTTTGACTGAACTTATATAGCCATGTTGATAAGTGGTCACATCATGAACAGCAATGCTGAACTTACATTTCAGACTCCATGCAGCAACCAGCTTCCGGGCTTGTATGGGCCTCAAGGCTGACAACAAATCCTCTTCCTTAATGAACTGAAAGTCATCATGGGTCTCTATGCCCAGGCATTGAAGAGTTTCTACCAAGATGTCCTTCGATACTTCTGGCAGGTCAGGCAAGACCTTTGTGATGGCGGGACGTAGAAATGATTCCGTCATCTCTACAAATTGCATTCAAGACATAAAAGGAAATATTACAAAAGTAGCTGAGATTTACTCAGGAACACTGCACATTTTGTATCTATATTAGACAACTCTAATTCCAATATGAAATGGATTCAAAACTACAGTCAGTGGAAATAAAAAAAACAAAGAACCACTTAAAGGATTAGTTCACCTCAAAATGGAAATTTCTTAATTTACTCACCCCAATGCCATCCAAGATATCCATGTCTTTCTTCAGTGTAAAAGAAATTAAGTTTTTTGAGGAAAACATTTCTGGATTTATCTTCACATAATGGGTTTAAATGGTTCTCAACATTATGCAGTTTCAAAAGTCTTTGACGTGCTTCAACTGGCTCTGCAGGATACCAGCTGAGGACGAGGGGTTTTTCTAGCGAAACTATCAGTTATTTTATAGTAGGGGGTTTTCTAGTGAAACGATCAGTTATTTCCTATATAAAATAAACGATCAGTTATTTCATATATAAAATAACTGATCGTTTCGCTAGAAAACCCCCTCGTCCTCACTTGGTAACCTGCAGAGCCCGTTGAAGCACAAATACTTTTGAAACTGCATTGAAATAGACTGCATAACGTTGAGAACAATTTAAATTCATTATGTGAAGATAAAACCAGAAATGTTTTCCTCAAACTTAAATTTCTTTTACACTGAAGAAAGACATGGATATCTTGGATGGCATTGGGGTGAGTAAATTAAGAAATTTCCATTTTGTGGTGAACTAATCCTTTAAGGCTAAATGTATAATTCCATTCACCATTTCTGGCCAACTATACATTTTTTTTAATTATTAGTAATAATTATTCAAACATGGCCAAGATCACTATGACAAAACGCTGTGTTTCAGTGGAATGACTGTGTGTCCATCAATGATGTATGATGTCAGTGGATAAAAGTCTACCAAGTCATTAATGTTAACACACTGCATTCCTGTACTTTGTTGTGTCACAGAGTACAGGTGGTATTTGGGAAGATGGTCAGATTTGTGTGTGTCCATAAGAAAATACACAGTGGCATTATCCTTAACTAAAATGATGACAAGCTCCCCAAATTCCATGGACTCATCATTATTCAAGACTAGGAAATTGCCCTTCTTGTATGATGTTCCTTTGTACTGAATTTCTGTGGAGACAATGGTATCATTTTCTGAAAATCCAAATTCACTAACAGCATGATTGAGTGTGTCACTGTAAAGGTTGGGTATAAAAGCACAACCATTTTTAATTTGCAGAAGCACACTGCATCCTGGTCCTGCCGAGACATATGCCTGAAACATCTGATGCCTTTCAGAAAAAGTTAGGAAAATGTTCTTGAAGTTTTTCAAATGCCTGGCACATCTCTTAAAATAACTGTGTTTACTTTCGAAACGCATGGTCCATAATCTGATAAGGGGGCCAAATTTCAGAATTAGCGAGGGATAATGCCTTAAGTAATGGTGTTTTGGTTTTAGAGTAATTTGAGGAAACAAACATTCCCATTCCGTCGGTCACTCTCGACGCCACGTCGGAGTACCGACGAATAGGAATCTCGCTCGCGAGAGCCAATCTACTTCGAGTGTAACTAAACGAGCCAATGCACATTGGCATGCAATGATTGCACCAGGTGCTCATGCCACGCCGTGCGGGTATAAATGAGACACAGGTGATTGCATCAAATCAACCTTTTGCTTCGGAGCCGGGTGGTAGATGGTAACGCCAGATATCACTCACTACTTCGCAGTCCTGACTGAAGACGGAAGCCGCCTTTCGGAAGCGATCTCTTCAGTCGGTGTTGGTGTGACGGCACAGCAGCGGTCGCGTGGTTTTCGGATCATCTCTCTGTGTTGTTTGTTTAGAGCAATCACAAAGGCTGTTCTCACAGCTGGTTCGGTGCGCTAGGTGGAGAGCGCTGAAAAGCCGTTCTTACGGCTGGTAAGAGAGCGCCTTCGTGTGAGAGAGCGCGCACGTCAGGCTGCACCCACCCCCTGACTGTGTCGCCGCAACCCCGCCCCCTGCGTGCTTCAGCACCAAGGAGAGCGTCCTTCTGAAAGAGCAAACACAGATAGAGCTTGCGTCTTTTTCAAGATGACATTCTATCTGTGTGTTTCTGGATGCGGTGGTTACCTGTCACCAAGGGATGGTCACCAGCGCTGTATCTCGTGTTTGGGCGTTCAGCACGCTGAGGCAGCGTTGGTGGATGACTTATGTTCTCACTGCGGGAACATGACCATCTCGGAGTTGCGGTCTAGACTCCATCTCGCAAGGGGTGGAGTGCCCGTGCCTCTGCCTCGATCTAACCCTCCACAGAGGGTTACTTCAGGCAGTAGCACGGGTGATTTGAGGGTTACGGTGAGCGCGCTTCCCCCAGGGAACCAACCCCCGGGGAACCCTCATCCCTCACGCACTCCGCAGCCAGTAGAGCTGCCGTCGGAACGTGGTGGGCCGTCCTCGAGATGTGCACCATCCGTATCCTTCGGGGCTCCCCCTGATGATCAGATGTCCATCGCTGCATCGGAGGGAGGGTCAGACTTCTCTGGAGATGACGTGTCGGCGCAGGGGTTTCCTTCGGGAAGATCCGCTGTGCCCGATACGGATCCGGAGATGATGGCCATGCTTTCCCGGGCTGCCGAGAAGATCGGGCTCGTGTGGAACCCTCCACCGTGTCCCGAACCTTCGAGGTTGGATGATTGGTTTCACGGGGTGGCCCGTGCTGGTTCTCAGCGCCCCACCCCGGTTCCTTTCTTCCCGGAGGTGCACGAGGAGCTCACTAGGTTGTGGACGGCACCTTTTACTGCCCGAAACCGGCCCAGTGGATCCTCCTCCCTCACCACCCTCGATGGCGGACCTGCAAAGGGTTACACGCAGGTTCCTCCCGTGGAACGGGCCGTTGCTATGCAACTGTGCCCTAACTCCACATCCAGGGGGAACCCGTGTCTCCCCTCCCAAGCCTGTAGGTACTCGTCCGATCTGATCGGAAAGGCCTGCCAGGCTTGTGGAGAGGCAGGCTCCGCCTTACACGCTATGGCGTTGTTGCAGGTTCATTAGGCCCAGGCACTGAAGAACCTGCACGAGGGTGGTCACGATCCCGCAGTTCTCCAAGAACTGAGAACCGCAACGGACCTCGCGCTTCGTGCGACGAAGGTTACGGCGCGGGCCGTGGGTCGTGCGATGTCCACTATGGTGGTCCAGGAACGCCATCCCTGGCTGTGTCTGGCAGACATGAGGGAGACCGACAAGATCAGGTTCCTTAACTCCCCCGTCTCCCAGACCGGCCTCTTCGGCGACGCGGTCCAGAACTTCGCCCAGCAGTTCTCGGCCGCACAGAAGCAGACTGAGGCCATCAGTCACACACTGCTCGTCGCCGAGGGCGGCCGCCTGCGTCTGCCTCCGCTCCCGCGTCGCAGCAGCAGCCTCCACCCAAGCGACATCGTGGAGCCGGGCGCAAGCAAGCCGCCCAGCCCGTCCAGGCTCCTGCCAAGAGAGGTGGCAAAGGCAGGGGCAAGGGCAAGCGGCCCTGAGACGGGCGACCCGGAGATGGGGAGGACTGCTCTTCTGGAGACGGTGACCGCACCGCTCATTCCCCCGGAGGAGGGCCGGGAGGAGAATTTTGTGTTCCGTTTTGTTTCTGTTCCGCCCAAATTTTCAATAAAAGAGCAGTTTCCTCCATCTCTGGGTCCTCAGGGGGCTCGGAGAGTTGTGGCCGGTCAAACGCCGGACCACACTCATCCTCCCCCTTCGCCAGCGGGCAGCAGTGGACGACCTCCTCACGTTCCTCCTGCCCACCTGTGGAATCAGGTAAGTGTTGCACAGCACACTCTCACCTCGCTGCGGGCCGCCTCCACGAGACAGCCGCCCCAGCCCGGTACCTGCTTTCCACCTCGCTGCCCCACCGTGGGTACGCCGGTGGTCCCTATGGTCCCGCTTGCACGGTCTCTGCGAGCCTGGCTAGAGCTCCCCAGTCCGTCTCGCTGGCTCATTCGGACCATCAGGCTCGGCTATGCGATTCAGTTCGCCCGGCGCCCCCCCCCCAGGTTCAAGGGCGTCCGCTTCACCTCGGTGAATGCTGCAGATGCCCATGTCCTGCGTGCGGAAATTGCTGTCCTACTGGCGAAGGACGCGATAGAGCCGGTCCCTCCAGCCGATATGAAGACCGGCTTCTACAGCCCGTACTTCATTGTACCCAAGAAAACCGGTGGGTTACGGCCAGTCTTGGACCTGCGAGTCCTGAATCGGAGCCTCCACAAGCTACCGTTCAAGATGCTCACGCAGAAACGCATTTTCGAATGCATCCGTCCCCAAGATTGGTTTGCAGCGATCGACCTGAAGGACGCGTACTTTCATGTCTCGATTCTTCCTCGACACAGGCCGTTTCTGCGCTTTGCGTTCGAGGGTCGAGCATATCAGTACAGAGTCCTGCCCTTCGGGCTGTCCCTGTCCCCCCGTGTCTTCACGAAAGTCACGGAGGGGGCCCTTGTGCCCATGAGAGAACAGGGCGTTCGCATCCTCAACTATCTCGACGACTGGCTCATTCTAGCACAGTCCAAGGATCAGTTGTGCGAACACAGGGACCTGGTGCTCAGACACCTCAGCCAGTTGGGTCTTCGGGTCAACTGGGAAAAGAGCAAACTCGCCCCCGTGCAGAGGATCTCTTTTCTCGGTATGGAGTTGGATTCGGTCGAACAGACAGCGCGCCTCACGGAGGAGCGTGTCCAGTCGATGCTGAGCTGCCTGAACACGTTTCAAGGCAGGATGGCGGTTCCACTGAAACAGTTTCAGAGGCTCCTGGGGCATATGGCGGCCGCTGCGGCAGTAACACCGCTCGGCCTGCTTCATATGAGACCGCTTCAGCATTGGCTACACGGCCGAGTCCCGAGATGGGCGTGGCAACGCCGCACTCACCGGGTGAGCATCACACCGGCCTGCCGCCAGTCCTTCAGTCCATGGTCAGACCCCACGTTCCTTCGGGCCGGAGTGCCCCTGGAACAGGTGTCCAGGCACACTGTGGTTTTCACGGATGCCTCTGCCATGGGCTGGGGAGCCACGTACAACGGGCATGCAGTGTCAGGGGTTTGGACGGGCCCGCACCTGCATTGGCATATCAATTGCCTCGAGTTGCTAGCAGTGCATCTTGCTCTGAGCCGCCTCAAAGCGCGGTTACGGGGCAAAGATGTACTGGTCCGCACGGACAACACTGCGACCGTTGCGTATATCAACCGACAAGGTGGTCTGCGCTCCCGTCGCATGTCGCAACTCGCCCGCCATCTCCTCCTCTGGAGTCAGAAGTGTCTGCTTCGGGCCATTCATGTCCCTGGTGTGCACAACCGTGTGGCCGACGAGCTTTCACGAGCTGCGCTCCCAGGCGAGTGGCGACTCCACCCCCAGGTGGTTCAGCTGATTTGGAGACAGTTCGGGGTGGCACAGGTCGACCTGTTTGCCTCCCCAGAAACGTCCCACTGCCAGTGGTTCTATTCGCTGACCGAGGGTACACTCGGCACGGATGCCCTGGCGCACAGCTGGCCCCAGGGGCTGCGCAAATATGCGTTTCCCCCAGTGAGCCTACTTGCACAGACTCTGTGCAAGGTCAGGGAGGACGAGGAGCAGGTCCTGCTGGTGGCGCCGTACTGGCCCAACCGGACCTGGTTTCCAGAACTTATGCTCCTCGCGACAGCCCCTCCTTGGCCGATTCCTCTGAGGAAGGACCTTCTGACTCAGAGACGGGGCACCCTTTGGCACCCGCGTCCAGACCTGTGGAAGCTTCATGTCTGGCCCCTGGATGGGACGCGGAGGTTCTAGGTGACTTACCCCAAGAGGTAGTTAACACCATCACTTCGGCACGAGCACCGTCTACAAGACAGGCTTACGCCTTGAAGTGGAACCTGTTCGTCGAGTGGTGTTCTTCTCGCCGAGAAGACCCCCGAAGATGTTCGATCGCATCTGTGCTTTCCTTCCTGCAACAGGGGTTGGAGCGTAGGCTGTCGCCCTCCACCCTCAAGGTTTATGTTGCTGCAATATCCGCCTATCACGACCATGTAGAAGGTAAGACGGTTGGGAAGCACGACCTGGTCGTCAGGTTCCTTAGGGGGGCGAGACGGTTAAATCCTCCTTGCCCCCCCTCCATACCCTCTTGGGATCTTGCTCTGGTGCTCCGAGCACTTCAGAATGCCCCATTTGAGCCTTTGCAGTCAGCAGAGCTAAAGATTCTGTCAATGAAGACTTTGCTGTTGGCTGCATTGGCCTCCATCAAGAGGGTAGGGGACCTGCAGGCATTTTCGGTCGACGAATCGTGCCTAGAGTTCGGGCCGGGTGATACCCACGTGGTGTTGAGACCCCGGCCTGGCTATGTGCCCAAGCTTCCTACCACTCCCTTCAGGGACCAGGTGGTGAACCTGCAAGCGCTGCCCCCGGAGGAGGCAGACCCAGCCCTAGCTTTGCTCTGTCCCGTCCGCGCTCTGCGGGTTTACGTGGATAGAACTCAAAGCTTCAGAACCTCAGATCAGCTCTTTGTCTGTCACGGAGGCCAGCAGAAGGGAAAGGCTGTCTCCAAGCAGAGGATGGCCCACTGGATAGTGGATGCCATCACCTTGGCTTACCAAGCACAAGGTGTGCCCTGTCCGCTCAGGGTGCGAGCACACTCTACTAGAAGTGTTGCATCCTCCTGGGCGCTGGCACGTGGCGCCTCGCTCTCAGACATCTGTAGAGCTGCGGGCTGGGCGACACCCAACACGTTCGCTAGATTCTATAGCCTACGTGTAGAGCCGGTCTCCTCCTGTGTTCTCACCTCAAACGGGTAGAAGCACTGAGAGGCCCCGGCTCTTGTCGGCTTGCTGCGCTACGGCGCTTATATTCTCCAGAAGCAAACTCTGTGAGTCCTTCACCGCCCTCGGTGCCGGACGTGGCGGAACGTCTGGCATCAGGCCCCTTGCCGCTGAATCCTTGAGAACCGGTATTGGGCTTGGGCCATATGAGTGACCCTGCGGGGATCCCATATTTTCTTCCACGGTCGCTCCTACGGGAAGCCCGTGTCTTTCCCTTGGGAGAGCCTTCCCTGCAGTGGGACTGAGCCCCCTTCTCCTTGCGGGCTACGGCTCAGCATTGTACTTCACATAACTCCTTCGGGGTACGATGTGGGCTCCGCAGCGTTCCCTTCTCTAGGGCACGCTTTCCCAGTGTTATCCAATAATCACTGAGCGGGTCATGCGGAACAGCAGTGATGGACTTCCCGGTGTGAGCCCCGTCTCATCAGGTAAGAGAGCTCAGGTGGCTCACACAGGGCACTGGATGGGGGCAGAAGCCATGGCGCTTTGGTAGGGATTCCTATTCGTCGGTACTCCGACGTGGCGTCGAGAGTGACCGACTGAATGGGAACGTCTCGGTTACGTATGTAACCCTCGTTCCCTGAAGGAGGGAACGGAGACGCCACGTCCCGTCGCCATGTCCTCTGTACCCTGCTGGGGTGCCTGTCTACCTACCCGGCTCCTCAGCAAAAGGCTGATTTGATGCAATCACCTGTGTCTCATTTATACCCGCACGGCGTGGCATGAGCACCTGGTGCAATCATTGCATGCCAATGTGCATTGGCTCGTTTAGTTACACTCGAAGTAGATTGGCTCTCGCGAGCGAGATTCCTATTCGTCGGTACTCCGACGTGGCGTCTCCGTTCCCTCCTTCAGGGAACGAGGGTTACATACGTAACCGAGACGTTTTCTTGAATCCAAATACTCTTGGATTATGATGTCAAGATAAGCTACCTGTGATAACGAAATCTTTTGCGCACAAACCATATCGACAATATCTTTGAGCAGGAGAGTCAACTGCCACACGTCATCATCTGCATTTTGCACCTTGTCGCCAATTAGAACAGGTAGCAACCTCAAAAAATTCCAGTTCTGGACAGCTTGACCGGAGAGTTTGAGTGCACCAGATTTGACAGAGCATGGCTTGGTGAAAGCATCAGAACCTTTGTACTTGAATTGTTTGATTCGTCTGTTCAATTGGGTATACGTGAACCATTTTCTTTCTTTAATTAAATACTTCAAGTACAGAGCAAGATCATAGGACAAAACACCCTCAAAAATGTCATGGCCTAAACAAGGTGGGAGACCAGGTTGGCATACATGAAAGTTTGGCAAATCATTGAAAACTGACCTCTGTTTTATTCCTTTGACTTCTCTGCTCTCCTCAGACAGAGAGGCGACAGCAGCATTGTAGGTATCAGCGGTTCGTTGCTGTCCGCAAAGATGGGGTTCTTTCTGAAATTCGTCTCTGGTGACTTCACAGTACCTGCAAAAATAACGAGAATGACTAAAGTTTTCAGTAAACCCACCAATGCCGTGTGACCCTAAATTATCCCCTGCAATACAGTACAAAGCCCCTCTGACTGTTTCCCCTCCTGCAGTGACTCCATTTTCTTCTAAATCTTTCAGATCCAATAACATGTCAGCAAAAACTTTAGCACATCCAAATTGTTTTAGGTCATTCTCGCCACACAGCAAGACTAGGGACATATGATCCGTGTTGGACCGCACATGAACAGGCAAATTTGCCACAGAGAGATAAACAGCGAGAACTTTGTGTGTCTTTTTTGCTGAGCCTAGAGGATTGACTACTTCAAATGCATCTTGGTATAAAATAAGTTTCAGGCCTCCTGGGTTTGCAATGCAGAACTGGTTGGACTTGAAGGCTTTTCCATCACAAATGTCACTAAGAACGCATGCATCCGTTTCATTTGACTGTTGCAGAACTGAATTCTTCCAAAATTCTGATTCTAGTAAGCTAATCAATGTTTGCTTCACAGGTATGTAATAAGCATTCCTTTGTCTCATATTTTCATCATATCCTAATCTAACTACTTTGGGCTCTACATATTTAAACATGCGTTTGAATGTCTGAGCTCTTGCATGGGTTGTTCTCAGTGGGCCTTTGTGAGATGAAGAGAACAGATCAGAATTCTTAATACAATCACATATTTTTCCCATGACATCATCAGTTACATTTAACTCATCTTTCAAGAGTGAGTGTAATTTGCTCAAAGTGTAATCAAGGCCTAATTCATGTACATTTTGCATTTCTTCAACAATTATTTGTATTGTTGAAGCTGGAAGTAGGAGCTGCCCTTGCAGTTTAAGATAGAACAAGCTAACATTCCTAAGAAATGTTTCATTGAAATTTGGTGGCAATTCAGTACCTTCTTCTTCTGTTGCACCATCTAAATTCTGGGAAGCCTCTTCAAAAGCAGTGGCTGAGCACTGGGGTGTGATGTCTCTGTAAATAACATTTATGTTATTAACTGAACATTGCAAGAAGTTCCTGCACGGTCTGAAATCGTTCTGAACACAGCGACATGGCACAAATAAAATTTGATACAATGGCTGTGCCAGTGTTAGACGGTGCTGGCACATTGTGCTTTCGATAGAAGTGACCCTTAAATGCTGCATATGTGCAAAATGTCTGCCTGCAATCAGTGCTCTCACACTCACCCGCCGTTTTTGTTTTCCCGACAGGAACCTCGAGAGTCACACAAAAACAAAACATAGACAAAAAATTAACAATCACGCAAAATAATTGACATTTCCCTCCAACACTATCTTTTTAACATCGGGCTTGACAGCGGTTATGCCTGCAGTCCTAACCTGAATGTCAATGAGTTCGCTGTGATTGGCCGCCTCGTCCAGCGGCAGTCACCTTACCCACGTTATCAGTTGACAGCCTCATTAATATGAAGAGTAAAATATATTTTTCGCCCTAGTGGCTTGCTATCGTACAGGTATTATGATTAAGTTAACACTGACAAAGGCTAAAAAAATAACATACATTTCAAAGGCAAATATATATATGAAATAATAATATATTACTTATAGGATACATTTTAATTTTACAAGAGGGATGTTCTAGCCCTCGGACCAGAGTGGTTGAAGTGTAGATGATGACCCCTTCCTTAAAATATAGGCCTAATACTTACTTGAAAAGAATAACTCACACAAAGGGATAAACAGGAAACTAACTTAAAAGAAAACTATTCATGAATCAAACATAAGAGACATTACTAATAGTTGAAACAACAGTTCACTTTACTGGGAGAAATGAATAAAGTAGGCTTTCTAGAGCTAAGAGACTATGCCCTGTTTAATATAAAGACTAGACATCTTCAGATAGGTAGGGCTGTGTGTGTGCATGTGTGAGAGAGAGTGTGTATAATAGGGGTGTGTGTGAGTGAGTGAGTGAGTGAGTGTGTGTGAGAGACTGAGAGTGTGTGTATAATAGTGGTGTGTGTAAGTGAATGTGTGTGAGTGAGCGTGCGCGTATGTGTGTGAGTGAGCAAGTGTAGAGTATTAATATACTAACATGTGGAAACATAAGCTGGAATAACACACTCTTGGAGAGAGTAACAATACAATAGGCTATGTAAACTACAGTAGGTACAGTATATACAAACTATAATGAAGCTATGTAGGGATGCGCAATACATTTCGACCAAAAATGTAATGCTAAAAAAAAAAAAAAATGACCAAGGTAATGTCATGTTTGACAGTTGTGAATCACCAGTGATTGGGTTGGGGCAGAGGGCGGGGACTATAGGGCTAACATAATGGGTTTTTATAGTTTCAGAGGAATTTGTAGTACATGCTCTAAACATAAATAAATCTTACAATAGCAGTAAAATAACCTCAGGTTTCACATACAAGTTATTACAGCATTGACGCTTGGGTTCAACACACTGTGAAGACATCTTCTTCGAGTCATACATATCTCCCTAATAACTACTCTCCCAGTTCCTCATCAGTTGAGAAAATATTCTCTAAGTCTTCCTCTTCAGAGAAGTCATCTAAGGGCAATGTTTGCAGTCCAAGAATACTTTTGTATGTTGTGCGTGCTTTAGCCAGTTGTGCTTCCACTTCACACAGTCTTCTCTTCAGCACACAAAGTAGTCCCTCACGTCCTTTCTCCATTAAGCCCTCTGTACTGCCTAAGAATGTGATATTAAAATGAGCCAATGGTAACCAGAGAAGCAAATAGAAGAAAGAGACAAACTATTTATTGTCCTTACATTTTCCATTGGCGTCTTCAGTGAGCTGAATGGTAAACTCTTCAATCAGTCCAGCAACACTCCTCATGTACTCCATGTGCTGCTTGACTTCGCGAACCACAATAACTTCTTCTTCTTTCAGTCTAGCCAGCAGCATTACCTTGTCAAAAACCTTTTTTTTCCGCTCCATATCCCCATGACCTGCAATACATTACATCAAAGTGTTATCTTACAACCTCCTATAAAATATTGGGATAGAAGATATTTTGCATGCTTGTACTACTACAATAGAGAAATAAACCCTGACAGAATGAGATAGAACATCAGCGTTTCGCGAAGGGGTTCGATCACATACATTTTTTTTACATCAGATTCCATATTTACATCAAGATGTGTGCATCAAAAAATTTGTGCATTTCAGAGGAATTACTTACATTCCCATGGCCAGGAGTAGTTGTCCACAGCCAGGAGTTCATTGGTAGGAGGCAGTTTTTCAACTTCCTCCACAGCAGCATTGTGGTCATTGATGGCAACTTCCAAGGCTTTCTTCTCAACAGCAATCTTTCTTCTCAGTTGATGCCTTCGCTTGTTCCCACCTACAATGAGAAACACAAAATGAGTGTGCATTCACACGATGACTACACAAAAGCACCATTTAAAATAAGACTTGTAAGATAAGATGTATGTTTTATGATTATTGTGACAGATGTTGTGTGATCATTTTTGCATCACGTTTCATTATCTTTTGAAAAATTGTGAAAAAACTTGGGACATTTGTATCAGAATCTATTTTTAAAAAATCAGTAAAAAAAAAAAAAAATAGAGGACAAAATTGGTAGGTCAGGACATCTCTGCACTTTGCAGAAATATTGGAAATAGGGATGTCACAAGTACCGGTACTTCGGTACCAAGTCGGTACTGAAATTTAAAAAATGTGACGATACCAGCATTTCTGTAGTACCGGTAGTATCACCTCCTGAGTATATCTGGTACCCACAGCTGCGTTCATTCGCTTCCGTGCTAATCTAAGCGCAGGGTTCCAGACTGTAGCCGAATAAATACTAGAGTATGTCAATATTAAACTGCAGAATACTGTTAAAATATTAGTCCTGCATGTTCTGCGTCTCTTTGTGAATGACGGGCGCAGATGCGTGGGCATGCATGCGACACTCGCTCGCTGTCTTAGTTTGTAGTCTCTGCTGACTGCCGTGTGCCACTATCAGGTCATTCTATGAGGACACAAATGCATGAACTATCACTTCATGAGCATTTACTGTTTAATTGAGAAAACTGCCATATCATGAACACAGACACTCAAAGGTCTTCACGGCAACCCGTCAGAATAAAAGTTTGGTGTAAGATGAAGAAATTGACTAAATATATTAGGCTACTACTGTAGCCTACTAACGTTACGTCTCTATGTAAAATATTACGTCTCTACTAATAATAATAATTATGCCTAGATGGTTGTTTATTTTTCACTTGATCTTTTTTATAGACAATGTTTAATTTTCAACAGCATACAGACTTTAAATGTTTATGTATTATTTACTTATATAATGATTATCATATAAATAATAAACACATTGAATTTAATTACTTTTTTGAAAAATAGCATTTTGCTGTGGTACCGAAATTGGTACCGAGTACTGTCAAATTTTTATGACTACTGGAATTTTGGTACTGTGACATCCCTAATTGGAAATATTTGGATATTGCACTCAACCTTATTATGAATACATTTTTTCAGCATGCTGCCATTCAAATAAATGGCGTTGCTGTTTTTACTATGTATTTTTTCACAAATCTGAATTACTAGTGGCCTTTTCTGCTCTCACCAGACTGACGATACAGCTGAAATTTTCGCTGTTTGATGCCCAAATATAGCCCCTCGATGGTCCTCTGCAGGTCATTTTGGATTGTTTCTCCTTTGGATGACAACAAACAAATTAAGTAATGCCCATTTCAGTTTACAATCAGCCTCTTTTCAGATCCCCTGTACAAGAGCAGAGCCAATGATCCTTTAAAATATATCAAATCATTTTTTTTAAAGTACCTGAAGTCCACTGCTGAACATCAGACACCCACTGCTGGACTGTGTCTTGCTGAAGAGAAAACTCAGCTGTGAGTTTCTCCAGGTCCTTTGTTGCCTCTGCAATCCTTTGTACAGTCTGTCCGAAAGAAATATCCATGTTAACAAATGCTGAGACACAATTTAAAAACAAAAATGTTATTATACATATTTTCTAGTTAGTACCTTGATGTATCTTTTGGCCAGTGTCCGGTCAAGGTTTTCTGCCTTTCGCTTGTTCCAGCCACTTGCTTGGATTGTTAACATGTCTGTGCGAACTTGACACACAATGTAGGTGCAGTAATTTAGGTTCACAGTGAGGACCAAAGGTCAGATACTACATTGATCATTCTCTAATATTGTCACATAAACCTGGAAATAATCATCACCACTTAATTAACGTGTCAGAAGTTAAATTATTATAGAGAGAATCCTGATCAGTGTAAAGTTGCTGAATAGACCAGTGCTTCTCAAACCTGTCCTGGCGACCCCCCACCACTGCACATTTTGCATGTCTCCCTCATCTGACACACCTGATTATCTCATCAGCTCATTAGTAGAGACTGCAACATTGAATTAGGTGTTACTAATGAGGGAGACGTCCAAAATGTGCAATTGTTGGGGGTCCCCAGGACAGGTTTGAGAAGCACTGGACAAGACAGTTGTTTTCTAGGGGAGCACCTCTGCATGGAACTCTAAAATGCAAAGACCAAGCATCAGTGTTCAAACCCCTTGGTCTCCATTTGGACACAACTATAAGTGAAAAATGCTTACCGGCTTTTGACATGTACTTGGAACATATGGCTGCTCGGGAGAGGAAGCTGTTAACCTGTTCAACCTCCTCCCCGATTGTTGTTCCAGCTCCTTCTTGATTGTGCCCCCCCCCCCCCCCCCATTTTAACTGTAACACATTTACATGAATGTTATAATTTGGAAAACAACAAGTGGGGCAGAAGACAGACAATCATAATGTGTGGTACAAATGGTAAGAAATACATCTAATTGTCATTATTACCTCACACATCCATGAATGCGCTTTTGCATGCATGATGGAGAGAAATGGGCGCATATTCAGTAAGTCCTCCAACTCTGGACAGTGGTCCACAACTCTCTGCAGATATGGCCAATATTTGCAGACCACATCAGAGCAAAAAAACTGGACGGTTTGTGAAGCTAGCTGTTTCTGGAGATATAATGGGTACGCAAATATTTCTCCACGGAACATATTCAGTCCCTTCAGCAAAACCCCATGACGGCAGACAGCAACTTCAACACCTTCCTCGTCTAGTTTGTTTGCAGACTTGTTGGCGGACTCTCGTGCTGCAGTCCACTGACCCGCACCACATCTCCCTTTCCCTGGATTCTTAAACAGATGATGGCAAATTCACAGTTACATTTTACAAAAAAAGCTGTAAATCATGGTATTATGGCATTTGATGCAAACCAAATAATGTTTAAATTTTGGGGGGAAAAACTGGCAAGCATTCATAAAAATGTTAAATTGTGGTGTTACACATGAAGAAATATAAATTTAGCTTACATGTCCAGTTGTTCTATGAATGTAATCAACAAAGGAGGACACCTCAGCATCACTGGCCAAAAAGACTCCATCAAAAAACCCATCAGGTCTTGAAAGAAATATATAGGTTTGGGTTAAATTTACTGTATAAAAGTTTGTGGCTCACTGGCATTTCATTGTACATGAATGTTACACACCCTGGTTGGCTTTTGAAACGATATAATTTTCGGTTCCCATCCACTGCAACTGCCAACATGGAGGGTGTGCATGCAGGGCACTGAAAATGCTGGACCTGAGACAGCTTGTCAACCTCAAATTTGGCATAGGCCCATTCGAGGAAGGCCCTCTGCATTGTGTCCCCACATATCTTACCACTCTGAGAGCAAAAGTGAAAAAAACAAAACAATAAGTAACTGTTTCGAAGGTTGGCTTCAGACCGTGGTCATGACGAAGAAAAGGCTTGGTCAAGAAATATGTGCTGAAACTTTGGGGATTGTAAGAACAAGTCCTAACAATGAATCAGTTATTTAAAAGGTGATCCAAACAAGATAAATTAAATGATGAGTATACTCACTCGCCCAAAGAGTTTTGTACGACACTCGAGCATGCTGACAAAAGCATGTCTCGACATCCCTGGGGCAGTGATTTTTAGATCCTCATACGTGGTGAACAAGTCCACCATGTACAAGGTCTCAAAATTGACAGTGGCTGGCCAGTAACCACTTTCAACCAGATCACTTATGGTCACTGGCAAGGTTTTTCCACAGGAGCAGTTTACTGATGGAAGGAAGAGGTTGTATCTTCCTGAAATTTCAGTGAAAATAATTATCTTTAAAAAACACAAAATGAAGAAATAAAAAAAAAGTTACCATTCATTCCAATTAAAATAACTGTCTTTCCCTTGGAAAAGCTTGTTTGCCCAGTGGAGCAGTCACAGCAGGGAGGAACGATTGGTAACATGCAATCTAAAAAGCAAAAATAGTTTACATATTAGAGTAAATGAAACCAAAAACTCAACAGGGAGGGTGTTATTTCTATCAAACAAAACTTCATCCAGCATGTTTGTTGGAGTAAACAAGGATTTGTGTAAAATGTAAAACAGTCTATATAACCTGAGACTTAGTCGTCATAGTTGGGTTAACTCTTATAGCGGTGAATGAGAGAATACATTACATATATATTTGTGTGTCTCCATTTGCTCAAATAGCAAAAGAAAAACTCCACAATAGTGATTTCACAACTTTCAAAAAGATGGAAAAATTAGAGTGAGATTGATAACGGAAGTGAAAAGAGAGAAATATGTTAATTTTAACTATCACTCCCATAGACGCTGTATTAGAAACCCTCTCACAGCAGCGGTAACTTGATTTTTGTAATTTGATGCAAAAGTAATATAATACAAAGTATTAGTGTTATAAATGTACATACATAAAAAAATAAAAAAATAAATAACGTTGCAGGATTTACGATATTGATGACCATTAAAACATGTCATCACAGTGAAAAGGGTCTATGTGGGAAAAGCTGCTGCACATTGGACACTGAATGATATTTATTTAATATGTCAAATGTTTGTAAAGTCATTAAACCTACACCCATGAACATTTTATGCTTAAAGCTTTTCCTGATTGAATTATGTTTTTTTTTTTTTTTTTTTTTTTTAGCTGCTGCCACATTCTTTGTTTGCCTTTTGGATACCATGAAAATTAAACTTAATTAAAATAATTAAGAATTAAACTTGTGTATTGACCCGGAAGTATGCAAACGTCTTTTTGTTGGGTGCTGTTGCCATGGTGAATCGTAATTTCGGAGCTCCATTGATCGTGGCTTTTCAGAGTTGGTGTGCATGAGCTTAACTCAGAGTCAGTCTACTCAGAGTTGATTAAACTACCTCAATTCAGCTGGGGCCCGTTTCAGAAAGGAGGTTAAGTGAAAACTCTGAGTAGGTTAACCCTGAAATAAGGGAAACTCTGGGTTTTCTGTTTCAGAATGGGAGGTATGTCAAACCCGAGAAAGCAGGGTAAGTCAAGCCCGTTTCTGAAAGAGAGGTAACTTATACTCAGAGTCAGTTACCAGGATAACTCACTCTCTGAACCTAACCTGGTCAGGAGCAGGTTTTCTTTGATAAACCCAGAGTTTCTTTCGTTCTCCTCCCCCTTTTTAAAGCACCAGCAGAGTTTAAATACTTTATTCATTCATTCAAACTGCACAAATTCTTTTCTTACTGAGTATTTTGGTCGTATTTCAAGTATAAATATCAAAAAATTATAAATTTTATCTAAATCTAAAGTAAGCAACATTTACTTAAAACAAATTAAATTATCTTCCACTTGACAAAAATGCAAAGTAAGAAAAGCATTCTTTGCAGGAACATTCATTGCTCATATTTTCATCATGAGGACACTGTCAAAATGACAAAAATGGCATGTCCTTTTATACAGGATCCTGACGTTCCCTTGATAAACCTCTAGAAGTATCCTAATAATTTGAATTTCCTTTAGGATTTCCAGTGGTTGGACTCATTGATGACACTCATATTCCCATCATCACACTTTTTGAATACAGATTATTGTATGGAATGGAAGGATGCTGCCAGATGGTAGTACGAGATATATGGCATAACCACCACCACAGCTGTTAAATACATTTATTTACATTTTTATAGTCATCTTTATTTTCTACAAATACTTTATTATTTTTCCTGTTGGGTGTTAATATTCTTCCTCCATCTCCTCTTCAACTGTCAGTGGTGCTGGTGTTTGGCTGGCCTGAGTAGAAGTAAAATGTTTAATGGCATTACCATAATTAATAAATGTAACAGGTGGGATCAGAGAATATTTCATTATGTGAAAGAGCATAGACCCTTTTCACATTTCTGGGCTTCTGAAGCTGAAGTCGTCATAGTTGGGTTAACTCTTATAGCAGTGAATGAGAGAATACATTAAATATATTTTTTTGTGTCTCCATTTGCTCAAATAGCAAAAGAAAAACTCCACAATAGTGATTTCACAACTTTCAAAAAGATGGAAAAATTAGAGTGAGATTGATAACGGAAGTGAAAAGAGAGAAATATGTTAATTTTAACTATCACTCCCATAGATGCTGTATTAGAAACCCTCTCACAGCAGCGGTAACTTGATTTTTGTAATTTGATGCAAAAGTAATATAATACAAAGTATTAGTGTTATAAATGTACATACATTAAAAAAAAAATACAAAAAACGTTGCAGGATTTACGATATTGATGACCATTAAAACACGTCATCACAGTCTGAGAAAAGGGTCTCTGTGGGAAAAGCTGCTGCACATTGGACACTGAATGATATTTATTTAATATGTCAAATGTTTGTAAAGTCATTAAACCTACACCCATGAACATTTTATGCTTAAAGCTTTTCCTGATTTAATTGTTTTTTTTTTTCTTTCATTTTCAGCTGCTGCCACATTCTTTGTTTGTCTTTTGGATACATGAAAATTAAACTTAATTAAAATAATTAAGAATTAAACTTGTGAATTGACCCGGAAGTATGCAAACATCTTTTTGTTGGGTGCTGTTGCCATGGTGAATCGTAATTTCGGAGCTCCATTGATCGTGGCTTTTCATAGTTGGAGTGCATGAGCTTAACTCAGAGTCAGTCTACTCAGAGTTGATTGAACTACCTCAATTCAGCTGTTCTGAAACCCCAAACTCAAAGTTTCCCATCTCAGAGTAAGTCAACTCAGAGTTCAGGTTTAAACTCAGAGTTGGTTGAACCTCCTTTCTGAAACGGGCCCCAGATCGGACAAATCCAATAAACACCGCATACATCTCTCTTACCCCTTTTCCACCAAGGCAGTGCTAGAGCTAGTTCAGAGCCAGAGCTAGTCCCAGTTCATAGTTGGTTCGACTGAGGAGCTTCTAAGAACCGGTTTGCTTTTCCACCTGCTGAGAGCCACAACAGAGCCATGTCTTACGTCACTGTATACGCCTCATCTTTCTCAGCAACGCTAGCGAGGCAGCGGCAGTGTTGCCAAGTCTGTGGTTTTGCCGCGGGCTGTTTTTTCATGTCCGCGGGATGAAGCGACCCCAGTTATGTGATATTTAGCCCCATATTGCGAATTGTATTAGGCAACCATGCCAAAAAACACATATTTTACCCCCAAATGTGATTTTTACTGGGGAATTCCCCCCTGGAACGCGACTGGGCTTGTTTTGAGTAGCAATTGGGCGGGTTTGTTGTGAAAACCTGGCAACCCTGCGCAGCGGGAAACACAGGCTGCGTCCCAATAGAGTGCCGAAGTAATGACGTCACTTTGTAGGCCAAACCGCGGAAGTGAGTTAGCATTTTAGCCCTACCGGTTCCCTCGCCCTAAAGTCTATGGGTTTTTTGAATGGGTTTTTGCTAAATCACCTGAAATAAGGTCTGTGGTTAACAAAGCCTCTAAATATTTTCACGTTTTGATCTATGACATAAAACACATTAGTTAAAACCTGCTTGTGATTTTTTAAGACTTTATTGTGTCTTAAAAACGATGGTTGCTAACAAGTTGCTAAAAGGGACTACATCCTTTGGCGGGGACTTTAGACGTCATCGTGACAAACAGGCAATCTCTCACTAGCCCGCGTTTCAGCCTAAAAACTTATGTTGCGTGAATAAATTGAGCTATTCGCGCAAAGTTGGATGCTTGAACATTTGGAGTTTACTCTCTTCACATGTTTGTCTCGTTGAGAAATGGCTGACATGGGCTGTGTTTACACGTCTTTTTGTGTTAAAATCTACTGTTAATGTGTGACAAAACTTAGTTTTAAGACTTTTTCAGTCGATAATGTAGTTGTTTAAAGCTCAAATCTCTGGTTTATTTATAAGAAGAGTGCCTATTTAAACATTTGATCTGGTGTTATCGGAGTTGTGAGCTCCAGTGGGTCAGCGGCGGTCAGCGCTTGTTTAGCCGGCGAGAGTTGACTTTCCTCGGCTAGTCCTTCTGACGTCTGCCGCTGGCTCTGATGTCTCTGTGGCGTCTCCAGCTATAATTAGTCTTGTGGAGATTTAACGGCCCATATTTGCTCTCATGGATCTATAATTTGTTCCCTAGCAAATCGTTTAGGCTGAGTGCAAAGATAAGTTTCATTACTTGTTTATTTTTAGGCTATAACTGTACGTTACCGTTGTAAGTTAGCCGACTAGCACTGACTTTGAATGTTTGACTGAATTGTTTGCTTTATTTCATGTGTAGCTTATTATACGTTTTGTATTATTGATCATACATAAACTTGCATTTAACAAAAAGAGATTGGGTTGTGTTTCATGTCATTTAATGTTATCACAGTGATAATCATATTGTCTGAAAAAACATTAACAAAAGATAAATCTCAGAGAGGCACTCATAAACAAAATTAGTTTCTAACATTTTTGGAAAAAACGAATGGGCAATATTTCTCATGAAAAAGTGGATAAGTGTTCATACACAGCGCAGATCATAATGAGCGAGCGTGCTTTTAAATAAAGTTTTAGGAAGCTTGAGGATGACGTTGATCCGCGACCATGGTGTGCTGTAGTCCGTTTGTAGCCTACCGTTAGCATTTTATATCTGACGGCTTTATTTGGGCTTCAAAATGTATACATTTTGGATTAACTTGTAAAGATTATCTTGGTAGACAAAACGTGTAAGGGTCATAACTCTTTGTTGAACACAGATCTTATTTTTTGCGATTTTCCAAAAGTCTATGGGGAAAATGAATGGCTTTTTGATCGAGGGAACCCATGCGCCGCTAACTTCCGGGTTGGCCTACAAAGTGACGTCATTACTTCGGCACTCTATTCGCCTACTTATAGGCCTACTACGTCCTAAAAGTATGTACTCTTTTTGTGAAGAAAAAGTACATACTTTTGAGTGTGTAGCAGAAGAGTATGCAAGCTTTGGGACATACTACTTCGTCATCTTTAACGGACTCTGTTACGTGCGTCCCGTCACCGTTTAAACTGTCAATCATCGTCACAGTTAAAATCCCCCACTTTAAATTTAATTTCCTACCGTATCGGAGAGAAATGTAGTCGCTCGTTGATCTGCCTTTCGTGGGTCTTTAGACTCCTCTCATGTGTTTGCAAAGTTAATGGCCAAACGTATCATTACAAAAGTTCTCAATGCTGCTGCAGGTGAAATATGATGTGGATAATATTGAATAAATATCTTTTCGTCAGGTTAAATACTGATAATTGCTCACTCAAACAACCACTTTATCTAATCCTCTCGGAAGTCGGTCAGACTCGCGTAACCGTCATGTTTGTAGTTTTTTAACACTTTTTATCCGCGTTTGTAGTTCTAATCGAATCCTCGGGCAATATCAGCCGTTAGAGTGCGCATCGATCTGCACTTCGGATTCTGACCGGAAATAGTAAACCATCCGGGAATCTTTGGAATACTCTTTTCAACATACTACGATTTGGGACATAATTCTTTTTTCGAATACTATTTAGTACGGATCGTATGCGAATTGGGACGCAGCAACACACACACACCAGGCTTGTTCGAGATGCATCGTCACTGCGCAGACCGATCCACGTATGATATTAAAAAAACCGCATGAGTGAATCAAAAGCATAAGGAGTCGTGTGCTCTCGCTGGACTCGTTATCATACGGCGATCGGTCTCTGCACAGCTGCGAACAAGCCTTCCATCAACAATGCAAACGCTGCGTTACTATTGATTCACATGGCTTTACGATCCTACATCGGCATCAAAACACAACGAAAACACAGCGAATCCAACGCATTCATGTAGTTCGCCGTAATTTGTAAAGACGGAGATTACAAACGAGCAGCAGCTGTTAGCTCCATTAGCTGCTATTTCAAACATTCAGCAGAACAGAGAAACTCATACAGGTTTGGAACAACTTGAGGGTGAGTAAGTGATGACAGAATTTTCATTTTTGGGTGAACTGTCCCTTTAACTGGAGTGCATAAGGAGATTTATCGAGTGCCATATCAACTGACCAGGTGCCTTTGCGGGAACTTATTTAAAGGTCCCATGGCATGAAATTTTCATTTTATGAGGTTTTTCAACATTAATATGAGTTCCCCTAGCCTGAATATTGTCCCCAAGTGGATAGAAATGTTGATCGGTGTAAACCCGAGTTCTGGCTGTCTTTCTCTGCCTTTGAGAAAATGACAGCCCAGACGAGCCAATCCTGAAGTCTCCTGGTTTGACGTCCAAGCAGGAACGGTTTCCTCCCTTTCCTCCACCCAGAGAATCTGGCACGCCCATGCAAACGCTCGCGAGATCATGGGTTGTGAACGAGTGAACGCTGGCAGTTTCTCAGTGTTTGGATGTACAAATGAAAACAGAAGTCTTTTTTCAGTTCCTTCTGATCTGTGATCAGTGATTTCTGATGTGTAGCTTTTTATTTATTATTCGTGCACACACTGCGGCTTCTCTCTCTCCAGACAGAACGGTGTTTTCGTGTTTTCTATCTTGTGAGTCAGTGTTTTTGTACGTCCTCGTCGCGTCTATCGGTTCTAAAATGTGCATACAGTCGTTTCTGCTCAACATCGGCTCATAAACCTCACACACGCCGAAGCTCGGGCTGCACTGAGCGCTCGGCCTTCAACATCCCCGACCCCCAGTACTGCATCTGGCCCACAGCGGAGGCACCAAACGCGGGTGAGATTAAGCAGAAGGGGGGTAAGCGTGAGCATATTCGGGCTAGCCAGCCTAGCCCCACAATAAACTGGATTACATTCGATTACTGCTGTTGTGTCTTTGTTTGCGCTGTGTACTCAACGCGCGTCACTGACGCTTTTATTTTATTATAAAAATAATGCTATTATCAACACTTACTCGTAACTCGTTCATCTCGACAGCTGTAATGGTACTTTGCATGTGTTACAAAGTTGGTAATAATGATGAAGACGGACTCGGTGTGACTGGGACTCGTGTTTATTCAGAACTCTCAGATACAAACACAATAAACTCGCGCTGACTGACAGCGCTCTCATAACTCAGTAGTTACTATAAATAACTTTGTTAGCAATCGCTGAGCTCCGTCTCTGGTACATTAGTGATGTCCGGTTCGCGAACGATCTTTCTTTTGAACCAGTTCTTTTTAGTGAACCGAATCAGTTCACCAAATCGGATTGAATTGTTCTAAAAACGGTTCGCGTCTCCAGTCAGCGCTGATCCATAATTTACTAAAGTTACTAACTTTCTGACATGAGTGACAGCCCCTCCGACTAGAAATAGACTAATAACCTGAAGTATATGCTGTAACTACAACAGTTCAGACATGCTGAGAACTGATGAGAAGTGAACTCAGGTCCATCCGTCTCTCTGGCAGCAGCTCGTGCCTGCTCGTGCCTCGTTAAACCACGCCCCCTCCGCTCATTTAAAATGCAAAGATGTCAGCCAATCACAACAGTGGGCGTTTTAACTGAAGTCTCACAGCAGACACGCCTCTTGAAGCAGGGCAGTCAGCCACAGGGCAAACAGCAGTATAGAAAAAATGCCTTTTATTTCTAAATTATGACATTTTATGATGTAAAAGTCATACTAACAATATAAGTACACCTCAGGAAACATTATAAAATAATAGAAAAATGCCATGCCATGGGACCTTTAAAGACTTCGCTCCAGGCTATATTGGAGATGGAAGAAAAGGAATCCTGTGTGCATTTTACTCAACCAAAGAGTTTGAGGATTACTGCTCAGCAGACTGCTTCATCTGTGACGACAATCACTACAGCCCCAAGGACAACTGGTTAATATAAATGGTCACTTGAGTGACAACTGCTTGATCTGACTGCTGTGATCAGTTTGTTGAACTTGAACTTGGTGCCTTTATTATTTTTGCATTTTCCTTGAATGTGTACATGTATTTAAGTTTTTAAAAAGACCTTGTTGTTTTATAACTTTGTGATTAAAATTAGAGACAATTACTTGACTCATTTTTGCCTCCACTCAACAGCAAATATGATCTGAATGAAATAAAATGACTTCATTTTAAAATATTCTATATACACATTAAAAAAAATATATTACTTGTGGTGATGCCATGCTATTAATCCATACAATTTGGGTTTAAAAGCTCTACAATTGTGTGATTTAAAATTTTGCATGTATGTAGAGTGAAACTAGGATAACTTAAGCATCACACATGTAAATAATGACTTATTCATCAATAATGACGTATTATTATTTATGAGTACTAGTACTTCACACGTTAGAACGTCATCCCAATACAATATTGAGCGTGAACATATTCTTTAGTCCTGTTGCACGACTCAAGTAGCTTGATTCTCCTACTAATCTTTTATTTCGTTCTGTGTGATTTTTAGCCTTGTATTACTGCCATAGTCAATTGCAAAATTGCATTTGAATAAGATAATCTGACGTTGTTATTACCGAGAGAGCTTTGCACTTAAGTTGCCTAGATCCAGGCATAAATTGGTTTTGATTTAAAGACATTCACGGCCTATCATCTGCGCGTTGAACTGCAATTATCAGAGCCAGCTGATCTCACTCAGCAACGAATAGGTTCTATTTAACGAGCGTTCCATAGCTGGCGCGGAAGCGTTCAGCCCGCGTTTCAGCCTCCGTGTGTGAAGACCGACGCGGGTAAAGACATCTGTATTCGACTCTTCCTCTGCGCGACTCCTCCGAGGCAGGGACTCCGATAAGGCACCGAGTTATCTCCTTCTTCCCCCTTCATCTTTTCTTTTTCTTTTCCTCTTCATCTTCCTTTCCTCTCTCTAACCATGTGCGTCCACTCCATCCCCGTTATCTCGCAACCACGACCCACTATTACACGTAGACGGCACCGTAACACTGCTAATCTACTTCCTGTTCCCTCCTCCTCTAATGCCCCTCCGTCTCTTTCTTTTTCTGTGGGGCTATGGAATTGTCAGTCAGCTGTCAATAAAGCTGACTTCATTCCTGCCTTTGCCACTCAATCCACTCTCAAAATCCTGGCCTTGACTGAGACCTGGATCCGTCCAGAAGACTCAGCAACACCTGCTGCTCTCTCTAATAACTTCTCTTTCTCCCACACCCCTCGCCAGACTGGAAATTGGAAATACTCATCTCACACAGCTCTTTGCAAAAACAACACATTTGAATATCATGCTATAACGCTTACAACTCCCACTAAAATACATATTGTAGTCATTTACCGCCCCCCAGGTCCACTGACCACCTTTGTTGATGAGCTAGATGTTCTGCTGTCCTCATTTCCAGAGGATGGCTGCCCACTCATAGTACTCAGCGACTTCAACATTCACCTGGACAAATCCTATGCCTCAGATTTCCACACCCTCCTAGCTTCATTCGACCTCAAACGCCTCATCACGTCACATACCCACAAATCTGGTAATCAGCTGGACCTCATTTACACACGCAACTGCTCTACAGACAATATCTTGGTCAAACCTCTACACATCTCGGATAACTTTTTCATCACATTTAATCTTCAACTTACTACTCACACACCACCAGTTCCTCCACCAGTTACTTTCAGACGAAACCTGCGCTCACTCTCTCCTTCTCATTTTTCCTCTGCTGTCTCTTCCTCCCTTCCCTCATCCACACAATTCTCTTCTATGGATGTTAACACTGCAACTGACACTCTATGCTCCACTTTAACTTCATGTCTAGACAATATCTGCCCTCTTTCTTTTAGGCCAGCACGAGCTACTCCCTCTAACCCTTGGTTATCTGATGTTATTCGTGAACACCGGACGATACTCAGGGCAGCAGAGAGGAAATGGCATAAATCAAATCACCCATCTGATCTAGCTAAGTATCAATCTTTGCTCTCATCCTTCTCGAATGAAGTACACGCAGCTAAATCTTCTTATTTCCAAAACAAAATCAGCAGCACTTCAAACTCACGCACACTATTCAGAACATTCAACTCTCTGCTCTGTCCTCCTCCACCACCTCCCTATCTCCAGACGACTTTGCACAATTCTTCACAAACAAAACAACAACTATTAGCAATCAGTTCTCACCCCCACTCACTGTGGATTTTAGATCTGCCACTTCCACGACCGAACATACTCTCTCCTCATTTTCCACACTCACTGAGGCCGAAGTATCTAAACTTCTCCTCTCCAGCCATCCTACCACCTGTCCTCTCGATCCCATTCCCTCACACCTCCTTCAAGCCATCTCTCCTATTCTCCTTCCTGCACTCACACACATCATCAACACATCGCTCTGCACTGGCACTTTCCATACCACTTTCAAGCAGGCTCGGGTAACTCCACTGCTTAAGAAACCCACTTTAAACGCATCACTCATAGATAACTACAGACCTGTCTCTCTCCTGCCATTCATAGCAAAAACTCTTGAACGAGTTGTTTTCAACCAGGTTTCATCCTTCCTCTCACAGAATAATCAGCTGGACACTAACCAATCCGGTTTCAAAAGGGGCCACTCCACAGAGACTGCACTACTGTCGGTCACCGAAGCCCTGCGGATAGCTAAAGCTGAGTCCAAATCATCAGTCCTCGTCCTCCTTGATCTATCTGCTGCATTTGACACGGTAAATCATCAAATTCTTCTGTCCACCCTCTCATCACTGGGCATCACAGGGACTCCGCTCCATTGGTTTGAATCTTATCTCACAGGTAGGTCCTTCAAGGTTGCCTGGAGAGGAGAGGAATCCCAAGCGCATCAACTGACCACGGGGGTTCCTCAGGGCTCAGTGCTTGGACCTCTCCTTTTCTCCATTTACACTACTTCATTAGGTCCCATCATACAGGCACATGGCTTCTCATATCACTGCTATGCTGATGACACTCAGCTCTACCTTTCATTCCAACCAGACGACCCCACAGTAGCTGCACGAATCTCCAGCTGTCTGGCTGACATCTCGGCATGGATGAGTAAAAATCACCTACAGCTCAACCTGGCAAAGACTGAGTTCCTCATCTGTCCCACCAGTCCCACTATGCAACATGACTTCACCATCCAGCTAGGTGCATCCCTGATCTCCCCTTCAAAATCACTCAGAAATCTTGGAGTTACATTTGATGACCAGTTGTCCTTCAGAGAACACATTGCTAAGACAGCTCGCTCGTGCAGGTTTGCGCTCTACAACATCAGGAAGATCAGACCGTTCCTACACAGCTTCTTGTCCAGGCCCTGGTTATTTCTAGACTTGACTACTGCAATGCGCTTCTGGCTTGACTCCCCTCTTGTGCGATCCAAACACTTCGAATGATCCAGAATGCAGCGGCACGTCTGGTCTTCAACGAGCCCAAAAGGACCCACGTCACACCACTCTTCATCTCTCTGCTCTGGCTACCACTCGCTGCTCGCATCAAGTTTAAGGCGCTGACGCTCGCCTACAGAGCCACCACGCACTCAGCTCCTGCATACTTTGACTCGATTCTACAACTCCACACCCCCACCAGAAGCCTTCATTCAGCTAAGGAGCGAAGGCTTGTGGTACCTTCACAGAGAGGCAAAAAATCCCTTTCCAGAACATTTTCATTCAACGTTCCCAGCTGGTGGAACGATCTGCCCACCGCCATCCGAAATGCTGATTCATTGACAACATTCAAAAGTCAATTAAAAACTCATCTCTTCCGTGAGCACTTAACCTCATAAAAAAAAAAAAAAAAAAAAAAAAAAAAAAAATTCCTCTTTTCCTCCTCTTTCCCTCCCTACTCTAGCCTGTGCTACACTGAGAAATGTACACGGACTAAGTATTTCAGGCACTTGTTGCGCTCACTAGACTCTTCATGACCAATCGCTTATTGTACCCCCAAGTTGTAAGTCGCTTTGGATAAAAGCGTCTGCTAAATGCATAAATGTAAATGTAAATGTACATGCCATTTAAGACCAGCGCATGCGCATAACTGAGATCGGTACTGCGCATGCGGCTGTGACGTCGCCAAAACACATCCATCCAGTACGTATTGGATGATCCAGCTACGTCATCGTGCTACAGGCTGCAGCGAGGGGTGTCTCGATCCAACTCAATTCTGGTGTTAATTATTCGTTTGATTTTTATTTATCTCCAGTATTTTGCAGACAATGAAGAGGAGAATGACGACCGATTAAAAAAAAACAACAACATTAGATTCTTTAGTTTAGTTATTGTATATAGTTTTCTTTACTTGGTTTTGTTGTAATGTAACCATAACCAGTATAAATTTACTAATTGCTTCTGTGTCTCTAACAACATGTGAGTAGCAGTGTCCCAACTCATTAGCATTTCAATGGACTGTGTGTGTGTGTGTGTGTGTGAGAGGGTCAGGCCTACAGTAGCTACAAACACATTTTTATTAACTTGATACTGTTTTCAGTTTATTAAAAATGTAGCTTATACTCTTTAATGGATGATTCTCAGTGAGAACAAAAAAATCATGAGATGAGTATGTATAAAATATATTTTTTTATTTAAAAAAACAAACAAACAAATCAGTCGTCAGTCAGTCATAAATGTCTTGTTCAGAAAGTTTTAGAGTTGAGGCTGAGGGACATTTTATTACAGGAACAAGAAAATGACAAATAATGTCAACAAGTAATGTCAAAACAATGTTTATTTTTTTTTGGCCCGCCACCACCCCCCCTCTTCGGAGGACAACTTTGTGTTTTTTAATAAAGCAAAGTATATACACAATATGTTACAATACAGACAATAGATTTATATACAGTGTTTAACAAGAAAACTGATGAACTTGCAGAGACTATGAAAAAGAAAGCAGAGAAATTAAAACAGCAGCAGTTAAAAGAACATGTCAACTACAGAACCTTAAACAAGAACACAAATGAAGCACTGAAGACGGGGTGGTCTGTCCAAATGATGCAGTCCATGCCTACACCCTGGAGACGTCCGTGTGCTCGTCTTCACTTTCGCTCATCCTCATCCTCACTTGTGCCAGACACAGATACAACTTACACAAACAATATAACAACAATATAACTCTTGTACTAATTGCACTTTCAATATGAAATATGTGACGCAGCGTCCCTCTGCTCAGCTCCTCTGAGAGCTCCAGAACCTGCTTGGTCTGCTCTTCTTCAGTCAGAGCTCCACTGTCCGACTGCTGCACTTGTGTAGCGATGTTGTCCAACAGATCGACCATTAGGTTGAAAGCTGGTGAAAGTTCACCTCCAAATTGTAGGGAGGGATTCCCAGATGATAGCAGTCTCCTGCAAAACAGTCCAATTTGTCGACATCAATGCCAATAAATAAAATACATTTTAATAAATACAATTGACACTATATTTCTAATAAAACACATCACACAAATCGTCTCAAATCCACTCATTCTTCGACAAAATGTGCGTACCTAAGTAACCCAAACAATAATGTTGTGGCTGAACACGAGGTATTACAGCCCACACAAAAGCGCAGCACATCCCAGCCACGCCTCTGGGAAATCCCACATCTCTGAGTCTGGGCCGTTGGGCATCTCACGGCTTTGGGCTGTTTCTTCTGGAGCTGATACACAGAGAACCAGAAGAAAAAACCTCTTTGACACTTTCATCATCAGAACTGTGAGTCAGCTGGTGACTTAAAAAAAAGTCTAACTCTTTAAGCATTAAGAACTCAGAAACAGCTATGTACAGCCAAAACATACACAGTGGAGGTGTGTGTGTGTGTGTGTGTGTGTGAGAGACCTTACCTGGTTTCGTCTTCACTTTCGTCCCCAAGCTGCTCATCCTCATCCTCACTTGTGCCAGACACAGATAAAACTTACACAAACAATATAACAGCAGAAGAGGCTGATGATATACACGTGGAATGACTCACCTGGCCCATTGCTGGTGTAGGACAAGGAATCGCTCTCTGAGACCAGCGCAGAAGTTCCTTTCTGCCTCTGAAAAACAATCTAGAAATGATTTTAAGATCTACAGCTGTAAAACAAAAACATTTTATAGAGATGCAGAAAAAAAGATTTTAAGATGTAAATCAGTTATCTCTCCTCCTCCTGGCTCATCTGGGACGGCGCCAAGTTCTGCTCCACGAGACCTTTCAAATGACATATGACACATGACTATCTGAGCTGTATGATGTGATTGACACATGGCAGAACATAATAACCCCCCCCCCCCATATAAATTATGATTTTTTTCCCATTTTATCAGCAAATAACTCATCACTACTTTGGAGAAAATCATACACTTCGGCCAGTACACTTCGGGTTTAAGGGGTTAAAGGCAATATCCTCTGACAACGTAAAGATAATGCGATTTAATCACGTTGGTGTTTGTTGATTCGGACATCTCTCCGTTTCAGGCCGCTAATCCAATTGTATTGACAGGGGTTACTCCTTCAAAAGTTAGCTGGTTCTGGTAAAGTTATCTTGTTAGACAAAGTTACTCTAGAAGTTAGCGGCGCCAGTCAGCAGGTGACAACCGGACAACCGGACGAGCGCAGCCGGCCCACAGCAAGCACACTAGGGGAAAAAGTACATTTGCATAATGTACTGAAAGTACTCAATTTTCACGCACTAATTTCGTAGGCTACTTAATATACAAAAAAAAGTGCCAATCAGTTTTTTGGATTTCACAGATAGGCTAGCTAAGAATACATAATAATTATATTTTAATTATTAATTATAGCTTTAAGGGTGTAGATAGCATAAATAGGAAATGTACATGTTTGAGAATAGCTTAGAAGTGATATATGGCCATATTAAAGCGATAGTTCAACCGAAAATGAAAATTCTGTATTATATAAAGTTTATTATTACTATAAACATGTATTAAGAAGCATGAAAAAAAAGTTGTATGAACACATTTAGTTTGTAGATACTGCACTTTGCCTTTGCAATAGTGTTTTAGTTGTTTAAGGTCATCCAAAGGCAGAGTGCAGTATCTGCATTTTGGGGGTCAAAGATCACATCGGTGGTCATGGTTTTTATCTATAAAAAATGTCTTCCTAAGAAGGCAATACACGAATGCATTACCACTAATCTACCCACAACATGTTTGACTGGCTGGTTTAAAAACTTTAAAGCCATTTTTCTCAGTTTCAGTGTTTGCGTAGTTACTGCACTTAGCCTTTGTAGGGCAGTATAGATCTAAAAGACAGATTATGGTGACTTTGGGCTCTTTTTAACCATGAGATTTTTGTGTGTTGTAAATACAATTTATTCTGAAGCAAAATTCTCACCAGTGTTCAATCAACTTTGACATATGCATATTTGTGATATTTTTACCTTTTATAAAGGGCATTTTCCCCTAATCGTATTAAACATAGGCTATGATTCAGATTTCCTTTTATATTCTTAAATTGGATCAATAAATTAAATTAGAAGACGACACTGGCTGTTACCAGTCAAATTAAATAATTTACACTGAAAAATTACAACTGCATTAAATAATGTTATGAGATTGTTTTAAATATTTTTTTTAATATACAAATAAGAAATGTTGGAAAGATGAAACTAAAGCACCAGTAGGTGGCACTGTGACCGTCTGAATGAGCGAGTCATTGAGTCGATTCGTTCAAACGCTGATTCATTCAAGAATGAGGCGTCGTTTACGAATAGTTCATTGAATCTTTGATTCTATCGATTCATTCAAAACGCTGAATCATTCACTAACACACACTGATGCTGTGACACGCGTTCTGCTGTGATGTTTTGGAACTATTTTCGCTGCAAAACAAAAACAAAAACACTCAATATTGCATCTAAATGTAAGTGACTTAATGTTAATAATTGTTTTGGAACTGTCATTTGAAATCAGTGTCATTTTCAGTCGTGATGTTATTCAGGAAAACAGCACTCTTGGTAATGTGACATTGCAACTGTATCATGTTATAAATATAAATAAACTCCACATTTCTACATTTTTACGGCAGTGTGTTAACTGAGTTTCTACGTGTGAGCGGTGCACATGTTTCGATTTCTCCTCGAGAGGCTGCGCGAGCGTCAACAGTGCAACGTTAGTTACCGTCAGTTCACTATACATTATTATCATTCACTGTCAATCGCCACTTACAGTAATGAATGCAGAATCATTCTTGCATTTTGGTGATTCCCTAGTTATTTTTGTTAATGACGTTTTATCAGGCTACTTGTCCGTCGGGCAAGTAAAATTCTCTTTCACTTGCCCCTTCAAAAAATCCACTTGTCCCGGACAAGCGTTAAAGGTCCCATTCCGCATGATCCCATTGTTCAAACTTTAGTTAGTGTGTAATGTTGCTGTTAGAGCATAAATAATACCTGTAAAATTATAAAGCTCAAAGTTCAATGCCAAGCGAGATATTTTATTTAACAGAAGTTCCCTTTCAAAGCCTACAGCGAACGGCTGGCTTGGACTACATCCTGGTACTTCCTTCTTTAATTACGTCAGTAGAGCAGTAGAACAGACTAACCTCCGCCCACAAAGAAACGCGAAAAAGGGGGCGCGGTCTTGTTGCTGTCCCACGTGGAGAAGCGGACGTGTCGCGTGGAGAAAAGGAACTGTTGCGTTGAGTGTGTTTATCGCCATGTCGTCGAGACGCTGTTATTTTCATCCAGGAGTCAAATCACCTTTGTTTGGCTTTCCCAGGGACGCTGTAGAGATTATTGAGCGCATACATCTCTCCGTTAAGAGGCGTGACCTTTCCAACATGCGCTAAGCTGCTGTCGAATCACAACACAGGAACTGCTGGCACGTGCGCTAAGCTGCGGTCGAATTACAACACGGTAAGCGCTGGCACAATCAGAACTCGTTATGTATTTCTGAAGGAGGGACTTCATAGAAAGAGGAAATCACCAGCCGTTTTGAGGACAGTGAAAACAGCGGTACACAGATAAGTACATTGTGTGAAAAATACTGTGTTTTTTTACACGCGAAACATGAACACATGTTATATTGCACACTGTAAACACAATCAAAGCTTCAAAAAAACACGAAGAACGGGACCTTTAATGTCGAGCCCTGGTGAAGTCTATGTAGTGTTTTAATTTTACATTTATTCATTCAATTTCATACTTAAATGCTGCAGTACTGCTCTGAGCTTCCAGTGTAAATCTTTATATATATTTATTAGTGGTGCTTGCGAAGCAAGGCATCACTATTACTATCTTGCCCCAGAACAGTTTTTAGTGATGCCTTGCGCAGCACACCATCACTCTCAAACATACTTATTAGTGGGCCTTGCGAAGCAAGGCATCAATATTGTTATTCTCCATACTTATTAATATTCGTGGAGCTTGTTTAGCAAGGCGTATCTATCTATCTATCTATCTATCTATCTATCTATCTATCTATCGATCGATCGATCGATCGATCGATCCATCCACCCACCCACCCACCCACCCACCCACCCATCCATCCATCCATCTATCTATCTATCTATCTATCTATCTATCTACCTACCTGGTTCTCATCGTTTTGCTTTTGCCTCACCAGAACACAGTCTTCTAATAGATGTGGATGTGTGTGTGGTGCTGTGACTGCTTTAGATGGGACACGATGTGCTTACCCTCCCTGGGTGACCTCCTCCCTCTGTTTATGAATTAGCTTAAACTGCTTTCTTACTCCGTCTAGCTTCTCCTCTCTGCACAAAAACACACAAGACAAAAAGATGGTCAAACACTGTTACTGTCTTCAGTTCCCAGACTTCCCACAGATTGAGAGTGTGTAGAAATCCTCCCAAGCAATCCTTGTAAATTTTTTCGTCTAACGCGAATAGGTCTTCTTCCTCTTCCTCCTCTTCTTCCTCACTGAAACAGTAACAGAGATGATTCATGTTATCAGAAGCAGTATCTTCACTGTGCATATGCAACACCATACATTAGGGGTGTAACGATACATCGTATATCGAGATATATATCGTGATGTAAAAATGTGACGATATGTATTGTTGATGTAAACCAGGGGTTTTCAAATTGGGTGAATGTGAGCCTCCCCTTAGAGTAGGTAAGGACAGCCGAGCCCCCCCTTCCCCAAAATCCTGTCCGCCTGCTCTAACCCACACACGCCTCGGCAGTAAATGCCATCTTCTGTGTGTTCCTGGCAATGATGAGTTTCAATAACAACTAATAAAATGTAAATATTTTTTCATATTGTATTTTATTTCCTTTTTTTTTTTTTAAGAAGGGCATTCATAAATCTTTGCAACAGCAAATAACTTCCAACTTTATGCAGGCCTATTTGAGGCTACTTTTAAAAATCACAGAACATCAGTAGGCCTAACCATAAGTCAACAAAATATGCTGAATGTTACAAGTGTGAAACTTGTGTCTGGGTCTTAAAGGGATAGTTCACTTTAAAGGGGCTATATGCAACTTTTTCCCCAAAATAAACGTAACAATAGCCTTTTTATTTTACCATTTATGACTCAAACATCTCCTGATGAGCATACTGACACCTTGTCCGCTCACAGTGGGTGCACCTATAAGCCTGTATCCTATTTTTCCTATTTTCTGGCGGGTCGTTTTTTCCCGCGCTGTCTGCGGATGTGACGTCACCACCACTGCGAGAGCGAGCAGAAAATAAGAGCAGTTCTGTTTTTTGGCCACAGGTGTCAGTCGCGAGTTTAAATTTCAGAAAAACGCATATAGCCCCTTTAAAATGAAAATTCTGTCATCATATAGGCCTACTCACCCTCAATTTGTTTCAAGCCTGTATGAATTTCTTTCTTCTGCTAAACACAAAGCAAGATATTTTGAAGAATGTCAGTAACCAAACAGTTAACTGGTCCCATTGACTTCCATAGTAAGAAAAAATATATATACTATGGAGGTCAATGGGACCAGTTAACTGTTTGGTTACTGACATTCTTCAAAATATCTTGCTTTGTGTTTAGCAGAAGAAAGAAATTCATACAGGCTTGAAACAAATTGAGGGTGAGTATATGATGACAGAATTTTCATTTTAAAGTGAACTATCTCTTTAAGCGCACATTTTAATGCACATCGTCTCGAACAAAATCAGCACAATGGACAGCTCTCTGATCAATGAACGACAATGCTTTTTGTTCACGGAGCGCATAACACATAACAGTCAACTGCATTGAAGGCATGTTATCAGATCAAAAAGATTTGCATTACAATTTTTTTTCAGCCACATACAAGATTTGTATGTGGCTAAAATTATTTAAAATCATATTCAGATTTAAACAATAAACAAAATGCACCATTCACGTAATTTGCACGTGTCATTCACGTAATTTGCACGTGTCATTCACGTCATTTGAATTTTAATTTTGAACTTTGAATAACCGCCCATATCAGTGGGAACAATGAGGACGCGCTTTTGACGCGCAGAGGTGTTCGATGCGGGGCTGCACTGCAGAGAGAAATAAACGCAAGTCGTCCTTCACCTGCAGCCTTGATCTGTATTTATTTTTAATCATGGTCAGTGCGGAAAACCCACACTCACACAAGTAAGTGGAGGTGAAGGGGATTAGGACTTGCATAGCCTTAGTGGAGATCTGAGGGAACTCGCTCTCCACAGACAACCAGAAACGCGTGATCGGCATTTCTGCCAGTCTCTGCTTCAAGTCCACATTCGAGCTGAGATCGACCAGTTTTTGTTAAAGCTTAATACAAATTTAAAATAAAAAAGTTCGATTTCGTGCATTGATTTGTATTAGTAGGCCTACACTAGTCTTTTCTGTCTGTGTCAGCTGCAAAAATTAAGTTGAAGATCGCCATCTCCGTATTGAACACGCCTACAGAGAGAAATGCACATCATGGCCATTGGGATTACATTGAGTAACGTTAGCTAGCCTATTTCTTTTCGTTTTGAATAGTTTCGTTTAAAGAAATGTAAAGCTTTCTTAAATATTTTTCATGTCTATGAGGCATAAACTGAGTTTCGATTAATTTATAATAAAAAATTAGAGATATGAGATATGAATTTATGATGCGCTCCAGTTCACGCGTGCAATGCAATTGATCGCGGCTATATTTGCTTCTTATTTATTAAATCCAGGCAATTTGTTGAATAAACATTTATTAAAATTAAGATACAATTTATACACAACGAAATTCACTTTAAACTAAAGAAAGTCTTTCTACAAAACGAAACTTAATGAAGTGGTCAATCATGTCTGACCCACTCCATGTCCCCGATGCATCCTATCTTACTCATGGTGTTCACTTTTCATAATCAACATATAGATGGAAAAAAATAACATATAATATTTTAACATATGAAACTAAATGCGTTTATTTAATGGCTACAACACATAGGCTATTAGGCACATTCAAGTTAATTCTCCAATTAATTTTAAAATGATTGAAAAAAATAAACATAGCCTACCCCTTAAAAAAAGAATTGTATTGCAGTTTTTTCTAAGTACAAGAAACACTCTTTCTGCGTAAAGTGTTTGTGTTGAAAACAGGTGCCATTCATAAAATCCTTCAGTTTTCGAGTAGGCCTGTGCCTTGAGCACCTGTGCACACGTTGAGCCAGAAAGAGCCATTGCTTAATCTGTCAGCATTACTACTTGTCACTAATCAGTCAACTCGTTTGTACCACGACGCGAGTATCCCGCGTAGCTTTTACCCAGTATACCGCGACGCGAGTATATGGTTTATTTTTTCTTCACGTCGTGCCTCCCCTGTGGCTCTTGGGCGCCCCCCAGGGGAGGCGCGCCTCACCTATTGAAAACCGCTGATGTAAACGATATGATTTGCGTTATTGAGTTGTTTTATCCAAGGCCCAGCTTACTGTGTTTATAGGGTATAATTTACCCAAAAATGTAAATTCTGTCATCATCTACTCATCCTCATGTTGTTTCAAACCTGACGGTTGTTCTGGGGGGGGGGGGGGGGGGGGGCGTCAGGTGGGGCCTCATCCTGGGAGAAGTCTTGGACCATTCCCAAATCCCGATCCCAAAGAATCCGGAGGTTCCTCACGGTCACCGACCTTCCCAGCGACCTCACCACCTTCTCCTTAAACATTATAAAAACAACATTTCAGTATTCTTTGCATAACCAGACAGCTTTGTCATACATTCATTTGGTCAATCCTGTCAGCTTCTTAACATCGGATGACTCATATTTGACCGTGCGCAAGTATTCAATTTTCTTTTTCATGGTCTTTATGGCCTTAATGTTCTCCTCCCTCTGTTTTGGAATGAGCTTAAATTGCTCTCTTACGACGTCTAGCCTCTCCTCTCTGCACAAAAACACACAAGACAAAAAGATGGTCAAACACTGTTACTGTCTTCAGTTCCCAGACTTCCCACAGATTGAGAGTGTGTAGAAATCAAACACATGGTTGTGCACAAGAAACATACATCACTTTCGGCTCGTATTTGCCATTTACTTGGTCAAAGCCTCCCAAGCATTCCTTGTAAAAATTTACGTCTAACGCGAATAGGTCTTCTGGCTCCTTCTCCTCTTCTTCCTCACTGAAACAGTAACAGAGATGATTCATGTTATCAGAAGCAGTATCTTCACTGTGCATATGCAACACCATACATTAGGGGTGTAACGATACATCGTATATCGAGATATATATATCGTGATATAAAAATGTGACGATATGTATTGTTGATGTAAACGATATGATTTGCGTTATTGAGTTGTTTTATCCAAGGCTCAGCTTACTGTGTTTATAGGGTATAATTTACCCAAAAATGTCAATTCTGTCATCATCTACTCATCCTCATGTTGTTTCAAACCTGTAAGATTTTCAAGACATTTTTCAAGAAACCAGAGAAAGATTTCTGTCCCTCCATTTAAAGTCCATTCCTCTCAAACTTAAAAGGCATCATCAAAATAATCAAAGTCTTCTGAAGAGACTCTATTGCTTTTATTTGATGAACAGATTTACTGTTGTAAACACAGACGTTTAATGCTTGCATGATGTGCTAAAACAACACGAGAGTGAGAAGATGTAGAACATTAACAGTTTGAGAATAGTCATTTAGACACGCTTTCTTGTGATCAGAACTATGACTGGTTTATTCTTATGTTTAGTGCACTAACAGCAGGAGTGCGCGTAGATGAACATTTCAGTGACACTGAATACAAAGTATAGTAATGCAATGGGGGAATATTTGTCCTGATAATAATATAATATCAAATACTATTATTTAAATAATAATAATTCAGTCTGCAAGCAGCGATTAAAGGGCCCTCGCACATGCACCGCCACCCGGTGGCCACAGTGAATAGTGGGCGACATGCATTTAAGCGGGTAAATATAGGATAAATATGGCAAACTCACTTCAATGTGCTGCCAGAAGGTGGAGCTATGACTATAACTGAATATTGGCATGTAGATCCTGTCTTCAGGCCAGGACTTTTATCAAACATGTGAAGTTTGGGGCAGTTCGGACATTGTATGCCTGAGTTACAACAACTTCCTGTTCCGTGGCGTAAAAAAAAAAAAAAAACCTTGGCCTGCACGTTGTGTCTAATTCCATGGATTCATTGATTCTAATGATATGGATTGTGTTTAATGGTTTAATGACATGTGTCTTATATGGATTCAAGGTTTTCTAAACAAAACTTAATCAAAGGTCGGATTTGCTCCATCTTTTCGCGAGTTGGGGAGCGCAATGTTCCATTATAACATTCCATTGGTATTGACTATTAGGCCTATATGCGAGAGTACCTGTGTAATGTCTTGTAGCCTATAATTTGAATTTCATTTTACTAAAGCATAAAATACAGGCGCATAAGCAGGACCTCAGTTTTCTTGGACCGCTTTCTCCCATAGCAGGCAAAAAAAACAACGGCTTCAGAAAGAGCAAACTGAGCTGGAGCTGCCTCAGCACTCCTTAGTACTGGTAAGTTTGAACTCTCTTCCAACTCTTTTTGGGAAAGATTGACTACAAATAAGCTGGGCATGCAAAATTTCATTCAATATAATCAATAAATAGTCTATTGTAGGCAATTAAATATAAGTAGGCTATGTGATTCTGAAATTCCAATTTCATTAAAAGGCAATCGAAAAAGATATCCGTCTGGCAGGCTTACAATCACAGTAGTGTGGTGTTGTCACGATACTGGAATTTCTAACTTCGACACGATACCTAAAAAAATATCGATATTCGATACCATTTTCGATACCACAGGGAAAAAACGCTGCATATACTGTCAAACTTTTTTCTCATCTATTGAAAGTCTAAGCAATTAAAATTTTATTTTGAAGAGATCACTTTACATGATAAAGCTTTTAAGCTTTTTCTCATATATAAACGTTGATCAATTACCATTACAATTATCCCACAAATATTTGCTAACTAATTTTGTTGCAATAGTTTACATAAAGCACAAGAAAGCTTGATTTCAAATTGAATTTAAAAACACGAGTAAACAGTAATAAAATACGAACAAATAAACTAATTACAAACAATTGCAAAATAAATACAATAGAATAAAGATACAAATGAAATAGACTGCTTTATTTTTTCAGGTAGGTCTAACAGTATTCAGGTAAGAAACTGAATAAAAAAAAAACAAAGTCATACTAGGGCTGTGCAATTAATCGAATTTCGATTTAGATTTTGCCTCCCAACGATCACCAAAATAGTACAATCGAGAAAAAACGATTATTTTGCCATGTTCAGTTTTGCAATCTTATTTTGTCTTGCGTTCTGAATGAAACGCGCACGCGTTCATCCGCCCCTCCCGAAGCCACAATCTCTCTCAGTTCGTGAGTCTCGTGACTCGTGTGCATATCATCCGCTGGAATTTAAAAACTCGGCGCGAGTAAAGATGGCAGAAGGAGGGCAGTTACAGCAGCGTTTGGTGAGCAAAAAAGGCAAAACCAACTCCGTTGTCTGGGAACAGTTTGGCTTCGAGGAATCAGACGACGAGCAGAAACATGCTACGTGCAAGATTTGCTACATGGTAGTGGCTGCAAGGCAAGGAAACACCACGTTGTTTAACCACTTGAAAATTAAACACAGAGTGACCTATGACAATCTAATAAAGAAACAAAAACTGACGAGATCAGGGGTGCCGTGTAAACGTCCTTTTTTCCCCTCATATTTTTCAAATAATTCTCTCTTTGTAAACTTTGTTCAATGCATGCGAGTGCTGCCGTATGTTTGAATATGACCAGTCGTTTTCACCGTCATCACCCGGGTTTAATTCCAGAAGACGCGAAAGAGAAGACTCTTTCAAGTCTCCCTCTTGAACGGACAAACTCACACAAAACGTATGTCAACATGTCCATCTTGATGAGTATCCTAGCAGACATAGTCTGTATATGCCTTAAGTGAACTTTATACAGTCGATAAAGACGACGCATATCCGATCCGGATTGAATAGCTTTTGTAAGTTTAATAGTAATAATCGTGTTACATAATCGTGATTTCAATATTGACCAAAATAATCGTGATTATGATTTTTTCCATAATCGAGCAGCCCTAATTTTAAATAACATTGTATAATCTTCATTGTAAAAAAATGAAAACATTAAACCATTAAAGTTACACAAGTTAATCAGTCAAGAGCAGTCAGTGATCGTTTGTCTTTGTGTAGTTTTTTGAATAATAAATAACTGCGGTCCCTTTAAGACCGACGCACGCATGGATTCCAAATACTGTTCCCTCTACTCATTCTTCCTGAACTGGTTACGACTGTGTTCATGTTAAAACTCACCAAGACTGATTTTTTTGAGTGTATTTGACCATTAATAAGCTGGAAAAAGGAGCAAATTTTTGCACTTGTATGTCAGAGGCGGCTTTATTACGGTATGTGTGTGCGCTTCAGGTGCAAGCGCGAAATCTGCGGGAATGAGTAGAATTAACGTTATGTGCAACTCCGCGCGAAATTCAGACCGTTACACTAACACGCAGTCATGAGGAAATATCCGGCAGAATACGCGTTCGCCCGGTTCAGAGGGTTAACCGGACTGAATGAGAGGAGGCGGGTGCGTGTCAACTCGCTGTCGGTCGGAGAGGAGAGCGCAGCTGGCATCGATACTGTTAAAAAGGAGTATCGTAGCGTTTCAGATATTTCAGTATCGATACATATCGAAATATCAATATTTTTGACAACACTACAGTAGGGTGCGACACTTTGTTAAATTAAATAGCCTTTGTTAAATATTTGAACCACTGAGACAAAAGCGCACACGAGATACATAAATTAATATAAATATGTAAAAATATGTAATATAAATAAGTATTATACAATCACGGTAGTGTGAGCAGCGACTATTTGTAAAATTAGCCTAAATAGTCTTCGTTAAATAGCCTTGAACCACTGAGACAAAGCATTGAGAACTTTGTAAGTGTGCAAACAGTTTAATAAGAAGATACTTTATAAAGACAGTACATGACCCGAATACAGACAAGGAGCCATCTTGGAAAACAGTCTCGACGAGTCGAGCCACGAACGCTGTGCTAAGTAGGGCTGAACGATTTTGGAAAAAAATCTAATTGCGATTTTTTTAACCAATATTGCGATTGCGATTTAATATGCGATTATTTTTTAAATGTATTCAACAATACATCATTGTATAGTAATGGTGGAAATCTTTTGGCACTTCACGATCCGATTCTGGGAGTCATGATCCGATTCCAAAACAATTCCTGAACTTTTCCTTAATAATGAATCTTATTAATTTATTAAAAACTTAAAATCTTTTTTATTATATGTAATTATAAGTGCTTTTTAAAATAAATAACTACACATTATAACATTTTAATTAAAATAGTTGCATGTTAATAATTTTAAATACATAAACTAATATATCTGCAAAACATAAAAGCTAGTAAATCATAAAGAGGAACAAAAAAAAATATCAAAGCATGCTTTCAGTATTTAAGAACTGTGAGTGATTATTCTCTCTCTCAGCTTTGTTGCCTGATTATTAATGATGACATCATAGACAGCGGGAGATCTGCACTCATACTAATGCACAGATCTCTTTTGAAATATAAGATGTGGTTTGTCGTGTCTGTTTAATTCATTAAGACATTACTGACGGTGTTTACATTAATTTTGTGTCATAAAAGCATTTTGAGACGCGCACAGACGCGTGCTCGCGAGCACTCTTCACAAAGCGTCGCGTGAGCATTTGATACGGAAAGCCTTCTGTCAGTGAGTTTCTTATTTTTAATATATACGCACACTGCACTCCAAACGACATAAATGAAGCCTTCGTTGAGCATTTGTAGGGAAAATACCGGCGGGCGAGAACACTGTAAGCGTGACATCAAGCAAAGTTTCTCACAGCTGTGCATGAAGCCTGCGAATGTCATTGCAATTCGCTTCAACCTTTCCGAACGTTATGAAATATTATTTTATGGTGTGTGTGTGTGTGTGTGTGTGAGTGTGTGTGTGTGAGAGAGAGAGAGAGAGAGAGAGAGAGAGAGAGAGAGAGAGAGAGAGAGAGAGAGAGAGAGAGAGAGAGAGAGAGAGAGAGAGAGAGAATGGAAGCAATCAGAATACGGGTGTTTCTAAAACACACGCAGCGCCACCGTGCACCTGCAGTTAAAATCTAAGCTCAGAATCACTGGAGAGAGAACATTTTCTCCCACCTCTATTGTAGCCTATAGTATGAACAACACAATATTAGATAGATTAAACACAGTTTTTTTCTTTTAGGCCAGGCATATGATATGTGTAACGTGCCAAGTTGATGCTTCTTCTGCAGACTTTACTCTCGCGTGTCACGTGACCAGACTGTAATCGCAGCCTTTGCGGTTAGGAAATCGTGTTTTATCATATCGCGATATTATCGCAAATGCAATTAATCGTTCAGCCCTAGTGCTAAGCTGCGATAATTCCCATCGACCAGCTCACTTAGCACAGCGTTCGTGGCTCGACTCGTCGAGACTGATTTTAAAGATAAATCTCTTTACATTTGATTTTAATGAAAGCGCATCCCAGAGAACGATCTACTCGGTAACCATGTGTTAATTACCCCAGGTTAATTTTTCACCGGAGTTGTCCTTTAAGGTGTATGGTCACATTTGACGACCAATGAGTAACTTATGAGGGTGACCAATGAGTAAGTAATAACTGAGGGCTAAATGCAAGAAGAACATTAACATTAATGTTCACAATGTTGCATCTCAATCACTCTCCATAATAAAATGATCCTGTAAATATAAAAATGACACATCAACTGCGCCAAAACGCTATTTATTGTTTTAATTTCGTATCAAAACAACAGGGACGATTTTCGCACGCGTTTATCGCCGACGTTTAACGCCTCGGGACTAAACAAGGGCGCCAATGTGAGTGGGCACACCGGCGCGCAAAACGCCAGGCATAAAAGCGTCATTTTTAAAAAAACGCCTTGGGTTTGTTTTGTTTTTTATTTTGACGCGGCGTGTAAAAACTGGCCGACCAATAAGATCGCCGCTTTTGTTCACGTGCCTGGAGCTGCTGAAGTGACATTAAAACACGACTGGGTGACGCTGAAGCACAACGGTCTTGCTGAGCACACATTGATACGGCGAAGAAGTAGTAAGTAGACAAAGAAGAAGATGAGCAGCTAATGCTGCCTGCCAGTTAGCAAAAAGTGTGTGAATGGTTTTGGCCATATACATAATATGTCTATGGTTTTGGCAAGCACGTAAATACTGTCTCTCTTCTCCTTCTGTGTGACAAGCGAGTGTCAGAGGCGTAAAGAGCCGCAGCGCCACCTTGTGTACCGGGAGCGCATCTACTGAAGGTGCACGTTCACTCGGCGAATCGCCAGTGAAAATCGCTTGGGTGTGAATAATCAAGACGCGCCGAAAAACATCACGAAAAACACTGGCGATAAGCGCGAGCAATATTTGTCCCGGTGTGTACAGGCCTTTAGACTTTGTTTCATATCAAAAGCAGGTTTGGCGTGAGATTTACTGGGGCAGAGTGACAGCATGAGAGCCTGAAAGCGTGTGTATCACGCCAAATGTGTGAGAGTTGGCAACCGTGACTTACGGTCGAATGTAACGCACTAGGGCTGCACGATATGAGGAAAAGCTGCGATGTGCGATAACATTGTTTAATATTGCGATGACGATATGACTTGCGATAAATATTCAAATGTGAATGTTAGCTATACTGTTGTCTTAGTGCTTTAATAGGTCGTGTTCAGTGTTGGGCAGTAACGGAATACATGTACCGGCGTTACGTATTCAGAATACATATTATGAGTAACTGTATTCCCTTACAGTAACAATTTAAATAGTTGATATTTAGAATAGTTACATTGTTGAAATCAATGTACAACATTAACGATACTTCTGTTTCATGAGTTTATTTAAATAATAAATTAAGGCAACTCAACGCATTTCTCAGAAGCCCCAAAATGAAAACGAAAATGCACGGTTTGCGTGATCAGTCACAATGGAGTCGGAGAGGAGCAGCGGGAGCTAGAGGTAGAGATGGAGCCAGAACAACAGAGCCAGGGCAAGAAAGCGTTTCTATCTTGGAAATTCAAACAGCATTTCATATTAAAGAAGAGAAGGGAGAACGAAATATAACACGGCAGTGCAACTGTGCAGTGGCGCGGTGGTTGGGGGTGGCGGCTACACACGCACGCACGCCTATATATATATATTTTTCATATAGCCTATATTATATAAATTCGTTAAATATATTATTTGTTTATATTTTTTTTTTTCAAAATGTAGGCTATTTAATTGAGATATATATATATATATATCTCAATTAAATAGCCTACATTTTGAAAATAAAAAATATAAACAAGGCTCAAACATGCGTGTTTATTTTAGTAGGCCTACTTCCGTCAGTGAAACAACAAAGCCTACTACAGCCTGTAAAACATTTAAATAAATATCTGTAAATAATGGAAATATAAATAATATAAGTTAAATATTAGTTAAAGAATTTTTTTTTTTATATTTCCCCACAGACGTGCATCATATGCCTCTTTGCGCTGCAAGGGATGACATGATCAGGAAAGAAGCATCGTTTTCTAATATCTTCATGTTTTCTCCTGATGTTCCAAAACTGATTGGCTACTTGTAGTAAAATATGAAGAACGAAATTATCTTCCGCAGGGTCAAGAACTTAGGCTTTGTTTGATTATGCGCTGTGAGAGAAAGCAAAACTAAAAATCTCCGGTGTGTATGAAATACGCTATAGGCCTACACATAAACTTGACCAAGTCTAATAGCAGCACAAACTGAGTTAAATAAAGTAAAGTTTGGAGTAAAATGTATCTGTCCTACTCCATTTTTTACCACAGTAAATGATGCAAATAGCCTACTCCTAAATAAATCAAACAAGGAACGTTTAATCTCCTGTGAGAGACGTAAATGAGGATTTGGGAAAATAAATAAGAGATTCCATGTCCAGTAGAATAAAATAGTAAACCTACTGTTAAATTCGTGGAAAATCATGTGACCAGATCGCAAAACGCAAGCAAACTTAAATTTGGCTCACCACACAAAGCCTTCCTCTCTCGTTCGGCAAGAATCCTTATGTTTCCATGGCTGTGATGTAACATTTAATTGCGAACCTATTATTTGTTTAGTAAATAAAGCTTTGTGCTTCACTCGTGTCATAATATTCACGTAAAACAGCTTCACATACAAAAAAAGTGTTTTGGTCGCCCACCGCCGGTTCAATTAGTTGGCGTGCGACTTTACATTCTCCTATGTGCTGATTTACCAGCCCAAGAGCCAATGGCCCCGTTTGACGTTAGCTAAATATTTTATAATATATGTTTAGTAAGCAGGATTTGATGGCCGCATTCCTACACTTATAAAATGCAATTCAATGTGGAAGTAATCCAAGTATTCAGAATACATCACTCAGATTGGCGCTTATAAAATGCAATTCAATGTGGAAGTAATCCAAGTATTCAGAATACATCACTCAGATTGGCGCATATAAAACTGTTTTCCCTTATTCATCGCGTCAGGCTGCCTGTTGCGATGTGTTCATCGCGCGAGCTCATATCGCGATGACGATGAAAATTCGATGTATCGTTCAGCCCTACTTCACATAGTCAGTCGAGTTGTGAGCTGACGTTAGCCTGGGAAAACCCAGACAACTTCCGGCAAATTTCGATTTGCTCTGCAAGTAGTCTGGCAAAGACCCCATTCAAACCCATTTCTAAACCCTAGAAATCGCGGCACCAATTAGAAACGTTGGGGCGGGCTTTAGACGATGACGACAGCGCAGCGACGTTAGCAGATTTGCCGCCGTGGAGCATCACTCGTTCGAATCAGCTATCGCGTTCCCGAGCAGAGAACAACACTCGAAGCCTTCATATCTAAAAAAGATGTTATCGCTGTCTTACCGACTGGATTCGGCAAAAGTCTGATACCAGCTTGGCCCTTTGGTGGCTAAACGAATGGGTCTTAGCGAGAGCCCTCTGGTAGTGTTAATGTTTTACAAAATATAGTTTTAAGTCCTTTTCAAGGCGAGAATGTAGTTGTTTAAAGCTCAAATCTGTGGTTTATTTATAAAGAGAGCGCCTTTTTAAAAATTTGATTTGCCGTTTTCGGAGTTGTGAGCTCCAGTGGTTCATCGGCGCTCAATCCCACCGAGAGGCACCTTTCCTCGGCCAGTCCTTCTGCCATCTGCCGCTGGCTCTGATGTCTCTGTAGTGGTTAAACATAAGATATGATTCGTCTCGTCTTGTGTAGATCTAACGGCTGATCTTTGCTCTCATTAATCTATCATTTGTTCCCAGACAGATCATTTTGTCTGAGGGCAAAGTGAAGTTTCATAACTTTATGTTTTTAAGCTATTAAACTTCACCGTTGTAGTCTCCTAGCGCTGACTTTGACTGAATTGCTTTATTTATTGTGTAGCTTCTTATACCTTTTACTTACTTTTATAATTGCTATTGATGATCACACATAAACTGACATATAACAAAAAGAGACTGGGTTGTGTTTTATGTCATATTTAATTTATTACAGTGATAATCATAGCCTATATTATGCCTATATTATGTGTGTGTTTTTTTTTAAATGTAAACAAAAAGAGGCTGGTTTTTTTTATATTTCGTTTTGTTATAAACATGCATTGAAGATAATATGCATTGCCTGCACTACATATACAAATATATACTGAGTGATACTGTCAGCATTGTAGGCGGACTAGTGTCCTCCCGTCCTCGGGAGTTCGTTCTCCGGAGTCAAACTTGGCAAGTCACGGACGCAAGCCAGAAGTTCGCGTACGAAATATGTCATAAAACACTAGGGCTGTAGCGATACACTAATCTCACGATACGATACGATACACGATATTCAGCTCACGGTACGATATATATCACGATATTCAGCCAACGATACGATTCGATATAATTCAATACACTTACATAATTTTCTGAAAGATTTAAAGGGGACAGAGTGATTTTGGTGACATCTTGTGAGCGTTTCATTTACTTGGATTGAATTAACTGAACTGAAAACTAAAATCATCAATTACACAATATATGTCTCTATAAGACTATAAGAGAGTCTACAGCTTGCAAATGCTGGACAAATTGAATCAAAGATGTGTTGAGGAAATTAGTTCCATTTATTGAAACAGTGCAAACTGTAGCTTACAAGCCTTTGAAAAGTAAATAAAGTGCAGTATTGCAATTAACAATGGAGTTTTAAAAATTGCAGCAAGTGGCCTGTTCTGAACAGTTTCTTTGACAGCTTTTTTAGCTTGACACTGACACTTGGTAGTATTTCCAGAGTACTTCACGTTTGTGTCACAGCTTGCAAATCAACCGCGATGCTTTGTCTAAGTCAAGGGTCTCCAACCTTTTTTCATTTGAGAGCTACTTTTTAAAAAAGAAAGTCAAAGAGAGCTACTCATGTTATATAATACTTAAAACTCTTAAATAATGCATCATAATTCTCATATTAACAACTATCCAAACTGTTTTACACCTGAAAGAGTATAGTAGTAGTTCCAGTAGTCGGTACAATACCACTATTTTTTTTTAAATAAATGTTTTATTATATATGATGATAATCATAAGTAAATAATACATAAACATGTAAAGGCTGTATGCTGTTTTAAAAGTAAACATTGTTTATAAATGAAAGATCAAGTGAAAAATAAGCAACCATTAATAATTATATAATTAGTATTATTTATTTCATAATTATTATTATTAGTAGAGACGTATTATTATTACATAGAGACGTAGCTACATTTACTGCAGGCTACAATCTGTAGTCAATCTCTTCACGTTAAACCAAACTTTTATTTTGACGGGTTGCCGTGATTACCAGTGTGTGTGTTCATGATGATATGACAGTGGGTGTGCGTCTCAGTCATTCAGCTCCCTAGTTCAGTCAGGGCTCAGATCAGGGATCAGCCCATTGACTCATGTCCTGATCAGTTCCCTGACTACTGAACCAGGAGCTGATTGAGACACACCCAGTTTTCTCATATGAAACGGTAAATTCTCATGAAGTGACGGTTTATGCGTTCGTGTCGGCAGAGACTACAAGAGCGAGTGCGCTCGTCATCCACACAGACGCAGAACAAGCAGGAGTAATTTTGCAGTTTATTATTTACAGACACTAGTATATATTCGGCTTCAGTCTGGAGCCCTGCGCTTAAATTAACACGGAAGCGACTGAACGGAGCTGCTACGGTGAGCTATTTTTAGAACAGACCCGCGGGCAACTCATGTTGTTGACCCCTGAGTCCAAGTCGTCGCTTTCCTTCTTCTTTTTAAACCCCAAATGCTCCCACACATCTGCTTTTAAGCATGAAGGCGCTGGATTTATATTCGCCGCCATTTTTTTTAATCTCCTCGCTCTGACTCCGTAAACAGGAAGAGGTAGACGTCGGCGTCTGTGTAAAGTTAGTAGTACGGGTAACTTGCGCTACAGCGATACTAGCGGCTGGCTGACCAAATCGCTCTTCCTGCAACGCAAATGGGGGTAAACACTGGGATTTGAATGGGACTTATGTATCGATACTTGCGGCTTAAAAATCGATACTTTCTTGGGAGAAAAAATATCGATTTATATCGCAGAATCTATAAAATTGCCCAGCCTTATAAAACACCAGGGCTCCAGACTAACTTTTTTCACTAGGAGCACAGTGGCCCCCAACTGAAAATTTTAGGGGCACAACAAGAAATTTTAGGGGCGCACACCGTAAATCAACACGCTAACCAAATCTACTAATTTCCACTGTAATACTAATAGGGATCGGTATCATTAAGGTTTTAATGGTATTACTACTCTTACCGATACTGCTTATCGATCCGGTACTTTAACAGTATTCTTACCGGTTCTTTTTATTATACTTTATATATTTTTTTTATACATATAAAAAAAAAACATAATAAAGAACATAATTAACATGGCTTTATAATCTGAAAAGTAAAATATCTATAGCAAAAGAAACCGCAAAGTTTGAACAAAAATATAAAACATCTATTTGTAAATGGACCAGTGTGCAGGCATTCAGAAGGTCTGCTAACATTAATATTACAGTAAAGAACAAACCTACAAAGATATCTAATAAAGTAATGAAATGTAAAATAACACTGCATAGTTTTCACTGTATACATTTACATTTAGTCATTTAACAGACGCTTTTATCCAAAGCGACTTACAAATGGGGGCAATAGAAGCAGCTAGAGCAGTCGAAGGGCAACAATATCAGCAATATGCAAGTGCTGTAACAAGTCTCAGTTAGTCTAGCACAGAATTTTTTTTTTTTTTTTTTTTTATAAATTAGACAAACAGACAATGAATAGAATGATAAGTGCTATTCTCGATCGGTCAGGTGTTGCTGGAAAAGATGTGTCTTTAGACGTTTTTTGAAAATGGCTACAGACTCGGCCGCACGAATTGAGATAGGCAGGTCATTCCACCAGGTGGGAACGGTCCAGGAAAAGGTCCGTGACAGCGATTTCATGCCTCTCTGGTATGGCACCACAAGGCGTCATTCACTGGCAGAACGCAAGTTCCTGGAGGGTGTGTAAGTCTGAACGAGCAAGTTTAGGTATATTGGTGCAGAGCCAGTGGATGTTTTGAAGGCGAGCACCAGTGCCTTGAATTTAATGCGAGCGGCTATTGATAGTCAGTGCAGACTGATGAGGAGAGGCGTGACGTGTGCTCTCTTCGGCTCACCAAAGACCAACCTCGCCGCTGCATTCTGGATCAGTTGCAAGGGTTTGGTAGTGCATGCCGGAAGGCCCGCAAGAAGAGCATTACAGAAGTCCAGTCTGGAGAGAACGAGAGCTTGGACCAGTAGTTGTGTGGCATGATCTGATAGGAAGGGTCTAACCTTCCTAATGTTGAATAGTGCAAATCTGCAGGACCGGGTTGTTGCAGTGATGTGGTCAGTGAATTTTAGCTGATCATCAATCACAACCCCAAGGTTCCTGGCTGTCCTGGACGGAGTTATGGTTGATGAACCTAGCTGAATGGAGAGATTGGGGTGAAGTGCTGGGTTGGCTGAGACCACAAGCAGTTCTGTCTTTGCAAGGTTGAGTTGCAGGTGATGCTCCTTCATCCAGGCTGAAATGTCTGTTAGGCAGGCAGCGATACGAACACCAACCGATGGATCATCAGGTTGAAATGAGAAGTAGAGTTGAGTGTCGTCGGCATAGCAGTGATAGGAAAAGCCATGTTTCTGAATGACCGATCCCAATGATGACATGTAGATGGAGAAGAGAAGTGGTCCAAGCACTGAGCCCTGGGGAACTCCAGTAGCTAGATGATGTGACTTAGACACTTCACCTCTCCATGACACCCTAAAGGACCTCCCTGAGAGGTAAGACTTGAACCACTGGAGAGCAGTTCCTGAGATGCCCATCTTCATGAGAGTTGCCAGGAGGATCTGGTGATTAACCGTGTCAAAAGCAGCAGACAAATCCAGTAAGATAAGTACTGTGGATTTGGAGGCTGCTCTTGCCTGTCTCAGTGCCTCTGTAACTGAGAGCAGGGCAGTTTCAGTTGAGTGGCCACTTTTGAAACCGGATTGGTTGATGTCCAGGAGATTGTTCTGTTCAAGAAACGTAGAGAGCTGATTAAACACAGCCCGCTCAAGTGTCTTTGCAATGAAAGGTAGAAGGGATACCGGTCTGTAGTTTTCTAAAAGTGCTGGGTTTAGAGGGTTTTTTAAGCAGTGGGGTTACCCGAGCCAGCTTAAATGCTGTGGGGAAAGTCCCGGTGTGAAGAGAGGTGTTGACAATGTGAGTGAGTGCAGGAGTAACAGAAGAAGAAATGGCCTGAAGGAGGTGAGTGGGGATAGGATCAAGCGGACATGTAGTGGGATGATTGGAAAGGATGAGTTTGGAGACATCTGCTTCAGAGAGCAGAGAGAAGGAGGGAAGCGTGGGTGTGATGGTCGTTGAGATGTGTGTGTAGGTTTGTGGTGTGGAGAATTGGCTGCTGATGGAAGAGGTTTTGTTTGTAAAGAATGATGCAAAGTCATCAGCTGTAAGGTTTGATGAAGGAGGGGGGGGGGGAGGATAAAGGAGCGAGGAGAATGTTTTGAAAAGTGCACGAGAGTTGGAGCAGTTGTTGATTTTGTTGTGGTAGTATGTAGTTTTAGCAGTGGAGACATTAGTAGAGAAAGACGCGAGAAGTGACTGATACAGGGTTAGGTCAGTAGCGTTTTTAGTTTTGCGCCACTTCCTCTCTGCCGCCCGGAGTCCAGAGCGATGTTCATGAAGAACATCGGACAGCCAGGGGGCATAAGGGGTGGTGCGGGCTGGCCTGGATGTAAGAGGACAGAGGTTGTCTAAGCAGGATGTTAGAGTGGAGCAAAGAGTGTCAGTAGCACTGTTAGTGTCTAGTGCTGAGAACTGAGCAGGTGGAGGAAGTGAGGATGAAACCATAGTGGATAGACGGGAGGGAGAGAGCGAGCGTAGATTATGCCGAAAGGTGATCTGCGGAGGAGTGTGTGTTGTGTCCGGAGTCAGTATGAGGTTAAGAGTGATGAGAAAGTGATCTGAGGTGTGCAATGGAGTAACTAAAGTGTTGTCTGTGGAGCAGTAGCGTGTGTAGATCAGGTCCAGATGGTTACCTGATTTGTGAGTAGCTGTAGTAGATACTCGCTTAAGGTCAAATGATGTCAAAAGAGTGGTGAAGTCAGCAGCCTGGGGTTTATCAAGGTGGATGTTGAAGTCACCAAGCAGTACCAGAGGAGTGCCATCCTCAGGGAAGTGAGAGAGTAAAATATCCAACTCCTTCTTGGAAGTTCCCCAGTTGACCTGGAGGGCGATAAATAACTACAACATGGATTTTAGCCGGGTGAGTGATAGTGATTGAGTGTGATTCAAATGAGCAGTTGCCAGATAGAGAAGGAATGGGCTCAAATTTCCAATCATTTGAGATGAGCAAACCAGTACCTCCACCCCTCCCAATCGGGCGTGGGGTGTGTGAAAAAGTGAAATTATTTGAGAGAGCTGCAGGAGTGGCAGTGTCTTCGGGTTTGATCCAGGTTTCAGTTAGAGCCATGAGACTGAGACATGAATGAGCGGAAATAGATGGAATAAAGTCTGCTTTGTTTACAGCAGACTGGCAATTCCACAGACCAATTGGAATGGACATTAATGTAGCAGAGGAAATAGGTACACTTTGCAGATTATTCAGATTGCGTCGCCTAGAATGTAACGAGCGTGACTTACGGGTGTATGTGATAATGGTAGCAATTTGGAAGCACATAGTGAATAGGGGTTAGAGAAATAAACAGATGAAAAAACAAAGTGGACAAAGTAGAAGGAAAGCTATAGTCAAGTGCCTTGTCGTTTCCTTGCTCGAGTGGAGTCGCGCAGAGTAGAGTCGATGGTCTTTACACTCTTCAGTCTTCACACGAGGAGGCTGAACGCTCCCTCTGACGCTTCCGCACCAGCGTTAACGAGCGTATTAAATAGACGCTAATCACTACACTCAGAACAGGTGAAGACACTTTTGTAATTCGCTCAGACAATCAAGGTAACAGCCTGTCAATGGCTCAGCTCCAAAACGAAACTATCACTTACTCGTGCGAATATCCAGAGATAATATTTGAGTGCCGACGGCTAAAACAGCACTGGTTTTAATTCAAATACAATTATCTTAGCCAGTAAAATTATAAATCCAAAAATAACTACAGAATCGAAATGTATCCACTTGATAGAGTGTAATACGCTGAGCAAATCCAATATAAATTGATAGATTAATGCTTATAAAAGCTAAAGTTATTAATTCAAGAGATGTGAATATTTTCTATTTGCCTTTTGTTCGATTAGAATTAATGGCTCAATCGTCAGCAGGTTTATTAGACGCTGCCCCTTTAAGACCGATCGAACGTAGAACTAATAATATATTCTCCTATTTCTCCAAACTATTTACGCCCATTTAAGATATAAACTGTTAAAATAACTACTCTGCAATCCGGTCATTTTGACACCGGCTATTTGTTGTTTATTTGATGGTTTAGACGCGCACACGAAGCCTAAAATATTAAGTGCAAATCGGTCCATTTCGCAGCACACACACATAAGCCACCTTGAAGTTGGAAACAGCGTCTCTTGCGCGGATTATTGTGCATTTAATAGCTCTTTATTATCAAACACATCCCACAGTTTAGCCACAGTAGAGACTGCAGTTTACAACAATCACTGAATCTGACGTTTAGTTTAGGTTTAGGGAGAAATGACAGCGCAAGGCTGTGAAGGGAAGGATGTCGCGCTCGACTGAACACGTCTATAGGAATAGTTTTACCTCATACCATCTTTTTATAATTCTTGGAAGCCAAAATCGAAAATAAAATTAGATTAATATCACAGCACATCCCTAAAGTTTAAGCAGACTAAACTTTTGTTTAGTTCTTGGCCATCGTCACTCATTAAGCTGACTGTGGTGTTGTGTTCGCTGTAGCTCCACGTGAGAGAGAGAGAGAGAGAGAGAGAGAGAGAGAGAGCTTTCTCTCTCTTCTGGATTGCGAATGGCAAAAATGCCACGGACAAATGGTTTAATATTATCTCATATAGAAACGGCTGGCAAAGATAGAATTTGCCAGACATAACGTCTATCAATTATAATTAGTAAGTGTATTTTCGGAATTTCTCCAGTACCGACAGTAGGGCAAATGTACTGGTCGCACATGTGCGACTGGATGTAAAATTCAGTCGCACACTCTCAAATTTTAGTCGCAAAATGCGACCATTTAGTCGCACTCTGGAGCCCTGAACACCAATGCCTCATTTCATAAAAAATAAAAATCTTAAAACATAGCCACACGAATGTAATTCAGGCAACGCGTAGCTAGGCCTACATTGATTATCTTATATATTTATAATAAAACGAAGTATAAAACACCCTGCCTCTTTTCGTTTACATTTTAAAAATAATATATTAAATATTAATATGTGGTTTAGGTAAGGTGACCAGATTTCTGAAATGGAAACCGGGGACATTTCCTATTTGAGAACACAATTACAGACAAGAACGCATATTGAGAGACGGCCAGATGTTTCTCCGTCAATTGCGCCGAGAGGCATTTGAGCGACGCCCGTTGGTGACGCCCCTTTGGAAATGATTTGTCTATGAAGCTTTGCCAGACCATAACTCAGTTTCTACTGAGAATGGTCTGGTTTTAACCAGGCTAAGCTGACGTGGCTTATTATCACAGAATGAGGCTTCTGCTCGAGGGCGCCCTCTGGCATTCAGTATGAATGAAACTTTTTGGTAACAAATTAGATAAATAATCTAAATAATCGAGTTTTTTCCCCACAGTGGATGCATAAGAGGCTCATATTTCATATTAAAGACATAGACTTTAAGAAATTGATATCACAGATAAAAAGCAGATTTTTTTAGTGATTTTAAAATAAATCCTTAGACCTTTCTAATGATTTTTATTCATAGGCTATCTGCATATTAACTGTTTTTGTAAAAAGTTTTCTGTAAAATAAAATTATTATTATTATTATTAGTAGTAGTATTATATTGTTATATTTATTCTTAAAGGGTTAGTTCACCCAAAAATGAAAATTCTGTCATTAATTACTGACCCTCATGTCGTTCGACACCCGTAATACCTCCGTTCATATTCAGACACAAATGAAGATATTTTAGTGTAAAGCTGATGCTGAGAAAGGCTTCAGATAGGCCTCCATTGGCATTCAGTACATTTACACTCCCAAGACCCATAAAAGGCACTTAAAACGTCGTTACAAAGTCCATCTCACCACAGTGACTCTACAATAATCTTACGATGCGACGACAATAGTTTTTGTGCGCAAAAAAAAATCAAAATAACGACTTTATCCAACTTGTTCTTGTCTTCCGTGTGTGTCTCCACGACGCATGCGCGAGAATATGACGCAGATCCGGCGTTCGGACACATGACCCAGAAGAGATTTGTTTACAAGCAGAGGAAGACGCGCGTGTCTAAGCTGTTGAATTCTACATTGATCGTGCTTTAGGTCTCGGCGTAGTTCTCAAAATCGGGCTAAAGTGTGCATTTCATAGATTCCCGAACCCCGGCGCTACGTCATATTCTCGCGCATGTGTCGTGGAGACACACACGGAAGACAAGAACAAGTTGGATAAAGTCGTTATTTTGATTTTTTTTTTGCGCACAAAAACTATTATCGTCGCATCGTTTCATATGCACATATCTATGACCCGGTCACTATTTTGACCTCACCTACAGGAAGTGATGGCAGTCTGGAGAGCTGAAGCGTTCGTCTGATATGAGGTGATATATTTGCATAAATACCGTTGGGTTTCTCTCAGAAACCGATCGTTTCGTGTCTTAAGACATCGATGTGTCGTCACGAGCCGCTGAGTTTAATTTGAAGTTGTCTGTCCATGTTTTTTTTTACTCTAATAGAATTCGTCTCCATTGACAAGCATTATATGAGTGACACAGCAACGGTTGAGTTAAAAATCTTCATTTGTGTTCTACTGAAGAAACGAAGACACCTACATCTTGGTTGCCTTAGGGGTAAGCAGAAAAACATCACATTTTCATTTTTGGGTGAACTATCCCTTTAATATGCAGACAGCCTATGACTAAAAATCATTAGAAAGGCCTAAGGATTTATTGTAAAAATAAATATTATTATAAAAATCTGTGCTTTTTATCTGTGGTATCAATTTCTTAAAGGCTGTGTTTTTAATATGAAATATGAGCCTCTTATGCATCCACTGTGGGGATTAAAACTCCTGTACATAAAAAAAAAAAAAAAAACATGGATTGTCATATAAATTTATTTAGAAGTATTTTTCTTATTTTCTACCCAAAAGTTTAATTCATACTGGAAGCCAGAGGGTGCCCTCGAGCAGAAACTCCACATTTTCCTCAGAGAAGTAATCGTTTTCAGGAAATCCCTGGTGTGAAGCTACTAAATGCTGTTGGCTGTATAAAAGGAAGATAGAAACGCTTTGACTAATTAAACATGAAGATAATACTTCTGCGACAAGACATGGTGTATTTGAGTTCTTCAAGTCTTCTCTAGTATTTTCATAATAATAAAGTATTCAGTTCTGATTGACATTCTGTGATAAGAAGCCACATCAGCTCGACTGACGATATTAAGTTCAGTTATGCTAATGGACGTTAGCTTTCGACAAGCGGTAGACCAATCGTAAGTCGAATCATGATTCGGATCGCATGTCAAACCGCGGAAATCACGTGACTTTGGCGATCCAAACCACTGATTCAACTCACTGATTCATAACGCTTCGAAGCTTCATGATGCAGTGTTTTGAAATCAGTCATCACTATATAAGTCGTTATTTCGGTTTTTTTGCGCACAAAAAATATTCTCGTCGCTTCATAAAGTTATTGTAGAACCACTGTAATGAGATGGACTTTGTAACGACGTCTTTAGTACCTTTTATGGGTCTTGAGAGTGTAAAGTACATTGTGCCAATGGAGGCCTTTCTGAGCCATCGGATTTCAACTAAAATATCTTCATTTGTGTTCCGAAAATTAACGGAGGTCTTACAGGTGTCGAACGACATGAGGGTAAGTAATTAATGACAGTATTTTCATTTTTGGGTGAACGAACCCTTTAAGAGAGACCTGAGAATCATTGAAACATGTGATGTGTAATGTATATTATGAGAAAATAAAAGTGTTTTTTGATGCATGTAAACCTGTCGTAGGATACCTCCAAAACAAATGTAGTAAACTTTAAAATAGCATAATAGTAGGGGTGTAACGGATCGCAGTTGATCCGTGATCCGTACGGACCCACGGTTCGGCACGCACGTGACCCGCGGATTTATTGCGCTTTTTTTTAAACTTGTGGATTAATCTGAATTGTTTAGCGATCGCAGACTAAAAGACAGTTTTTCTGCCGATGCAGGGTTTTTCCTACATTGAAAATTTTTTGCCGGCCGCCAAAACAAATTTTTGTCCCGCCAAAGCTTTATTTGATGAGTTATTGTGATTTATGAGTGATGTAGAACAGATGCTGCGCTTGTAACTGAGTGACAGAGAGAACGATCAGAGCTCCTCCCCCGCTCGCACTCTCTCTGTCATCAAAATAAGCATTCTTAGCTTTCTAATATTTCACATATTACGTTTATCAAAATCAAAAGGTCGGAAGACCGAATCCATGTTGCACGTGGCGCTATCAGACGATGTTTTCCTTTAATTACCGCTGGGTGTGAAATGCGCTCAAAAAACATTGACTGATTCTCTGACCAGCTGACATAAACCATACTTTTAATAAACGGGAAACAAATCCTATCCGGTTATGAAGTGTTTTCTGTGTGTTGACAAATCTTTCGCGATGTTCTAACAGACGGGATTCGCACACAAAGCGTCTGCTAATGTCCGATTCGCCATAATGACTCCTTTGAACCGAATCATTTAACGACTGGTTAGAACAACTGATCTTTCCAACACTGAACTAACGAATCAGTTTAATCATTTACTCAGAACACCTCTGAAATGAGAACACAAGTGTGCTCACCCAATTTAGCAAGAGTGGGTGTAAGAGTTAGTTTTAATTATCCACAGTCTTTCAGCTTATTTATGTTCATAATGTGTAGTAAAATAAATAGCCTATAAATCACTTAGTTTAGACTGGAGGTGAAACCAGAGCAAAGTTATTAGCTAGCTGATAATTTTATGAAATTGTATATGGCAGAAAATTAGGCTATTTGTTCATTATTTTAATACTACTTTTTAATATTGATATGATTATATACCAAAACAATTATCAGTAAATAGTGTAAAAATGAGGAACAAAAACAAACATCAAGGTTTCCCACATGAAAAAATACTATAGTAGGCTATATTATAGTAAAATTACTATAGTGTTTTTGAACCATATTATAGTAAAGATACTACAGTAAATTGTAGTATATTGTAGTATACTATAGTATTTACTACACTTTGTTAATTTACTGTAGTATATTTACTATAGTACGGTTCAAAAACACTATAGTATTTACTAGAGTAATTTTACTATAATATACTATAGTATTTTTTCATGTGGGATCAAAATAAGATAAGCAAAAGTTACAAACTTTCTTTGAATTTATTTAAAATGTATTGTCAGTATTGCGCTTGCAGATCACGTGGGTAGGGTACTTTTTTACTGTGCGTGCGTGCGTGTTTATGGATGACCATGTCTGTCAGCCGCCACCGAAGACCATTTTTGACCCAGGAAAAACCCTGCGATATTGCTTTTTAAGTGATCTCGTTCCTTTAAACTCGATGCTGAGTTTCAGAGAAACACATGTGTTCACGTGAACAGGGCATGTTAATCAGTCAACAGTGGCTAGCGGAGAAGTAGAACAGGGTTTCTGCAGGTTTCACCAAGTCAAATTTAAGACCTTTTTAAGACCATTATGAATTAAATTTAAGACCTATATCACGCAATAAAAAAAACGTACAAAGGAAATGCAGAATTACAAAATTACTTGCAAAACAAATTAATTTATTCAAATTGAACTCAATCTCAGAATTTCACTATATATATATATATTTTACTGAAAAAATTACTGATTTTGTGGTGGTCATTTCCAGTTTTGTTGTTTTTTTCATAGGATGCCACATTTACCATATTAGATGCACAATAGTCACACGACAATAAAACAAACAAAATACATGAATCTTGTTTGGTATTACAAAAAAAGGCTGGTCCAGTGGTGTGATATCTAGCTTTAATAACATTATCGCTTAGGGTGGGAAATATGACAAATCTTACAAGTAAGCAATTGCTTAATATAAGTAGAAAGTTCTCAAGTAAATGGTCATTAATAAAATAAGAACTTATTAACCAATTACAATAGGACAAATAAATACAACCTAAAGATACAGATACAAACAGTGCTTTAAGTTGAAGTACCGTTTTTTCCCTGTTGTTGTTGTTTGTTTAACATTAACACACAGACAGGAGCGGGTATAAGCAATGCTTTCACTTTAAGAACTACATTAATGTGAAGATCCAATACTGACACATTTCCAAACTTTTTTACTCAAGACATAACCGCCAATAAGGACATAGGGATATGAATGTGTGTATGATCGTTCAAGAGTAAGCCTAGAAATCGACACATTCGGTACACTCACGCAAACTGACAGGCGGCAAACGCGTGCACAAAATCCACAGCCATTCTGTCGGTCTGTGTGTCTACTGAATTGAGTTCGTGGTTTACATCGCTTTTATTAACTCTTTTTAGTGCTATCGGACTTATCATACTTTTATTTGGTCATTATGCGTGATGACAGGCGAGAAAGATTCACCTTCGCTGTCACGATCGCATGAACTGGAAGAACTGGAGAACTAAAGCTAAAGAATAAAATCTGTTTAATGCGTCTGTGGTACAATCCGAAAGAGACCCGCGCCACTAACACGAAAGCTGATTGGCTGCACTATAAGATGCATGCTGGTCTCATTTGTAGTTGTAATACAGCGAACTATAGTTGGACTAGCGAAAGAACGAACTACAACAGCCCGGAATAAACACACACACACACACACACACACAAAAGCAATGCGGGAGCATTTCAATGATCATAGAGGTAGCGTTACATGGACGTAGGATAATTTAAGACCTGTTTAAAACTATTTAAGACCTAGAACTCAATACTTAAGAGAATTTAAGACTTTTTAAGGCCTTAAATTTAGATTTTGAAATTTAAGACATTTTAAGACTTTTTAAGACCCCGCGGGAACCCTGTAGAAGAACTTGAAAAGCCTCCCGCATTGTTCAAATCGCGTGCATGGGACCATTTTGGCTTCCCCGTAAAATATAATGATGACGGAAGAAGGGTGGTGGACAAAACTCTAACAGTATAGGCACTGTGGCACGAGAAAGCCGTATGAGAGTGGCGCAAACATCGAGCATGGCACCTGCTGACGCCCGTTTCACACACACTCCGTTTGCAGCGCGAATGGGGTGCGTATTTTTTCCGTGCCCGGCTTCTGTCCGTCAGTGCGTTCCAGGAGCGCGTGGCCATACAGCTGTGCTGCGATCGTTTCCGCACAGAGTCTATTTTTTGATGTGCTGGCTAGGGCTGAACGATACATCGAATTTTCAGTCATCGCGATATGAACTCGCGCGATGAACACATCGCAACAGACAGCCTGACACGATGAATAAGGGAAAACAGTTTACATGCGCCAATCTGAGTAACGTATTCTGAATACTTGGATTACTTCCACATTGAATTGCGTTTTATAAGTGTAGGAATGCGGCCATCAAATCCTGCTTACTAAACATTAGAGCCCGACCGATATATCGGCGGGCCGATATTATCGGCCGATATTAGGCTTTTTCCAAACTATCGGTATCGGCATTTATGATGGCCGATAAATTAATATTTAAATTTTTTTTTTTAAAAACGGACGAAACACCGCTCAAACACATTGAGTGTTGGTGTTTCATAGTTTGTCCACCAGAGGGCACTCTACAACGTGCCGGCTGGCAACACCACCAGCTGATCCAGCAGAGTCATGCTGAGCTTCAGCGCTGTGAGCGTTGCATTCACAACACCGATCATCCTTGAAGTGCATGTAAGTTGGCAACGAGCCATACATTGCTTGAATTGAATAACAATTAAAAGAACATCCCCATCAGTTCTCTTAACTCAAATAACATGACACAATGTGTTACTGCCAAGTCCAGTTTTGCTGTTACATGTAAGCCAAGAGAGCTGGTAATTACGCTAGGTAAACTTACAGTTGACTGACTAAGTTTAACTCGGACAATGTGACTGAATAAGATGTATTTCTTTAATAGTCTGACAGTTTGACAGCATGAGACGTATCATCTCTCCCCTGCCCGTTATTTTGAAAAAGTATACATATTTCTAAATTATAACTTATCATAGATGCTAACCACAAAGCTAGCTAATGCCATGGCTATCAGTGGGAGACCGCTAACATTAATGCGCCTTGGAAATCACAACAAACTTATTCTGCCTAAATAAAGTAATGATTACTGTATTTATAACTAGTATATTTGTAGTTCCAGTCCCTGCATTGTAAATCGTAAGTTAGGCTCGTGAAGAATGAACGAAAGTGCGTGACTTCGTTCAGACGCAGCATTAACAAGTCAAATAATGGATTTACTGCATCATCATAAGTAGTAGATTTTAGAAGGCTGGCAGCAAATGATGATTGAAAATGGTTTGTGGTAGCTTGATGGATAGAATTAAAAGAGTGCATGTAAAGGGATAAGCAAGTTGACATTGTAATTATAAGGTGGCTCATATTTATACTGTATATAGTTTATATTTTGCTGTTGTTGTTATTTATCAGAACTTCTAGAACTTAACTGAATTTTTTTTCCCAGTCTTGCTCAAAGTTATATTTATAAAGCTTACCACATCTATTAATACTGGTAACTTAGATTTTTTGTTTTTGTTTTTTCGTCCAAAAGACTAAGTTTCATATCTTAAGTTTGTATTTTTATACATTTTATTTATCAGAACTTTAATATATTTTTATGTTCCTCTGTTCTGTTGTGACAATAAAACAAACAAGTTTATTTTTAAACTGCATTATCATGTTATTTTAGAGAGGCTGAGGGATCATGAATAACTACAAATAACTAATGTATAAGGGAAATCTGTTTAAGTGTTTTTTACGCGTTTCTGTTATTTTATTTATTTATTTTTAATATATATCGGCTGATATATCGGAATATCGGATTTTTAAGTGACCAAATATTTGTATCGGTATCGGCCTTAAAAATCCTTTATCGGTCAGGGCTCTAATAAACATATATTATAAAATATTTAGCTAACGTCAAACGGGGCCATTGGCGCTTGGGCTGGTAAATCAGCACATAGGAGAATGTAAAGTCGCACGTCAACTAAGCAGGAGCACCGGCGGTGGGCGGCCAAAACACTTTTTTTTCTTTTTGTATGTGAAGCTGTTTTACGTGAATAGTATGACACGAGTGAAGCACAAAGCTTTATTTACTAAATAAATAATAGGTTCGCAATTAAATGTTACATCACAGCCATGGAAACATAAGGATTCATGCCGAACGAGAGAGGAAGGTGTGGTGAGCCAAATTTCAGTTTGCTTGCGTTTTGCGATCTGGTCACACGATTTTCCACGAATTTAACAGTAGGTTTACTCAATTTTATTCTACTGGACATGGAATCTCTTATTTATTTTCCTAAATCCTCATTTACGTCTCTCACAGGGGATTACGTTTCTTCCTTGTTTGATTTATTTAGGAGTAGGCTATTTGCATCATTTACTGTGGTAAAGTAGAAAACGGAGTAGGACAGATACATTTTACTCCAAACTTTACTTTATTTAACACAGTTTGTGCTGCTATTAGACTTGGTCAGGTTTTTGTGTATAGCGTAGGGCTGGGCAAAAAATTTTGTAGTTTAAAACGATTTTTTTTTTTGCAAACTCGAGTTTTTTACCACAATAGTTTTTTCGGACTTTTCCGCGTTTCGTCCTTGTACGTTACCATAGCGATATGAGCCAGCCGCCCAGCCCCCGCCCCGCGTAACAGTCAAAACAACAAAACAACAGTCAAAACAACATGGCATCGTGTGGCAGAGAACTAGTTCCAAAGAAAGGCACAGGTAATTCCGTAATTTGGAACTGGTTTGGTTTTGATGCAGCAGACAAAACACAGACGAAGCCTTGCTGCAAAATATGTTTCAAGGCTGTTGCTACTGGAAGCAGCAGTACAACAAATCTGTTCCAGCACCTGAGGAATAAACATCGCGAAGAATGGGAGAAGTGCAGCCGGCTCCGTAGCGAAAACGGCTCCTCTAGCACACCTGCTAAAAAGCAAACTACACTTCCTGAGAGCTTTACAAACTGTGTGCCTTATGATAGGAACGGAGCGCGATGGAAAGCGATTACAGAGGCGATCACGTTTTATATTGCCACAGACATGCTGCCAATTTATTCTGTCGAAAAGCGAGGCTTTAATCAGATGCTGAAAGTATTAGATGCGAGATACGTTGTCCCCAGTCGCAATTATTTCGCCACTGTAGCGCTGCCTCACCTGTACAATACAACTCGGGAAAAGCTTACTGGCTAAAAAATATCTTTCTATTCCAGCCACTAGTGCCCCCTCAGAGAGGGTATTTAGTGTGAGTGGGGGAATAGTTACCTGCAACCGGGCCTGCCTTAAGCCAGAGGTTGTGGACAGGCTCATCTTTCTAGCAAAAAATGTTTAGAATGAGCATGCACAATGTTTCAGAGATCTAACAAGCACGCGTTTAATTTTTTATATTCGCACTGAGAAGTTTTTTTTTTTATTATTGTAATGTTATATGTTACAAAATTTGTAATTATCTGATTTCTTGAACAGAAAATTTAAGCTACTGTGAAGTTGTTGCACTTTTGCTTAAACCTGGGTTAATGCTTGAAATTGTTGATTGACAGACAATCATAGCAATAAAGTTGCACTTTTGACACTATATCTGATGTCTGCAGTCATTTTTTAAGTGCATTGGAAAAAAAATTGAAAATCGAATCGAAACTCTAATTTTTCTTTAAAAAATCGAAGATTTTTTTTTTTGGCAAAATCGCCCAGCCCTAGTATAGCGTATTTCATTCACGTCGGAGATTTTTAGTTTCGCTTTCTCTCACAGCGCATAATCAAAAAAGCCTACGTTCTTGGCCTGCGGAAGATAATTTCGTTCTTCATATTTTACTACAAGTAGCCAATCAGTTTTGGAACATCAGGAGAAAACATGAAGATATTAGAAAACGATGCTTCTTTCCTGCTCGTGTCATCCCTTTCAGCGCAAGGGATAAGGCATAAGACGCACGTCTGTGGGGAAATATATAAAAAAAAAATTTCTTTAACTAATATTTATATTTCGATTATTTACAGATATTTATTTAAATGTTTTACAGGCTGTAGTACTTTGTTTCACTGACGGAAGTAGGCCTACTAAAATAAACACGCATGTTTGAGCCTTATATTTTTTATTTTCAAAATGTAGGCTATTTATTTGATGTATATATACACCTCAATCTCAATTACAATTTGAAAATAAAAAATATAAACGAATAATATATTTAACGAATATATATATTTAATATATATATATATTAATTTATATATATATAATGGCTATATAAAAAAATATAGGCATGCGTGCGTGTGTAGCCGCCACCCCCAACCACCGCGCCACTGCACAGTTACACTATTTCATTCAGCTTGTTATTGCCTTCCGCGTGTGCCTCCACGACGCATGCGCGAGAATATGACGTAGCGCCGGGGTTCGGAAATCCATGAAATGCACACTCTAACCCCATTTTGAGCACTACGCCGAGACCTAAAGCACGATCAGTGTAGAATCCAACAGCTGAGACACGCGCGTCTTCCTCTGATTGTAAACAAATCGCTTCTGGGTCATGTGTCCGAACGCCGGATCTGCGTCATATTCTCGCGCATGCGTCGTGGAGGCACACACGGAAGGCAGTAACAAGTTGGAAAAAGGTGTTATTTTGATTTTTTTTGCGCACAAAAACTATTGTCGTCGCATCGTAAGATTATTGTAGAGCCACTGTGGTGAGATGGACTTTGTAACGATGTTTTGAGTGCCTTTTATCCGTCTTGGGAGTATAAGTGTACTGAATGCCAATGGAGGCCTATCTGAAGCCTTTCTCAGCATCAGCTTTCAAAAAAAATATCTTCATTTGTGTTCCGAATATGAACGGAGGTCTTACGGGTGTCGAACGACGTGAGGGTGAGTAATTAATGACAGAATTTTCATTTTTGGGTGAACTAACCCTTTAAAGTGTTTTCCTCCCATAGAAAACCGTTATAAAGAAAACACTCAACGTGTAATTTAACATGTTCCTTTCATATTCTGGACCCATCTGCTTTTCTGTACATAGTATGCTTTATTAATTTGGCGTTTACTGAGTTTGATCTTTTAATATCACTTGACATTACTAAGTACATTAAGCCTAGTGATGTTACTTTCGTGAACGAATCGTTCTTTTTGAACGAATCTTTTAGGTGAACGAATCGTTCTCGTTCAAGTAGTCCACTGACTCATATTTCTCGTTCACTGAAATTCCTCCCTCCACAGCAGCATGGCGCTATTAGCAGCGAGGAGCGAGCGCATGCGCAGCTCTGTGGACTGTGTCATCCTGTCAATGACAAAACTTCGAGCCAATAGCGTTCGAGTATAAGATGTGACGGAGCATGTGATTTGTTGAATTCAGTGAACGAATACGCCTTTTACTGACCGAGATGCTTTTGAGTCCGACTCTGAACCAAAGACTGATCTCCCTCTCGACTTGTTTGTGAACGAACTGTATTTCGTTCGTGAACGAAATGAACCAGCTATTGAACGATACTGATAGCGAACATGTAGAGCTCGGCTTGTGTAGTTAGGCATATACGGCATGCAGCAAAGAAAGACATGTACACTTTACCATTTTAATGAAAACAGTGTAATAATGCAGGCTGATGGTTAAATGAATGTATAATTACTGATGTATTGTGTTTGTATTATTTATTTTCATTGTTGTTGTTTTATAAAATTAATACAAATTACTTCATTACGTTTGAGTCATGTCATGCAATTCTCCAAAAACTGCAAAACAAATAAAAAATGCGATATTATTGGAGTTAACGAACACGTCCATCACTGACCGAGTTGCTTTTTTGAGTCTGAACGAGAGATCTCGTTCGTGAACGAACGAACTGGTACATCTGGTTCATGAACGAATTGAACCACCAACGATACTGAACGAACACGCCCATCACTGAACGAGAGAGAGAGAGATCTCGTTCGTGAACGAATTGAACGAACTGCTGCTACATCTCGTTCGTGAACGAATTGAACGAACTGCTGCTACATCTCGTTCGTGAACGAATTGAACGAACTGCTGCTAGATCTCGTTCGTGAACGAACTGGTGGTGCATCTCGTTCGTGGAAATGGATGTCGGTCATTTAGCATGTGAATCACTCTCGTTCAGCAATAAGCAGAGAGCGGATGGCTGCAAAGCGAAGTTTTAGGCTACGATTGTTTATAACTCTACGTTCGTTTACCATAATCCCAGATATATCTGAATAATATGAATGTGTAAATGTCTGACCAAACAATTAATTGTTAATCATGCAAGAAAACCTTTGTGCTTTGGTCTTCTGAACCACTTATTTAGACTTATTTTATTTAATGATAGATGCACACATTTTAATAAAGCCAAATGATTTTTTTTGTAAGTAAATACGTTCGTTGACTTAAGAAATAACGCATAAGACACTCTTTTTGCCACCTGCTGGGATATTTATGGAATATAAAAAAAAATGGTCACTGAACGAATCAATGAACGAATCTGAACGAATCATTTTGATGAACGAACTGAAAATGAACGAATCTCTTGAAAGAATCGAAATTTCCATCACTAATTAAGCCACGTTTTTAAAGCATCTGTGGGGAAACAAATCTGGAAAGAGAGGAGATGGGGAGAAAAATTATAGATTCTTAGTCCATTTCAGTGAATTAATGGGATAGTTGATTAAATCGGGAGAGCACACCACAAATGTACGGTAAATGTTGTCCTTTTTATAGTTACATTGGAATAAAAAAGGGGGAGGGGGACTGAAAAGAGCTCTTTCCAGAGATATTCTTTACCGCCAAGCGTTATGTTATTCTTCTGACTTCTGCAAATAAATGATGAAGAAAATGTTACAGCTCATTCATTGAATTCAAACTGACTGATAAGGATAAATTATAGCGCAACAGTATGATTTGAAATTATTAGTTTCAATATTTTCAAGTGTAACTGGAAATGCCTCTGATAATCTAAAAGGTGAACACTTGCAATTTCATCATCGAAGTGATTCTGGCTTCACGTGCTATCGAAATTATCTCAAGTACTAACTAGTTTCCTAGATAAAAAATTAGACACGTAATCACGACTTCATAAGTGGGAAGTAGTAGCACAGGAAGGCAGCATTAAATGCTAATTTATATGAAACGCATTTCTGAGATGCATTGGGGAATCTTGCGATATGAATGTAAAAATGTGAGTAATCCATGTTCTTCACGTGTATGGCGTACATCGGCCACGTGGCAATCAAATTGTGTCGTAGGTTTAAACGTTCAAACATTAGGTTTAAACTAAAAAATGGTGAATGAATACAATGAAATTAGGTGTTTATTAACTGAACAAATTTCCCGGTGTATTAAAAAGTGCACTTTTATTGTCAAAATTATTAACGTTACGTTAAATTCGCACATTATAGCCTATAATGCTTTACCACGGCATAATAGTTTAACGTAAATATCATACACTGTTACTTTATTGGATTTTAAAGAAATACTAAACCATATTACTTTATTACATGATTAAATATTTTAGTTTGTTAATTGGACGTGTTTGGTGCGCCAGGGCCTGGTAACGTTAATTACTTCAAACGTTTTATTTGCCGGAAAAAAAGTCAACTTGAATGATTCAAAATACATAAATATATATATATAATCTTAAATACTTGATGGAAGTGCTCTGTCATCGTGTAACGTTATTTAACTTAGTGCAACTGATGTAGTTGTAATAGTAGAAGAATGGCTATGGTTAACGTACACGCCCCTCAGTTAATGTGGAGGGGTGTCCCGTAATGAAATTAATGTGCGCAGGTGATGCGTGTGAATCCTGATTATATAAGCAGTGTTTGAGTGCCGCTCTAGAGGCGCGCGGGCTGAGTTTTGTGTGGTGAGAGCTCTCACTTGTGGGGAACGCTAACCGGCCGCTCGGGACAATTAGTGTCTCCGGCGGTGAAGATAGTTAGTAAGTGGGGGGTAAATGTGCTAGATAGTTAGGAGTTGACTCGCTGGCTAGGAGAGCTCCCAAGGACACTGAGAGAACTGTTGAGTGACCCGGAAACTGGGCTGCGGATGATGCGAACCTGAGACCAATCTGCCTACTGTGTGACGTAATCGACAAGGGGAACCCCAGAGAGCCTTCCCTGCTGACGTGAGCTCGCGTGTGACTGCGCCTACTGACACAAGGGCGGTAACGTGTTTTATGAGGTTATGCTGTGTTTTTAACGAATAATAAAGTATTGTGTGTAAACTACCATCCTGGTGTTGTGTCCTCTACTCTCCTGGTTTCATCCAGCTGTTACACTGGTGGCAGCGGTGGGATTTATTCCCTAATAATAAAACAGCTGGATGATGGAGGGTAGGGATGAGCACCGGGAAGGGTTAGTAACCGCCCCGTCTGCAGCAGCTAGTGCATCTTCGTCTGTAGCCACAGCTGCGTTCTCAAACGCGTCTGTTGCACGTCCGGTATTTATGCCGGAGACCTTTACTGGTACGGGCCGGGAATGGTCTGATTGGAAAGAACAGTTTGAGATGGCAGCTGTGGTGAATAATTGGAATGACGGAATGAAATTGAAGTTTATGGCACTTTTATTATCAGGGCGCGCTCGAGATATTTATAGTGGCCTTCCATTGGAGGCCAAACGCAGTTACGTGTTATTGAAAGATGCTTTGGGGAAATGTTTTGAACCATGTGAGACCGCGGAATGGAACCGGGTTAGTTTCTCTTCACGCAAGCGTATGCCGAATGAAACTTTGCGGGAATTTGGTAACGCGCTGCGGAGGCTGGCCACTAAAGCATATCCTTCAGTAGGTGCAGATACGCAAGATCTATTGGCTAGAGATCATTTTATTGCACATGTGGGAAATGGGGACACTCGTATCCGACTACGCAGTGTTAAACCTATCACTTTAGAAGAAGCCATTAATATTGCAGTGGAATTTGAACTTATTCAGGGGTTAGAACAGTGTACAGTCCCCTCTGACGCTAGAATACGTGGTTTGCAAATGTCTGTGGCAGAAACTAAGGTAGATGCGCTAACGGGTGTAGTGGATGCACTTCGTAATGAAGTGCAGACGCTACAAAAATCGGTGCAACAACTCCTAGAGGCAGTTCCATCATTAAAAGCTGTGCCATTCAGGAGTAACGTTGAGCCACCAATTAGTGGAGTCGGGAATAGGCAGGTACAACCTTTAGGGGGTGGTTGTTGGGAATGTGGCTGTAATCGGCATATTAGGAGGGACTGCCCTTATGTACAGGGAAACGGGAGGGGGCAGGCACCATAGGCCAAATGCCTGCCCCAATTCAAGAACGTTTTTGTCAGTTGGCCTCATCGTTTCAAGGCAACCCGGGGATTTTCCTTGCGGCTAAATTAGGTGGGTGTGATGTTAAATTGTTACTCGATACGGGTGCACAAGTTTCAATAATACCAAAACAAAGGTGGCTTGCACTCACGAATGGGGGGGCCCGGCTCGAACATCACGAGGGCGTGGTTAGTGTGGCTAACGGGGGGAGGATGGCGATTTTGGGGCGTTGGCAAACTGTTTGCCAATTTGAGTCCCTGGCTGTCATCGCAGAGTTTCTCGTGGCGGAGTTGGAGCCTCAAGAAATTCTGCTCGGCGCTGACTTTCTGTTAAAATTTGGCGCTGTTATTAATCTGGATCAAAAGAGCTGCCGGTTGATGGGAAAACAAATACCCCTCCTGTGTACAACAAATAATGTTATGCAGTCCTGTGACGTGGTCGTGCACGCTGATACATCTGTTCCCCCCCGTAGTGAGGTTCTGATTACAGGGGCGGTGGACGGGGTGTCTGACAGTTTGCAGGGCATGTTAGAGCCGTCGGCCTCCCTGGGTACCCATTGTGACCTTTTAGTTGCAAGGGTGGTATGTAGGGTGGATCAGGGTTTGTTGCCCGTTCGTGTAATCAATGTTACTGATGACACCCATATTTTAAAACGAGGAATGAAAGTTGGTACGTTATTTTGTGACGCCGTGGTTGAGGGAGGGTGTGTTTCTATGGGGGCCACACTCCCCGTTGACTTACTTATGGAGCGGCTAAATCTGCATGAGAAGGGGTTTGGGGATGCTGAGATGCGCGCGGTGCGCGAATTGTTGTGTAAAAATATGTCGGTTTTTAGCATAAATGAGGCAGATTTAGGGAGGACGCAAGTAATAACGCATCAGATTGATACCGGGGATGCTAAGCCTATTAAATTACCTCCGCGTCGTGTTCCTCTTCATTTACAAACTGAAGTGACTGAGCATATTAAGGATATGCAGCTAAATGGAATCATTCAGCCGTCATGTAGTCCGTGGGGAGCGCCCGTGGTCCCTGTACGCAAGAAGGATGGGACACTTCGTTTTTGTGTCGATTATAGGCGGCTGAACGATGTAACACGGAAAGACGCGTACCCCTTGCCGCGTATCGATGATGCGTTGGATAGTCTTGCTCATGCCCAATGGTTTTCCACTCTTGATCTGGCCAGTGGTTACTGGCAGGTCGAAGTAGACCCTCAAGATAAACATAAGACCGCATTTATAACGCGACAGGGGTTATTCGAATTTAATGTTTTAAGTTTCGGATTATGCAACGCACCTAGCACATTCCAGCGCCTTATGGATTTGGTGTTGGCGGATTTGCAGTGGACGACTTGCCTTGTTTACTTAGATGATATTATTGTCTTTGGTAGGACATTTGGAGAACATCTACAACGGCTTGATGAGGTCCTCTGTAAATTACGCCAAGCTAACCTGAAGGTTAAGCCTTCGAAATGCGCATTGTTTTCCACTCAGGTTCGTTATTTAGGACACGTTATATCCGCAGACGGAGTACGAGCAGATCCAGCTAAAATTGATGCGGTGAGGCAGTGGCCCGTACCGGTAAATCAATCTGAGGTGCGAAGTTTTGTGGGTTTGGCATCATATTATCGGCGTTTTATTAAGGGGTTTGCTGAAATTGCGCGACCATTACATCGCCTCACGGAGAAAGGTAGAAAATTTAAGTGGGACGATGAGTGTCAACGGGCGTTTTTGCAGCTCAAAACAGCCCTTGTGACCACTCCAGTCCTCGCATATCCCGACCCGCATAAGGCATTCATTTTGGACACTGATGCAAGTGATGGGGGGATCGGTGCAGTTTTGTCACAGGAGATGGATGGCTTAGAGCGGGTTGTGGCGTATGCGAGCCGAGCGTTAACGAAACAGGAGCGCAAGTATGCCACTACAAAAAAAGAGTTACTTAGTTTGGTCGTATTTACCAAATACTTCAAACATTATTTGTTGGGAAAAGAGCTTGTATTGCGTACGGACCACAGCTCTTTAAGGTGGCTTCATAACTTTCAGGGGCTGGAGGGACAGCTGGCTAGATGGGTCGAACAGTTGGCCAGTTTTCAATATACCATTGTGCACCGCCCCGGGAAAAAGCATGTTAACGCGGATGCGCTTTCACGATTGCCATCATTTCGTGCTAAGCGAGAAGATTCTGTAGATCCGCGTCTGGATGGTAGCGCTTCTGTTTGCGTTGTGCGTAAATCGGCTCCTTCTGAAGAAGTTGAGGTTGACGATGAGTTGGTAGGGGCACAGAAGATGGATGCCGTTTTACAGCTCGTAGTTCAGTTGTGGTCGCGAGGGGAGGAGGGGCTTGCGGAAGCGCAGACTAGAGCAGAGGTGAGGGGTTTTTTGCCTGTGTGGAATCAATTGGCGTTTGAGCGAGGTCGGTTGGTGCGCCAACCACCCTTGAATACTGATGCAGCTTCAAAAATTCAGGTGATCCTTCCAAAGGTGATGATTCCAGATGTATTAAAAATGTTGCATAATTCGGCAACAGGTGGCCATCTTGGGGTGCAGAAATTACAGGCAAAAATAAAAGATCGGTTTTATTGGCCCGGGTGGTTTGAGGATGTAAGGAAATGGTGTAGAGAATGTACTGAATGTGCTTCTCGTAAGTCTTCAGGTCTAAATGTTCGTGCCCCCTTACAGCTTTCTTCTGTTTCTCGGCCCTTTGAACGGGTAGCGGTAGACATTTTGGGGCCTTTGCCCTTGTCTGCGGAGAAGAATAGGTATATCCTGGTTATTGGGGATTACTTTTCGAAGTGGACTGAAGCATTTGCCCTCCCAAATCAAGAGGCAGTATCTATAGCTAAGGTTTTTGTGCAGGAGTGGGTGTGTAGATTTGGGGTCCCACGCAGTATTCACTCTGATCAAGGTCGTAACTTTGAGTCAACATTAATGGCAGAATTATGTCGTCTGTTGCAGATGCATAAAACAAGGACGACAGCGTATCATCCGCAATCGAATGGGATGGTTGAGCGGTTTAACCGGACCCTGCTTTCCATGCTGTCGTTGTTTGTAGATAGTAACCAACTGAATTGGGACACACTCCTGCCTTATGTCATGATGGCTTATAGGAGCAGCACGCATGCTACTACAAAATTTTCACCATATAAGGTTCTTTTTGGACGAGAAATTGTTTTGCCTGTTGATGTTGTTCTGGGAGTGGGGGAGGTGGAACATTTTGATTCCGTAAGTGATTATGTGGTGAAAATAGCTGAAAGCTTGGCTACGGTAGCGGAAGCTGTGAAGACGCACCAATTTAAAGCATCAGGACGGCAGAAACAATGTTTTGACTTAAAGGTTTCTCATCAGTTTTATACAGAAGGAGAATTGGTGTGGGTAAATAATATGGCTCGTAAGCGGGGACTATGTCCAAAATTACAAAGGCATTTTGTGGGGCCGTTTGTTGTCATGGAACGAGTTACGGATGTTCTGTACCGAATAGCCCCACCGGAGAAAGGGTCTGAGCGAGTTGTACATTTTAATCGCCTTAAGCCATATGTCTCTAATTCCTTTGTAGGGATGCCCGAAAAGCAGAATGGGGGGGAGACGGACCCTGTGCTGCCTCTGGACCCTGTGCTGCCTCTGGACCCTGTGCTGCCTCCGGACCCTGTGCTGCCTCCGGACCCTGTGCTGCCTCCGGACCCTGTGCTGCCTCCGGACCCTGTGCTGCCCTCTGGCCCTACTTTTCTATCTGTCCCTAGGCTGAATATGGGTGCTTCTCTGTCTGGTGATGGACTTATGGAGTCGGTAGCCTGTGAGTCGCGGGCTGTGGCACAAAACGAACTGGTTGAGGGACGGTTGTCGCGGGCCAGGAAGTTACCAGCCCGGTTGCTGGATTATGAGCTATCTGCTTGACTCGAGGACGAGTCCTTTTTGCCGGGGAGGGGGGTAGTGTAATAGTAGAAGAATGGCTATGGTTAACGTACACGCCCCTCAGTTAATGTGGAGGGGTGTCCCGTAATGAAATTAATGTGCGCAGGTGATGCGTGTGAATCCTGATTATATAAGCAGTGTTTGAGTGCCGCTCTAGAGGCGCGCGGGCTGAGTTTTGTGTGGTGAGAGCTCTCACTTGTGGGGAACGCTAACCGGCCGCTCGGGACAATTAGTGTCTCCGGCGGTGAAGATAGTTAGTAAGTGGGGGGTAAATGTGCTAGATAGTTAGGAGTTGACTCGCTGGCTAGGAGAGCTCCCAAGGACACTGAGAGAACTGTTGAGTGACCCGGAAACTGGGCTGCGGATGATGCGAACCTGAGACCAATCTGCCTACTGTGTGACGTAATCGACAAGGGGAACCCCAGAGAGCCTTCCCTGCTGACGTGAGCTCGCGTGTGACTGCGCCTACTGACACAAGGGCGGTAACGTGTTTTATGAGGTTATGCTGTGTTTTTAACGAATAATAAAGTATTGTGTGTAAACTACCATCCTGGTGTTGTGTCCTCTACTCTCCTGGTTTCATCCAGCTGTTACATAGTTAACGACTTAATTGCTGACAAGACAAACGAAACTTGGTTTAAGACACTTAAACGGTATTTCCATTGTTTATATGATAAAAACAATTAAAAAACTGTCTGGAACAATGAAGTGTCTAATTATATATGTATAAAGTCAATGAAATCTTAGAAATCGTCGACCAACTCTTACCCTTCCATCGAGCTGCGTCAAATGACACACAACTCCAGCCTGCTCGTTAACCTGATTTCATCTGTATCCCTCCGCTGGCCAATAGATTCATCATCTTTATTAGTTCCTATTTTCCAGAATTATTCGTGTTTTATAGTATTATCAAGTCTTAACTGCTTATTATTGATAGAAAACCTGGTTGAAAATGAAATGGGAAAGGTTGTTGAGGAAAACTATTTTATTTGGAGGGATACAAAACTACCTGTGGGGGTAACCTGGTCCTGTTATTATGATAGGCTCACAGAAACCACGTCGTTCACCACCAGATGGTGTTCAAAATACACACAACAAGTGATTGGTCCAGTCAACTCAACACAGAGTGAAAGGCAGTTATGTTGCTAACAATAAAGCGTCTCACAATTATATTTGAGGAAAAACATGCTTTACAAAGACTAAATAAACACACAATTGTCTTTAAATACCTTCAAACCAAAGTTCCTTATTAAACGTTAAATAAATTAATTTATCATTTACTTTGAGCTAATTTAATGTATTATTATGTATTTACCAATAAGCAGATCTAATTAGTGCCTCATCCAAAAGATTTTAGCAGTTACATAAAAGGCACTTAAAAATTGTTAAGTGCCTTTTATCGGTCTTGGGAGTATAAGTGTACTGAATGCCAATGGAGGCCTATCTGAAGCCTTTCTCAGCATCAGCTTTCAACAAAAATATCTTCATTTGTGTTCCGAAGATGAACGGAGGTATTACGGGTGTCGAATGTCATGAGGGTGAGTAATTAATGACAGAATTTTCATTTTTGTGTGAACTAACCCCACAAGTAACCACAAATGCTTGATAAAGAGTTCAAACCAACACTTACTTACCATTGCAAATATTTGCTGTTGCTGCTTTCGGTCTTCTCTGTTACTTCTCTATGAACAAGAATGGGCTGACTGAGTCCGAAAGGCCCTTTTGTTCTTTCCAGGTAAAAAAAAGAAAGAGAGAAAAAAAGTAATCATATATAATACATACATTATATACAGTAAAAAGTACTATTACATTACAATATTTGGATTTAACATTAAAAGGCAGTTAAAGCATGGTAAGTGTTGTGTTTACTGTCTATTTACAACAAACATCACATTAAAACTACCAATACTGTGGTAAAAGCATGGTAAGCATGATGTAATGTCCTTTTACTGCACCTGAATCTCATTAAAACTACCAATACTGTGGTAAAAGCATTGCAAGTGTTGTTTTCATTGTGCTTCTACTACAAATGCCACGTTGAAACTACACTAGTAGTTATTATTAAATATTAATAATATGATATAAAAATATGAAATATGTTTAAAGGTCTATAGCACGTCACGTGACAGTGTTATACTCCAACATGCCATAATGGAAAAATTATACCCCAATAAATAATTTCATCATGATAACATTCACATGTGTTGATGGCAGCGTCCATAGCAACCAAAACGTTACAGTTTCACATTTTTCTGGAGAGATCTGAAAAATCTTTGCAACAACGAGCAAGCGAGTGATTGTGTACATTCACTGAGGGAATATTATGAAAATAAAATACATATTTCTCGCTAGAAATGTAATCAAAACTTATTTATTTATGCAGAAACTAACTCAAAATACTGATTTTTTCCACTAAAATGAGAGAAATGTCCGCCATGTTTTTTGTTCTCATGGCCGGAATCTTGAAAGTCACGTGACTTGGACGCAAAACAAGAGGAAAAGAATAGGCAAAAAAATGTAACAGTCATACAATTCAAGGGCCATTATTGTAACCCCTCTACGTTTTGCACTTTGGACCAATGTAGTCAGGGTACGTTTTTATATGAGACTGGGTTGGTTTAACCCAACGAAACAAGACAGTAGATGGACTAAAAACGAAAGTACATGCCACTACTGTGGAAAATTAGGGCATTGGGAGAAAAAATGTAGGAAGAAGTGGCATGATAATAAAAGAAATAGAATGCATAATTCTGCTCCTTCTCAGCCGGCTTACAGCCCTGATGTAGTTCCGCAAGTGTCCACTGAAACTTTAGGACAGCTCGTTCAGGCTCTTCTAAGAGCACAACAAGACCAGAAAAAAAAACTAATTGTAGGGGCTGTGAGTAGCTACCTTTCCCCGGTAATCCATCACAATGACCAAAGAATTTTTGTGAAAGGTAGCATACAAGAGAACGAGATTGACTTTTTGCTTGATACAGGTGCAGAAATTACAGTAATTCCTAGAAAATTGCCTGAAGATTCAAACATTCCATACAAGAAAACTGAACTTTGTTTAACTGGTGTAATAGGTGAAGATTCAGGAAATGGATCTATTACACAGGATCGAGCAGCTTTTGTCAGAGCTATACCTCCGCCTAATACAATTAAAACTCTCAGATCATTTTTAGGAACAGCAGGTTACTGTAGACCTTGGATTGAAGAATATGCCTCAATTGCACAGCCTCTCTATGAGTTGTTGAAAGGCCAAGTTAAAGATTCTGATACTGTATGTATGGAAGAAATTCAGCTCAAAGCTTTCAATGATTTGAAGAGAGCACTATGTCAAGCACCAGCATTAGGAATTGTTCAATCTGATAGGCCCTTTGTGCTTTATGTACATGAACACTTAGGCTTCATGACTGCATGTCTAATGCAAGATCATGGGGGCAGTTTACGCCCAATTCATTACTATTCTGGTAAACTTGACATAGTCGCTCAAGGGATGGGCCCTTGTCTTAGAGCAGTGCAGGCAGTTCATCTAGCCCTTCAGGCTTCATCAGGAATGGTGTTAGGACAGACGATAAATGTAAGATGCCCGCACGAAGTGTCCGCACTAATGAATCAAGCAAAAGTAACTTGTGTCACCTCCTCTCGTTGGGGAAATTGGTTAACGACCCTCACAGCCCCGAACATAGTTTTACAGCGTGCACCAGTCACAAACCCATCCTCATGTATGATGTCAGCAATGACTGAAGTTTTGTTAGAGGATGAAACGACTCATGATTGTGTTACGCTTACATACTGTTGAATTGGCCAGAAATGGACAATTACAAGTTACGAATTCCCAAGAATCTCCGGTCACACGTTTTCTCAGAAATGATAAAGGTGTGTTGAAATTAATGAATACAAGTGAATGATGTATGGCTGATTTGCTAACAGAACGATGCAGGAGAGAACATGACAGACATCGTCGGAGAGAAGAAAAGAAAGACAAAAGGACATTCAAGGCTATCCGAAAGGATGGAGTCACTCAAAGCAGGACGAGCTTCCAGACGGAAACAATTGACTAGGTTAATTAGGCAAATGGAGAAAATGAACAAACGTATGATGGATGATATTAAACAGATTGTGTTTGACAGTGACTTTGAATGCTCACATTGTGAAATGGTTAAGTTACGAGAGAAGTTTGGATCCCTGGACACCCAGGACCATCCAAACTTGCCTCGTAAATAAAACATGTTATTATTATTTCTTTTTAAATCTTAGAAGTGGGTATATTTTAACAAAGAAATTATTATATTTCTTTGAATTTTAGAAGTGTAATTTTTCTTAAAGGCTGAGGTCAAATGCAGGGTAGTCTGTTTCACAGTTAAACTATTTGCAGACACGAGTGAGAAGGTTAGCTGGAGTTAAAGGTGTTAATCAGAGATAAGGCCATGACATGGGCAGATGTAAACCACACGAGGCTGCGGTTTTTAACAGCTACCCCTAAACTCTGAAAGACCTCACGCCTATAATGTATGCATGTATTAAGATATAATCTGATTCTCGGACAAATATATCAAGTGTGTGCAAACTGTCCAGAGATCATGCTTACCATATTAGGAATTGCTTTGCGATTGTAACCGCCCCATGCAAACGGGGGATAAAGCAGGGTGCTGAGAGGAGATCGGGGCCGTACCCCGGGTGAAGATTTTTACGCTGTTATTTCTTTTTGTTGGAACTTTGTTAATCTTTTGAGTTTATTGTACTTTGTATTATTTTGAAACTTTCATTAAGTAAAATGGGTAAACCAATGTGGTGAACCTTATTAATCTTTGACCTGACTCAGAATATTCATTTTTTTATTTTCTTAGTATTTGTATATCTATCCTTGATAAATCAATAGAATAAATATACATTGAAAAGAATATTAGTAACCTGTCTAGTGCAACGGAATCCGAGACTGAGTGAGCTCAGGACACCGCCGAGGACCCTTTGATACTGCATCTGATATGCCCGGGAAACAGGTGAGATCGCCCTCTTATTAATACATAAGATAACGGGCTTATTGGGTGTAGAATATTAGGGAATTACAGCGGTATAAAAATACAACAATACGCAACTACGAATGAAATAGCAGAAACTCCCATTGAGAATGCAGAATTGGAGTTGTTTGTTGATGGTTCAGCTCAAGTGATTGAAGGTAACATTACAGCAGCTGCAGTTTTGTGTCAGGGAAGGAAAACCTGGAGTCATGTGTCACACTGTAAAGTTCCCCCACCAACAGGGATAGGGTAGGACACGAACCAGTGAGGAGCCCAGGAAAGAACTGAATGAAACAGGCATTCGGGGGCCAAACCTGCGGCGAAGATTCCCTTGTAGGCATCCCCATCCACTAGTCCATCCTTACCTCACTGTTTCTTTAGGTGTCACAGGAATTAAGAAATAGGGAAAGAAGGAACAACAATAGCAGACTCCGATTGAACAGATGAGACAAACCTGATGTTTGCTGTCTTTTAGAACAAATACTGCTCTGTTGCAGTTTGTTTTTTCGTTCTTAATCTGTGCAGATACCACTTGAAAGCTGTCCCCAGATTCATACGCACCGATCCTCACCTGCGTATGAAGCCACAACCTCTGAAGGACAACTAGACCCACTACGGAGTCAACTGTCACGAAAGAAAATATACACAACGCAGAGAATGATCTACGGGAACTTCAGTCTTCCATCAACATGATCAAGATTGCCTTGCTACTACTCATCATGGACATCGCACAAAGTGTAGACTCCAGAAACAACACATTCTTAGAGCTGATGAATATGTCAAGAAACACCTTGTTTGCTGGAAAGAACGTTTGCATGCCACACCTGCCTTCAGTAGGAGCAGGAATCCCATGGGTGGCACATGATGGGAGGAACGTCTGTATATAACATCCTGCTCAGCCAATTCAATGGCATGTGCACCCTGGTTTCTCTCCTACCACCAACAAAGAAGATGGCTGCATTCAAGGACTCACTTATGCACAAACATGGTGGTCAAGTACACTTGAACAAAATCCAACAAGACATTCTTGATCTTTCAGCAAAATTACATCAGATGACTGAAGATAATTCTTCATGGTTCGGAAACCTGTAAGGTCAACAAAGGACTCACAAGGACTGTTCCAACCACAAAAGAATATTACCCGTGATGAACTACACGGACCCTAGTGGCATGTTTGTTTCTGTGGCAGCATGTCATTCGTCACTACAGACAATCAACACAGAGCAAGTGAAATGTGCCTGTAACTTTTTCCAAGTTACATGACTAGACGATGGGGCTTATGCTAAAAAACATAAGCTATAGAATGGACTGATGAAGGTTTAAATTTGTATTATGTGAGATTTATTATAACTCTCAAAGGGGGGAATTGTGGGATTACAAATTTTAGAAAGTACATTGCATTTAGCATTTTAGGTAAAAATGATGATATCAGATGAATTAGTCTGCTACGCAAATCTTCCAGACCTGTTTTACTGATTTCAGAGGCTCTAGCAAGAGTCCCCTTTCCTGCCAGACCTGTTTTCTCTATTGTGTTTTAAATGAGTCAGATCACTAAGATCCCACCTTTTCGGAGCCCAGACGTGGCCCCTTTTGTCTTGAATGGCTCTGGGATGGCTCTTGGAATTGGAGTTCCTGGCTAGTATCAGCATGCGAATAGTTATGCTGATTCAATGGGACTGGTAGGGATTTCATAGTAGGGTGTGTCCTTTACCTACACAACATATGCATTCCTTTGTTTGAAAGTCCCCTCCTCTGCTGTATAACCCCTCCCCCTTTGGAATGTATATAACCTATCAGGTATACTGTTAAATCAGACTGTTTTCGGACGACCTGCAGCACAGAGAGTTCTCATTAAAAGAATCACTTCTGTTTTGATCCCAACGTCTCCTGGTCTCTACTTTAAGAAACAACAGAAGTTCACAATAGGTGCGAGAAGTGAACCCTGCGGCACTCCACAAGAGAGTTGAGCAGGCGAGGAACAGAAATTACCCAATTTAACAGAGAAACTTCTATTCGTTAAATACGACTTAAACCAGTTTAGGACAGTGTTACGACCCAAAATAGGGACCAACATAAGAGCCATTCAGGAAGGTATCAAAACAAGACATCAAAAAGGCCAGGGCAATAAAAAAAAATATATAACATTTATTGGCAATGGAAAGTACAACGATATAAATGTACAGAACTTAAAATAAGGACTGGTGAGCTAACTAATCTAAACTACAACTTAGGGCTGCTCGATTATGGAAAAAATCATAATCACGATTATTTTGGTCAATATTGAAATCACGATTATGTAACACGATTATTTCACATGACTTTGGGAATGTGTTGTATTTATTAAAAATACACCTTTCAACAATTCAATTGAAATTGTAACATTTGTTGTACTTTTTGAACTATTAAAATAAATAATATAACATATATTCAAATCAAAGTATAAAAGTATTCACGTAAAAATGATAATCACAAATAAATAAGATCAACAATATGGTTCGGCTAGATATGCTTTTCAGGTACGTCTAACATTAGTTTTCAGGTACAGAAATGTCTCAAATGTAAAATAACATTGCATATTTGAGTGCATAAATTAAAGATGAATCCTATTAAACTTACAAAATCTATTCAATCCGGATCGGATCGGCGTCGTCTTTATCGACTGTATAAAGTTCACTTAAGGCATATACAGACTATGTCTGCTAGGATACTCATCAAGATGGACATTTTGACATACGTTTTGTGTGAGTTTGTCCGTTCAAGAGGGAGACTTGAAAGAGAACTCAATATTTGCGCGCTGAGAGACGTGTGCGCGCTCTCGGATGAGTGCACAGAGATACATTTCCTCACAGCGCGCGCGGCTTCTCTTTCGCGTCTTCTGGCGCTAAACCCGGGTGATGACGGTGAAAACGACTGGTCATATTCAAACATACGGCAGCACTCGCATGCATTGAACAAAGTTTACAAAGAGAGAATTATTTGAAAAATATGAGGGGAAAAAAATGACGTTTACACGGCACCCCTGCTCTCGTCAGTTTTTGTTTCTTTATTAGATTGTCATAGGTCACTCTGTTTAATTTTCAAGTGGTTAAACAAATTCGTGATGTTCCCTTGCGTTGCAGCCACTACCATGTAGCAAATCTTGCACGTAGCATGTTTCTGCTCGTCGTCTGATTCCTCGAAGCCAAACTGTTCCCAGACAACGTAGTTGGTTTTGCCTTTTTTGCTCACCAAACGCTGCTGTAACTGCCCTCCTTCTGCCATCTTTACTCGCGCCGAGTTTTTAAATTCCAGCGGATGATATGCACACGAGACTCACAATCTAAGAAAGTTTGTGGCTTTGGGAGGGGCGGATGAGCGCATGCGCGTTTCATTCAGAACGCAAGGCAAAATAATCGTTTTTTCTCGATTGTACTATTTTGGTGATCGTTGGGAGGCAAAATCGAAATCGAAATCGAAATTCGATTAATTGCACAGCCCTACTACAACTCAGAGTAAATGCTTTCCTAACTCCCGAGAAACACAAAAGAATATACACAAAAGAATCTTCCGGGTCAGCTTACTTGCCTATGCTTTCCCGCTAACCTAATATAACTAGACAAATGAAACTCACCATCCTGTACAAAAGAAACCACAAACTCCAAAACCACAAACAACAGGTTTCCTGAGGTAGTCCCCAAACTGAAGTGCCACCAGCAGCTCTTAAATAGGCAGAGGCCTCAGGTGTTAGGAATCATCAGGCTCCGCCCCCATCCAATTGGCAACTATGCTCAGGAAGAAAAGAAAACAAGAGAAAGAGCAGGGGCTCGTAACGTCTCGGTTACGTATGGTAACCCTTGTTCCCTGAAGGAGGGAACGGAGACGTACGTCGAACGTACCGACGAATTGGGATCACTTCTGGGAGCCCCTATCAGCTTCGAGCTATCTAGAACCGGCCAATGAACAATTGGCGTGCGAGATTTGCATCTCGCGCCCCGCCCCACGCCACGGGTATAAACAGGAAGTGAGAGCGAATGCACGCTGTTTTTCACTGAGGAGCCAAACGTAATGGCTCAACCTGCAGTGATGGTACAGCAACTGTGGCGACGGGACGTACGTCTCCGTTCCCTCCTTCAGGGAACGAGGGTTACCATACGTAACCGAGACGTTCCCATTCAGTCGGTCACGTTCGACGTACGCCGGACGTACCGATGAATTGGGATCCCCTATGGAAAACGCCATAGTTACTACCACTTCCAGCGCCCAGCGATGAGCCCCTCAGACCCCGATCTGATGCGGGCGGGAAAGTTCACGCAGGGAGAGTCCAAGCTGCTGTTCCGCAAGACCCATTCAGCTGACTGTATTGGGTAACGCTGGGAAGCATGCCTGTGAAGGCAGCTGCGGAAGCCACATCATGCCCAGAGGGAGTTAACATGTGGAGAATACACGTATGGGCTGGCCGTGGGCAGCACAACATACGGAAGTCCCAGGGGTGGCCCCGGCCAATTCGTGGAGGGGAACAACACGTACCTGGGACGGCAGAGGAGACTCTGCCGAGGGAAAGACACGGGCTCGCCGTAGGGAGCCGTACCGTGGAAGAATACACACATGGGACCGCCGTGGTCACTACATATGGAACCCAGCCTAACACAAGTTCCACCAATGCATACGAGTGTTAGACCTGGCGTCGAACGCTCCGCCACGTCCGACTGCCGCGGGTTGCGGAGGACTCAACAGGGTTCGCCGATCCGGGGAGCTCGACTGGAGCAGAATGAGCGCACGCATCCGTCTACCATAGGGGAGGGAATGGCGCAGCAAGCCGACACTAGAACGGGCACTTCGGTGTTACTGACTATGGGAAGTGAGCACACAGGAAGAAACCGGCTATACACGGAGGCTATAGAATCTAGCGAACGTGTTAGGTGTCGCCCAGCCCGCAGCTCTACAAATATCTGTCAGCGAGGCGCCACGAGCCAGCGCCCAGGAAGAGGCAACACCCCTAGTGGAGTGGGCTCTTAACCCGAGCGGGCAGGGCACGTCTTGGGACTGATAAGCCAAGACGATGGCATCCACTATCCAGTGGGCCATCCTCTGCTTGGAGACAGCCTTTCCCTTCTGCTGTCCTCCGTAACAGACGAAGAGCTGCTCTGAGGTCCTGAAGCTTTGCGTTCTATCCACGTAAGTCCGGAGAGCACGGACGGGACAGAGAAAAGCTAGGGCTGGGTCTGCCTCCTCCGAAGGCAGCGCTTGCAGGCTCACCACTTGATCCCGGAAGGGAGTAGTGGGAACCTTGGGCACATATCCAGGCCGGGGTCTCATGATCACATGAGAGTTACCGGGCCCGAATTCCAGGCACGATTCGTCGACCGAAAATGCCTGCAGGTCCCCTACCCTCTTGATGGAGGCCAACGCAGTCAGGAGTATTGTCTTTAACGACAGAACTTTCAACTCAGCTGACTGCAGGGGCTCAAAGGGTTCTCTCTGTAGTGCAGTTAGCACCAGAGTTAAGTCCCAAGAGGGTATGGAGGGAGGACGAGGCGGATTTAATCTCCTCGCTCCCCTAAGGAACCTGACGATCAGATCGTGCTTACCTAGAGATTTCACATCTACGAACTCATGATTAGCGGCGATAGCGGCGACATAGACTTTGAGGGTGGAGGGAGACAGCCTTCGCTCCAACCCATCTTGTAGAAAGGTAAGCACAGAAGCGATCGTACATCTTCGGGGTCTTCTCGGCGAGAAGAGCACCAATCGACGAACAGGTTCCACTTCAACGCATAGAGGCGCCTCGTAGAGGGGTCTCTAGCGGAAGTGATGGTGTCAACTACCGCTTGCGGTAGGTCATCTAGAACCTCCGCGTCCCGTCCAGGGACCAGACATGGAGTTTCCAGAGGTCTGGACGCGGGTGCCACAGGGTGCCCCGTCTCTGAGTCAGGAGGTCCTGTCTCAGAGGAATGGGCCAGGGAGGTGCTGTCGCGAGGAGCACTAGTTCCGGGAACCAGGTCCGGTTGGGCCAATACGGAGCGACCAACAGGACCTGCTCCTCGTCCTCCCTGACTTTGCACAGAGTCTGCGCAAGAAGGCTCACTGGGGGAAACGCATACTTGCGTTCTTCCCGGGGCCAGCTGTGGGCCAGGGCATCCGACCCGAGGTTCCCCTCGGTCAAGGAATAAAACCACTGACAGTGGGTCGTCTCTGGGGAGGCAAACAGGTCTACCTGTGCGGCCCCGAAACGACTCCAGATTAGCTGGACCGCCTGGGGATGGAGTCGCCATTCTCCCGGAAGTACCTGCTGACGTGACAGCTCGTCGGCCGCACGATTGAGCAGGCCCGGAATATGAACAGAACGAAGCGACCTCAGATGTTTCTGACTCCACAAGAGGAGATGGCGGGCGAGTTGCGACATGCGACGGGAGCGTAGACCACCTTGTTTGTTGATGTACGCTACGGCCGCAGTGTTGTCCGTCCGGACCAGAACGTGCTTGCCTCTGAGCGGCACTTTGAAGCGGCTGAGTGCAAGACGAACTGCTAACAACTCGAGGCAATTGATATGCCATTGCAGTTGAGGCCCCGTTCACAGACCCGAAACTGCAAGCCCGTTGTACGTGGCACCCCAACCCGTGGATGAGGCATCCGTGGAGACAACGGAGTGCCTGGACACTTGTTCTAGGGGAACTCCTGCCCGGAGAAACAAAGGGTCCGACCACGGGCCGAAGGTTTGGCGGCACCTCGGAGTCACTTGGACACGGAGGGAACCGCTGTGCCACGCCCATCTCGGGACTCGATCGTGTAGCCAGCGTTGAAGCGGTCTCAAATGAAGCAATCCGAGCGGCGTTACTGCGGCTGCGGATGCCATATGCCCCAGGAGCCTCTGAAAATGTTTCAGTGGTGCCGCTGTCCTGCCCCTGAACGAATTCAAGCAGTTCAACACTGACTGGACGCGCTCCTCGGTGAGGCGCGCTGTCATGGCGACCGAGTCTATCTCCATACCGAGAAAAGAGATCCTCTGTGTGGGACAGAGTTTGCTCTTCTCCCAGTTGACCCGAAGTCCCAACTGGCTGAGGTGCCTGAGCACCTTGTCCCTGTGTTCGCACAACTGCTCTCGCGACTGGGCAAGGATCAGCCAGTCGTCGAGGTAGTTGAGGATGCGAACACCATACTCTCTCATGGGAGCAATGGCCGCCTCCGCAACCTTCGTAAAGACGCGGGGCGACAGGGACAGGCCGAAGGGTAAGACGCGGTACTGATATGCCTGTCCCTCGAACGCGAAGCGCAGAAAGGGCCGGTGTCGAGGGAGAATCGAGACATGAAAGTACGCGTCCTTCAGGTCGATCGCTGCAAACCAATCTCGGGGACGGATGCACCTGAAGATGCGCTTCTGCGTTAACATCGTGAACGGCAGCCTGTGAAGGGACCGGTTCAGGAATCGCAGGTCCAAGATCGGTTGTAACCCGCCGCCTTTCTTGGGTACAATGAAGTACGGGCTGTAGAACCCGGACCTCATATCGGCTTGAGGGACCGGCTCTATCGCATCCTTCGCCAGTAGGACAGCGATCTCCGCCCTGAGCACGGGGGCGTTCGCCTCCACTACAGTCGTGAAGTGAACGAGCAATGACGAGCATGCCATGCAAGGCGGACGCAGCCTGTCCGCAAGCCTTGTAAGCCTTCCCGGTCAGACCGGAAGAGAACTTACAGGCCCGGGACGGGAGACGTGGGTCACCACGCCAGTTAGAGGCGGTCGCCGGACACAGTTGCATCGCGACGGTGCGCTCCACTGGCGGGATCCCCACGTAACCCTTGGCTGGCCCGCCGTCGAGGGTAGTGAGGGGGGAGGAGTCACTCGGCCGGTTTCTGGCAGAAAAAGGTGCCGTCCACGACTTCGTGAGCTCCTCATGCACCTCCGGGAAGAAAGGTGTCGGGGCGGGACGCTGAGAACCAGCGCGACCCACCCCGAGGAACCAATCGTCCAACCTAGAGGGTTCGGGACACGGTGGAGGGTTCCACTCGAGCCCAACCCTTTCGGCGGCCCGGGAAAGCATAGCAGCCATCTCAGGGTCCGGGGCAGCCGTTGCCACTCTCCCAGAGGGAGGCAGTACAACTGACCCTTCATCCCCCGAGGATTGAAACTCCCCCTCCGATGCAGCGATAGACATCTGTTCGTCTGCCGGAGCCCCAAAAGTCACCACTGGTCTCCCGAGGGAGGGTCCAGCAGGTTCCCTTGGAGGCTCTACCGGTTGCGGAGCAGAGGGAATAGGGGCCTGCGGAGTTTCACTCGGCGGGTTTGCCCTAAACGTGATCCTCAGATCACCCTGGCCATCCAAAGAAGCAGGTCTACCCGGGTTAGGGGCGGACCTGGTTCGTGGGATGGGTAAGGGGACTCCCCCAGTCTGAAGATAGGAGAGTCTTGATCTAAGCTCCGAGATAGTCATGTTCCCGCAGTGGGAACACGAACTATCCACAAACGCCGCCTCAGCGTGCTGTGTGCCCAACACGTGAGACAGCGATTGTAACCGTCAGCAGAAGACAGGGAACGACCGCATCCAGAAACGCACGGGTGGAAAGACATCTTGAAAAAGACGGCACGTCACCCGTAAAGCTCTTTTGTGAGGAAAACGCTCTGTGCTGAAGCACTCAGGGGGAACCGCGACAGCGCACGGGATTGTAGTGGAGCCCGTGCCTGTACTCAACAGAAACGCCCTACCCAGACCAACAGTGTTGCTGTGATAACAGCAGTTTTCTCTGTTTTCTCAGAGGCAGCTCGATGAGTCAGCGCGGATCCCGCTGAAACGTGGCGTTCCTCCAACACGCGTCCTCCTCAGGTTCTCCGGTCCTGTAGTCTTGCTTGATAGCAGTGAAAATACTCGATCTGTAGAGATGAGTGAGTCCTTCATATGCCTGTTTGGCTCCGAAGTGAATGACAGCGTGCATTCGCTCTCGCTTCCTGTTTATACCCGCGGCGCGGGGCGGGGCGCAAGATGCAAATCTCGCACGCCAATTGTTCATTGGCCGGTTCTAGATAGCTCGAAGCTGATAGGGGCTCCCAGAAGTGATCCCAATTCGTCGGTACGTCCGACGTACGTCGAACGTGACCGACTGAATGGGAACAGACAGTTCCCTGAATGCCCACAGAGCATTCTAGTCGTGAGAGGAGAATTTTATGGTCAACTGTATCAAAAGCCGAGGTTAGGTTTAACAATATTAGGATCACGGAGTCACCGGAGTCAGTCGCTACTAGAATATCATTAGAAACCCGCAATAATGCTGACTCAGTGCTGTGCAGAGGCTTAAAACCAGACTGGAAAGTTTCAAAAATATCATTTGAGCTAAGGAAAGATTGAAGTTGAAGAAAAACAGTTTTCTCCAAAGCTTTGGTAATAAAAGGAAGTGTCGAGATTAGTTAGGTCGAAAGTTATTAAAATCCTTATTGTCAAGTGAAGGTTTCTTAAGGAGAGGTGTAACTGTGGCTTGTTTAAGACTATCAGGGATAGTCCCGGAGCACAAGCATTTATTTATAAAGGACACCAAACATGGTCCAACCGAGTCAAAAACTTGTTTTAAAATACGGGGAGGAAGAATGTTGTGGCGAAGGGGGCGTGGTTTCGCGAGGTCTGCACGGACGGAGGAGGCTGGGAGACGAGCGGTAAGAAAGTAGGTCAAGTGCATGATGATAAACACCTGTGTCTGATTGCAGTGATTGGCGCGGAGAGACCGCTTAAAAGCCCGGCCGGAAGCAGTGTGCAAGGGGAGAGAGACGCTGAGGACTCGTGGGAGAGACACTGGGACTGTGACTGTGATTTGAGAGAAAGCTGTTGTTAATCGGAGGAGGATACAAGTTTTGAGTGATTGATATGAGTGCGCAAGGCGCCAGTTTATGTTTATAACTGAGTTGAAAATAAAATCCCAGCATTTCGCCGACCCTGCCTCCTTCCTTTCCCACCCCACATCTGAACCTCGTTACACTGGTGCCGAAACCCGGGAAAGGAAGAAGAAGCCGTTTATCATCATGTAAACCCCGCCAGCCACGCCGTTTGCGGACATCATCCGATCGCTCGCGGGACTACACGAGGAACACCATCGGGCACTGATCGGGATGAGGGAAGATCAGGAGCAACGTTTCCGTGCCCTCGTCAGTGCCCAAAAAGAGGACCGCGAGCTGTTCCGGAGCTGTCTGGACCGGGAGGTTCGGACCGAGGGACCATCTGCTGCGACAGCGCCGCCCACCCACGTGCCCTTGATGAAAATGAGTGTGCAGGACGATCCTGAGGCATTCATGGATCTATTTGAGAAGACCGCGGAGACCTGCGGATGGCCACAGGAGCACTGGCCAGTACGCCTCATTCCTTTGCTGACAGGGGAAGCACAATTGGCGGCGCAACAGCTACCGAGACCTGAAGAAGGCCATCCTCCTCCGGGACGCGTGCCGCAGATGGCTGGTGGTCGAGGGACGCGGCGTGGAGGACATCGTAGACCAGGTGGTACTGGAGCAGTTCGTAGCGCGGCTGCCCAAGAAGACTGCACAGTGGGTCCAGTGCCACCACCCCACGTCGCTGGACTCGGCCATCCGACTGGCGGAGGACCAGATGGTGGCGTGCCCCGGGGTCGGCGAACCCCTCCCAGCAGTCTCTCTCTCTCTCTTCCCCCATTCCCATTCCTTCTTCCCCTCCCTCGTCCTCTTCGACGAGGCCTGTCCCTTTTCCCAGGTCCCGCCGGGGGATGCCGCCGAGGCCAATGCCCCGTTGGAGGGGTAGCGAGGGACCCACGGGTCAGGGACCCCGTCCCGGACGGATGGATCGTCGGGGGTGGGCCAGTTCTCCGGCCACGCTCCGCCGGGAAAGCCTGGGCCGGCTTGTTGGCGCTGCGGGGACCCGGGGCATTTCATTGACAGGTGTCCAGTGATGGAGGTGGGGGCGCTGCTCCGGGTCCCCGATGAACCACAAGCCGCCCTCGATCGAGCCGGCCTGTACCAAATACCCATGAGTATTAAGGAGGGTACATATCAGGCTTTGGTGGATTCAGGTTGTAACCAGACCTCTATTCATCAAAGCCTGGTTCAACCCGAGGCATTGGATAATGGCCGCTTGGTTACGGTGAGGTGTGTGCACGGGGATATGGTGAAGTACCCACTGGTGCCGGTCGTGATTCAATTTCGGGGAATAAAACATAGTGTGGACGTAGCGGTTAGTACCCACCTCAGACACCCGCTGATTTTAGGGACAGATTGGCCAGCGTTCACGGAGTTATTGGGGTGTATTTGTGCGGGTGTCTCCTGGGAAAAAAGGAAGCGGGGAGCGAGCGCGGTTGCGCAGCTGGGGGAAGCCGATCCCGGACCGTCTGGGGTTGGGTCAGAGGAAGGGAGCGCGGTAGAGAGGCTAATCCTTTCCGACCGTGATGATTTTCCTCTGGAACAGTCCCAGGACGAATCGCTCAAAAATGCCTTTGAGCAGGTCCGCACCATCGACGGACGGCTGATCCAACCGGCGCGACCGCTATCGTATCCTTATTTTGCAGTAATCAAAGATAGGTTGTATCAAGTAACCCAGGATGCTCAGACAAAGCAGGATACAACCCAGTTATTGGTACCAAAGAGCCGTCGGGAAATGTTTTTCCAGGCGGCTCATTGTAATCCCATGGCCGGTCACCTAGGGCAATCCGGCACGTTGAATCGTTTAATGGCTCGATTTATTTGGCCGGGCATTCACAAGAATGTGCGCAGATGGTGTGCCGCTTGTCGTGAATGTCAGCTTGTGAACCCACCGGCCGATCTAAAAGCGCCGTTGCGCCCTCTACCTCTCGTGCAGGTCCCCTTCGAAAGAATTGGTATGGACCTCATCGCGCCATTAGAACGATCCGCACGGGGGCATCGTTTTGCATTAGTCATAGTGGATTATGCAACACGATACCCCAAAGCAGTAGCGCTCTGCAACATCTCAGCAAAGAGTGTTGCAGACGCGCTGTTTCGTTTAATCTCCCGGGTGGGAATCCCGAAAGAGATTCTCACCGACCAGGGCACGGCGTTTATGTCTTGCACTATAAGAGAACTTTACGGATTATTGGGCATTAAGTCAGTTCGTACCAGCGTTTACCACCCACAAACAGACGGTCTGGTAGAATAATTTAATCGCACGTTAAAGACAATGATTCGTAAATTCGTACACGAAGACGCCAAGAATTGGGACAAATGGCTGGAACCTCTGTTGTTCGCTGTCAGAGAGGTCCCCCAAGCCTCCACGGGGTTTTCCCCCTTCAAGCTCTTGTATGGGCGGCAACCCCGAGGGGTCCTTGACGTCATGCGAGAAGCTTGGGAGGACGGACCCTCGGAGAGCAAAAATGAAATTCAGTATGTCCTGGACCTGAGAGCAAAACTTCACACTTTGGGGCGGCTATCAATGGATAATTTGCTACAGGCTCAGGACACACAAAGCCGGTTGTACAACAGACGAACCAAGCTGCGAGAATTTACACCGGGAGAGAAGGTACTTGTATTGCTACCCACGTCTAGCTCAAAATTACTCGCCAAGTGGCAAGGACCCTTTGAGGTTACGTGGCGAGTGGGGGATCTCATTTATGAGGTAGGTCGAACGGATAGGAATGGGGCACGTCAGATATACCACCTCAATCTCCTTAAAAAATGGAACGAGGCAAAGTCAGTGATGCTGGCCACGGTGGTATCATCAGAGGATGATCTCGGGCCAGAAGCGAGCATCAAATGCCATCCGATCGCCCTGGCCCCAGGGGGAGATCACCTCACTCCGGACCAGCTCACTGACATTGCCCAGTTGCAAGCGGATTTTGCGGACGTGTTCTCGCCCCTACCCGGTCGAACGGATCTCATACGTCACCATATTGAGACGGAGCCGGCTTGGTAGTTCGCAGCCGGCCGTATAGATTACCTGAGCATAAGAAAAAGGTGGTTTAGACGGAATTGGAAGCGATGCTAGACCTGGGTGTAATAGAAGAATCCCATAGTGACTGGGCGAGCCCGATAGTTTTAGTTCCTAAAACGGACGACTCGGTTCGGTTCTGTGTGGATTACCGCAAGGTGAATGCTGTGTCGAAATTCGATGCTTATCCAATGCCGCGGATTGACGAGTTGCTTGATCGGCTAGGTGCGGCTCGCTTTTATTCGACACTGGATTTAACGAAAGGATATTGGCAGATCCCTTTAACTCCATTCTCCAAAGAAAAGACAGCTTTCACAACGCCGTTCGGGTTGCACCAATTTGTCACGCTTCCTTTCGGGTTGTTCGGGGCATCCACAACCTTTCAGCGACTGATGGACCGTGTCCTTCGACTGCACGATGCATATGCCGCGGCATACTTGGATGATATAATCATCTATTGTAATGATTGGCAGCGGCATATGCAGCATGTGCGGGCGGTACTGAACTCGCTGAGGGGGGCGGGGCTGACGGCCAACCCGAAGAAGTGTGCGGTTGGGCGTGTGGAAGTCAAGTATCTGGGTTTCCACTTAGGGCATGGACAGGTGCGTCCCCAAATTTGTAAGACAGCGGCCATTGCGACCTGTCCGCGCCCAAAGACCAAAAAGGAGGTGAGGCAGTTTCTGGGGCTGGCGGGATATTATAGAAGGTTTGTACCTAAATATTCGGACCTCACCAGCCCGCTGACTGACCTCACTAAAAAGGAGGCCCCAGATACGGTCCAGTGGATGGAGGCGTGCCAGCAGGCTTTCACCAAAGTAAAGGCTGCTCTGTGTGGCGGGCCGCTCTTACTCTCTCCTGACTTTTCTCTGTCATTTCTCCTGCAGACTGACGCCTCGTACAGGGGGCTGGGGGCAGTCCTGTCCCAGGAGGTGGAGGGTGAGGAGCGGCCGGTGCTGTGCGTGAGTCGGAAGCTTTCCAAGAGGGAGACCAGGTACAGCACCATTGAGAAGGAATGTTTGTCGATCCGGTGGGCCGTCCTCACCCTCCGCTATTATCTCCTGGGGCGGGAGTTCACCCTCTGTTCGGACCACGCCCCTTTGCAATGGCTCCACCGCATGAAGGATACCAACGCGCGGATCACCTAAAAGTGCATCTATCCATCATAAAAGTGCATCCATCCACCAGAAAAGTGCATCTATCCATCATAAAAGTGCATCAATCCATCATAAAAGTGCATCCATCCATCCTAAAAGTGCATCTATCCATCATAAAAGTGCATCCATCCATCATAAAAGTGCATCTATCCATCATAAAAGTGCTTATATCTATCATAAAAGTGCATCCATCCATCATAAAAGTGCATCTATTCATCATAAAAGTGCTTATATCCATCATAAAAGTGCATCCTTCCATCATAAAAGTGCATCCATCCATCCATCCATCCATCCATCATAAAAGTGCATCTATCCATCATAAAAGTGCATCTATCCATCATAAAATTGCTTCTATCCATCATAAAAAGTTCATCTATCCATCTTAAAAGTGCATCCATCCATCATAAAAGTGCATCCATCCATCCATCCATCCATCATAAAAGTGCATCCATCTATCCATCCATCATAAAAGTGCATCCATCCATCATAAAAGTGCATCTATCCATCATAAAAGTGCATCCATCCATCATAAAAGTGCATCTATCCATCATAAAAGTGCATCCATCCATCCTAAAAGTGCATCTATCCATCATAAAAGTGCATCCATCCATCATAAAAGTGCATGTATCCATCATAAAACTGCTTCTATTCATCATAAAAGTGCATCCATCCATCCATCTATCCATCATAAAAGTGCACCCATCCATCCATCATAAAAGTGCATCTATCCATCATAAAAGTGTATCCATCCATCATAAAAGTGCATCCATCCATCATAAAAGTGCTTCTATCCATCATAAAAGTGCATCCATCCACCATAATAGTGCTTCTATCCATCATAAAAGTGCATCCATCCATCATAAAAGTGTATCTATCATCATAAAAGTGCTTCTATCCATCATAAAAGTGCTTCTATCCATCATAAAAGTGCTTCTATCCATCATAAAAGTGCATCCATCCATCATAAAAGTGCATCTATCCATCATAAAAGTGCATCCATCCACCATAAAAGTGCATCCATCCACCATAAAAGTGCTTCTATCCATCATAAAAGTGCTTCTATCCATCATAAAAGTGCATCAATCCATCATAAAAGTGCATCCATCCATCCTAAAAGTGCATCTATCCATCATAAAAGTGCATCCATCCATCATAAAAGTGCATCTATCCATCATAAAAGTGCATCAATCCATCCATCCATCCATCATAAAAGTGCATCTATCCATCATAAAAGTGTATCCATCCATCATAAAAGTGCATCTATCCATCATAAAAGTGCATCCTTCCATCATAAAAGTGCATCCATCCATCCATCCATCCATCCATCCATCATAAAAGTGCATCCATCCATCATAAAAGTGTATCCATCCATCATAAAAGTGCATCTATCCATCATAAAAGTTCATCTATCCATCTTAAAAGTGCATCCATCCATCATAAAAGTGCATCCATCCATCCATCCATCCATCATAAAAGTGCATCCATCTATCCATCCATCATAAAAGTGCATCTATCCATCATAAAAGTGCATCCATCCATCATAAAAGTGCATCCATCCATCATAAAAGTGCATCTATCCATCATAAAAGTGCATCTATCCATCATAAAAGTGCATCCATCCACCATAAAAGTGCATCCATCCACCATAAAAGTGCTTCTATCCATCATAAAAGTGCATCCATCCACCATAAGTGCATCCATCCACCATAAAAGTGCTTCTATCCATCATAAAAGTGCTTCTATCCATCATAAAAGTGCATCAATCCATCATAAAAGTGCATCCATCCATCCTAAAAGTGCATCTATCCATCATAAAAGTGCATCCATCCATCATAAAAGTGCATCAATCCATCCATCCATCCATCATAAAAGTGCATCTATCCATCATAAAAGTGTATCCATCCATCATAAAAGTGCATCTATCCATCATAAAAGTGCATCCTTCCATCATAAAAGTGCATCCATCCATCCATCCATCCATCATAAAAGTGCATCCATCCATCATAAAAGTGTATCCATCCATCATAAAAGTGCATCTATCCATCATAAAAGTTCATCTATCCATCTTAAAAGTGCATCCATCCATCATAAAAGTGCATCCATCCATCCATCCATCCATCATAAAAGTGCATCCATCTATCCATCCATCATAAAAGTGCATCTATCCATCATAAAAGTGCATCCATCCATCATAAAAGTGCATCCATCCATCATAAAAGTGCATCTATCCATCATAAAAGTGCATCTATCCATCATAAAACTGCATCAATCTATCATAAAAGTGCATCTATCCATCATAAAAGTGCATCTATCCATCATAAAAGTGCATCTATCATCATAAAAGTGCATCTATCCATCATAAAAGTGCATCTATCCATCATAAAAGTGCATCTATCATCATAAAAGTGCATCTATCCATCATAAAAGTGCATCCATCCATCATAAAAGTGCATCTATCCATCATAAAAGTGCATCTATCCATCATAAAAGTGCATCCATCCATCATAAAAGTGCATCCATCCATCATAAAAGTGCATCCATCCATCATAAAAGTGCATCAATCCATCATAAAAGTGCATCCATCCATCATAAAAGTGCATCCATCTATCATAAAAGTGCATCCATCCATCATAAAAGTGCATCCATCCATCATTAAAGTGCATCAATCCATCATAAAAGTGCATCCATCCATCATAAAAGTGCATCCATCCATCATAAAAGAGCATCTATCCATCATAAAAGTGCATCTATCCATCATAAAAGTGCATCTATCCATCATAAAACTGCATCAATATATCATAAAAGTTGATCTATCCATCATAAAAGTGCATCTATCCATCATAAAACTGCATCAATATATAATAAAAGTGCATCTTTCCATCATAAAAGTGCATCCATCCATCATAAAAGTGCATCTATCCATCATAAAAGTGCATCTATCCATCATAAAAGTGCGTCTATCATCATAAAAGTGCATCTATCATCATAAAAGTGCATCTATCCATCATAAAAGTGCATCTATCCATCATAAAAGTGCATCCATCCACCATAAGTGCATCCATCCACCATAAAAGTGCTTCTATCCATCATAAAAGTGCTTCTATCCATCATAAAAGTGCATCAATCCATCATAAAAGTGCATCCATCCATCCTAAAAGTGCATCTATCCATCATAAAAGTGCATCCATCCATCATAAAAGTGCATCAATCCATCCATCCATCCATCATAAAAGTGCATCTATCCATCATAAAAGTGTATCCATCCATCATAAAAGTGCATCTATCCATCATAAAAGTGCATCCTTCCATCATAAAAGTGCATCCATCCATCCATCCATCCATCATAAAAGTGCATCCATCCATCATAAAAGTGTATCCATCCATCATAAAAGTGCATCTATCCATCATAAAAGTTCATCTATCCATTTTAAAAGTGCATCCATCCATCATAAAAGTGCATCCATCCATCATAAAAGTGCATCCATCCATCCATCCATCCATCATAAAAGTGCATCCATCTATCCATCCATCATAAAAGTGCATCTATCCATCATAAAAGTGCATCCATCCATCATAAAAGTGCATCCATCCATCATAAAAGTGCATCTATCCATCATAAAAGTGCATCTATCCATCATAAAAGTGCATCCATCCATCATAAAAGTGCATCCATCCATCATAAAAGTGCATCTATCCATCATAAAAGTGCATCTATCCATCATAAAACTGCATCAATCTATCATAAAAGTGCATCTATCCATCATAAAAGTGCATCTATCCATCATAAAAGTGCATCTATCATCATAAAAGTGCATCTATCCATCATAAAAGTGCATCTATCCATCATAAAAGTGCATCTATCATCATAAAAGTGCATCTATCCATCATAAAAGTGCATCCATCCATCATAAAAGTGCATCTATCCATCATAAAAGTGCATCTATCCATCATAAAAGTGCATCCATCCATCATAAAAGTGCATCCATCCATCATAAAAGTGCATCCATCTATCATAAAAGTGCATCCATCTGTCATAAAAGTGCATCCATCCATCATAAAAGTGCATCCATCCATCATTAAAGTGCATCAATCCATCATAAAAGTGCATCCATCCATCATAAAAGTGCATCCATCCACCATAAAAGTGCTTCTATCCATCATAAAAGTGCTTCTATCCATCATAAAAGTGCATCAATCCATCATAAAAGTGCATCCATCCATCCTAAAAGTGCATCTATCCATCATAAAAGTGCATCCATCCATCATAAAAGTGCATCTATCCATCATAAAAGTGCATCAATCCATCCATCCATCCATCATAAAAGTGCATCTATCCATCATAAAAGTGTATCCATCCATCATAAAAGTGCATCTATCCATCATAAAAGTGCATCCTTCCATCATAAAAGTGCATCCATCCATCCATCCATCCATCCATCATAAAAGTGCATCCATCCATCATAAAAGTGTATCCATCCATCATAAAAGTGCATCTATCCATCATAAAAGTTCATCTATCCATCTTAAAAGTGCATCCATCCATCATAAAAGTGCATCCATCCATCCATCCATCCATCATAAAAGTGCATCCATCTATCCATCCATCATAAAAGTGCATCTATCCATCATAAAAGTGCATCCATCCATCATAAAAGTGCATCCATCCATCATAAAAGTGCATCTATCCATCATAAAAGTGCATCTATCCATCATAAAAGTGCATCCATCCACCATAAAAGTGCATCCATCCACCATAAAAGTGCTTCTATCCATCATAAAAGTGCATCCATCCACCATAAGTGCATCCATCCACCATAAAAGTGCTTCTATCCATCATAAAAGTGCTTCTATCCATCATAAAAGTGCATCAATCCATCATAAAAGTGCATCCATCCATCCTAAAAGTGCATCTATCCATCATAAAAGTGCATCCATCCATCATAAAAGTGCATCAATCCATCCATCCATCCATCATAAAAGTGCATCTATCCATCATAAAAGTGTATCCATCCATCATAAAAGTGCATCTATCCATCATAAAAGTGCATCCTTCCATCATAAAAGTGCATCCATCCATCCATCCATCCATCATAAAAGTGCATCCATCCATCATAAAAGTGTATCCATCCATCATAAAAGTGCATCTATCCATCATAAAAGTTCATCTATCCATCTTAAAAGTGCATCCATCCATCATAAAAGTGCATCCATCCATCCATCCATCCATCCATCATAAAAGTGCATCCATCTATCCATCCATCATAAAAGTGCATCTATCCATCATAAAAGTGCATCCATCCATCATAAAAGTGCATCCATCCATCATAAAAGTGCATCTATCCATCATAAAAGTGCATCTATCCATCATAAAACTGCATCAATCTATCATAAAAGTGCATCTATCCATCATAAAAGTGCATCTATCCATCATAAAAGTGCATCTATCATCATAAAAGTGCATCTATCCATCATAAAAGTGCATCTATCCATCATAAAAGTGCATCTATCATCATAAAAGTGCATCTATCCATCATAAAAGTGCATCCATCCATCATAAAAGTGCATCTATCCATCATAAAAGTGCATCTATCCATCATAAAAGTGCATCCATCCATCATAAAAGTGCATCCATCCATCATAAAAGTGCATCCATCCATCATAAAAGTGCATCAATCCATCATAAAAGTGCATCCATCCATCATAAAAGTGCATCCATCTATCATAAAAGTGCATCCATCCATCATAAAAGTGCATCCATCCATCATTAAAGTGCATCAATCCATCATAAAAGTGCATCCATCCATCATAAAAGTGCATCCATCCATCATAAAAGAGCATCTATCCATCATAAAAGTGCATCTATCCATCATAAAAGTGCATCTATCCATCATAAAACTGCATCAATATATCATAAAAGTTGATCTATCCATCATAAAAGTGCATCTATCCATCATAAAACTGCATCAATATATCATAAAAGTTGATCTTTCCATCATAAAAGTGCATCCATCCATCATAAAAGTGCATCTATCCATCATAAAAGTGCATCTATCCATCATAAAAGTGCGTCTATCATCATAAAAGTGCATCTATCATCATAAAAGTGCATCTATCCATCATAAAAGTGCATCTATCCATCATAAAAGTGCATCCATCCACCATAAGTGCATCCATCCACCATAAAAGTGCTTCTATCCATCATAAAAGTGCTTCTATCCATCATAAAAGTGCATCAATCCATCATAAAAGTGCATCCATCCATCCTAAAAGTGCATCTATCCATCATAAAAGTGCATCCATCCATCATAAAAGTGCATCAATCCATCCATCCATCCATCATAAAAGTGCATCTATCCATCATAAAAGTGTATCCATCCATCATAAAAGTGCATCTATCCATCATAAAAGTGCATCCTTCCATCATAAAAGTGCATCCATCCATCCATCCATCCATCATAAAAGTGCATCCATCCATCATAAAAGTGTATCCATCCATCATAAAAGTGCATCTATCCATCATAAAAGTTCATCTATCCATTTTAAAAGTGCATCCATCCATCATAAAAGTGCATCCATCCATCATAAAAGTGCATCCATCCATCATAAAAGTGCATCCATCCATCCATCCATCCATCATAAAAGTGCATCCATCTATCCATCCATCATAAAAGTGCATCTATCCATCATAAAAGTGCATCCATCCATCATAAAAGTGCATCCATCCATCATAAAAGTGCATCTATCCATCATAAAAGTGCATCTATCCATCATAAAAGTGCATCCATCCATCATAAAAGTGCATCCATCCATCATAAAAGTGCATCTATCCATCATAAAAGTGCATCTATCCATCATAAAACTGCATCAATCTATCATAAAAGTGCATCTATCCATCATAAAAGTGCATCTATCCATCATAAAAGTGCATCTATCATCATAAAAGTGCATCTATCCATCATAAAAGTGCATCTATCCATCATAAAAGTGCATCTATCATCATAAAAGTGCATCTATCCATCATAAAAGTGCATCCATCCATCATAAAAGTGCATCTATCCATCATAAAAGTGCATCCATCCATCATAAAAGTGCATCCATCCATCATAAAAGTGCATCCATCCATCATAAAAGTGCATCCATCCATCATAAAAGTGCATCCATCTATCATAAAAGTGCATCCATCTATCATAAAAGTGCATCCATTCATCATAAAAGTGCATCCATCCATCATTAAAGTGCATCAATCCATCATAAAAGTGCATCCATCCATCATAAAAGTGCATCCATCCATCATAAAAGAGCATCTATCCATCATAAAAGTGCATCTATCCATCATAAAAGTGCATCTATCCATCATAAAACTGCATCAATATATCATAAAAGTTGATCTATCCATCATAAAAGTGCATCTATCCATCATAAAACTGCATCAATATATAATAAAAGTGCATCTTTCCATCATAAAAGTGCATCCATCCATCATAAAAGTGCATCTATCCATCATAAAAGTGCATCTATCCATCATAAAAGTGCGTCTATCATCATAAAAGTGCATCTATCATCATAAAAGTGCATCTATCCATCATAAAAGTGCATCTATCCATCATAAAAGTGCATCTATCCATCATAAAAGTGCATCTATCCATTATAAAAGTGCATCTATCATCATAAAAGTGCATCCATCTATCATAAAAGTGCATCCATCCATCATAAAAGTGCATCCATCCATCATAAAAGTGCATCAATCCATCATAAAAGTGCATCCATCCATCATAAAAGTGCATCTATCCATCATAAAAGTGCATCCATCCATCATAAAAGTGCATCTATCCATCATAAAACTGCTTCTATCCATCATAAAAGTGCATCCATCCATCCATCTATCCATCATAAAAGTGCACCCATCCATCCATCATAAAAGTGCATCCATCCATCCATCTATCCATCATAAAAGTGCATCTATCCATCATAAAAGTGCATCCACGCATCCTAAAATTGCATCTATCATCATAAAAGTGCACCCATCCATCCATCATAAAAGTGCATCCATCCATCCATCATAAAAGTGCATCCATCCATCATAAAAGTGCATCTATCCATCATAAAAGTGTATCTATCCATCATAAAAGTGCATCTATCCATCATAAAAGTGCATATATCATCATAAAAGTGCATCTATCCATCATAAAAGTGCATCCATCCATCATAAAAGTGCATCTATCCATCATAAAAGTGCATCTATCCATCATAAAAGTGCATCCATCCATCATAAAAGTGCATCCATCCATCATAAAAGTGCATCCATCCATCATAAAAGTGCATCAATCCATCATAAAAGTGCATCCATCCATCATAAAAGTGCATCCATCTATCATAAAAGTGCATCCATCTATCATAAAAGTGCATCCATCCATCATAAAAGTGCATCCATCCATCATTAAAGTGCATCAATCCATCATAAAAGTGCATCCATCCATCATAAAAGTGCATCCATCCATCATAAAAGAGCATCTATCCATCATAAAAGTGCATCTATCCATCATAAAAGTGCATCTATCCATCATAAAACTGCATCAATATATCATAAAAGTTGATCTATCCATCATAAAAGTGCATCTATCCATCATAAAACTGCATCAATATATAATAAAAGTGCATCTTTCCATCATAAAAGTGCATCCATCCATCATAAAAGTGCATCTATCCATCATAAAAGTGCATCTATCCATCATAAAAGTGCGTCTATCATCATAAAAGTGCATCTATCATCATAAAAGTGCATCTATCCATCATAAAAGTGCATCTATCCATCATAAAAGTGCATCTATCCATCATAAAAGTGCATCTATCCATTATAAAAGTGCATCTATCATCATAAAAGTGCATCCATCTATCATAAAAGTGCATCCATCCATCATAAAAGTGCATCCATCCATCATAAAAGTGCATCAATCCATCATAAAAGTGCATCCATCCATCATAAAAGTGCATCTATCCATCATAAAAGTGCATCCATCCATCATAAAAGTGCATCTATCCATCATAAAACTGCTTCTATCCATCATAAAAGTGCATCCATCCATCCATCTATCCATCATAAAAGTGCACCCATCCATCCATCATAAAAGTGCATCCATCCATCCATCTATCCATCATAAAAGTGCATCTATCCATCATAAAAGTGCATCCACGCATCCTAAAATTGCATCTATCATCATAAAAGTGCACCCATCCATCCATCATAAAAGTGCATCCATCCATCCATCATAAAAGTGCATCCATCCATCATAAAAGTGCATCTATCCATCATAAAAGTGTATCCATCCATCATAAAAGTGCATCCATCCATCATAAAAGTGCTTCTATCCATCATAAAAGTGCATCCATCCATCATAAAAGTGCATCCATCCACCATAAAAGTGCATCCATCCACCATAAAAGTGCATCTATCCATCATAAAAGTGCATCCATCCATCCTAAAAGTGCATCCATCCATCCTAAAAGTGCATCTATCCATCATAAAAGTGCATCCGTCCATCATAAAAGTGCATCTATCCATCATAAAACTGCTTCTATCCATCATAAAAGTGCATCCATCCATCCATCTATCCATCATAAAAGTGCACCCATCCATCCATCATAAAAGTGCATCTATCCATCATAAAAGTGTATCCATCCATCATAAAAGTGCATCCATCCATCATAAATGTGCTTCTATCATCATAAAAGTGCATCCATCCACCATAAAAGTGCTTCTATCCATCATAAAAGTGTATCCATCCATCATAAAAGTGTATCTATCATCATAAAAGTGCTTCTATCCATCATAAAAGTGCTTCTATCCATCATAAAAGTGCTTCTATCCATCATAAAAGTGCATCCATCCACCATAAAAGTGCATCAATATATAATAAAAGTGCATCTTTCCATCATAAAAGTGCATCCATCCATCATAAAAGTGCATCCATCCATCCATCTATCCATCATAAAAGTGCACCCATCCATCCATCATAAAAGTGCATCTATCCATCATAAAAGTGCACCCATCCATCCATCATAAAAGTGCATCCATCCATCATAAAAGTGCATCCACGCATCCTAAAATTGCATCTATCATCATAAAAGTGCACCCATCCATCCATCATAAAAGTGCATCCATCCATCCATCATAAAAGTGCATCCATCCATCATAAAAGTGCATCTATCCATCATAAAAGTGCATCAATCCATCATAAAAGTGCATCTATCCATCATAAAAGTGCTTCTATCCATCATAAAAGTGCATCCATCCACCATAAAAGTGCATCCCTGCACCATAAAAGTGCATCCATCCACCATAAAAGTGCATCTATCCATCATAAAAGTGCATCCATCCTAAATGCTTTCCTTTTCCTTCTAATTGCACTAGTACATTCTTCAGTCCACCATGGAACTATCTTATTCTTCCTACGTCCTTTCCTTTTTGGTATATATTTATTTGCTGCTACTTGAATAGCATAAACAACATCATCGCTAATCATTTCTACAGATCTATCTGGTTCTATTATAATATTCTTTAATCCCTCTTCACTCAGACTCATGAATTCTTCCCAATTCGCTTTATCAAACCTCCAGCTACCAATATTTCCTTGACTCACCTTACTTCCTCTCACATTTACACTAACAGATATCATTATTGGATAATGATCACTCCCAATAGTATCTTGTCGCATTATTTCCCACTCAGCACTTCCTGCAATTGAATCAGACACCATATCGATAGTTAAGAAAACACATAATTTTCAAGATTTAATAGAGTATAAACAAGCACAAGCTGAGGTAAGGAGGATAATAAGGAAAGCCAGAAAACAGTATTGGATGGCTTATTGTGATGAAATAGGGAAGAATACACCAGTAGAGGAAGTATGGGGTATGATTAAGAAAATGAAAGGGATTCAAAAGTGTAATGGGTATCCAGTTTTAAGTATGGAGGGAGAAGTAGTTGTGGAGGATGGAGATAAAGTGGAAATGTTTTTAAAGGCATTTATAAAAGTAAATAGTTCAGAGAATTTGACTGAACAGAGTAGGGAAATGAGGGAGAGTGTGATGAAGGAATATCCTGATATAAAGAAGAAAAAAGAGGCTGAAGATAATTTGTTAGATGTACCATTTTCTATGAGTGAGTTAAAGAATGCAGTAAGAAGAATGAAACAATCTACTCCAGGAGAGGATGGGATTAGTTACTGTATGATGAAGCATTTTAGTGAAACATCAATGGAAGTGATTTTAACATTTTATAATAGAATATGGATAGAAGGTATAATTCCTCAAAGTTGGAAGGAAGCATTAATTATACCTATTAAAAAGCCTGGGAAAGATCCAAGTAATCCTATAAATTATCGTCCAATAGCTTTAACTTCTCATTTATGTAAGGTAATGGAGAGAATGATAGCTGATAGATTGAATTATCATTTGGAAAAAATTAAATGGTTTTTTTCTTATCAAAGTGGGTTTAGGTGTTGGTAGAGGGACTATGGATCCAATAGTATCTTTAGAAGACGAAATAAGAAAGGCATTTATAAATAAGGAGAGTGTCTTTGCTGTTTTCTTTGATATAGAAAAGGCTTATGATATGTTGTGGAAAGAGGGGTTATTAATAAAGTTACAGAAAATGAGGATAAAAGGAAGAATGTATAATTGGATAAAAGAGTTTTTAATTGGAAGAAGTATTCGAGTAAAGGTGGGTGGAGCTATATCTTTAAGTGGAGCAATTGATAATGGTACACCTCAGGGCAGTGTAATAAGTCCACTTTTATTTATTATTATGATTAATGATGTTTTCTCAAGGATTGATAGAAGTATGGGGAAATCATTGTTTGCTGATGATGGGGCTATCTGGTTTAGAGGAAAGAATATAGATTATAACATAAAGAAATTGCAAAGTGCGCTAAATGAAGTTGAAAAGTGGTCAGGGGAAAATGGTTTTAAGTTTTCAGTGGAAAAAACAAAAATAATACTTTTTACTAAAATGAGGAGGAATGTGGATGTTAAGTTAAAATTATACAAAAAAGAATTAGAGCGTGTAAGTATAGTAAGATTTCTAGGAGTTTGGTTTGATAGTAGATTAACTTGGAGAGAGCATGTTGAAAAAATGGTGGGAAGATGTAAGCGTGTAGTGAATGTAATGAGATGTATTTCAGGTCAGGAATGGGGAGCAGATAGATTGGCTTTAAAAACTATATATATATCTATGATAAGATCTATATTTGATTATGGTTGTATTGTATATGGTTCTGCAAATAAATCTCATTTAAATAAATTAGAGAGAATTCAGTCTCAAGCATTAAGAATTTGCTGCGGAGCATATCCAACTTCTCCAGTTTCGGCTCTTCAGGTAGAGATGGGTGAAATGCCTTTGCATATAAGAAGACAGCAATTAATGGCATCTTATTGGGCAAATTTAAAAGGTCAGAGTGAGGAACACCCAACAAGGAAAGTAATGAGTCCTAGTTGGGAATATGATAAGAGAGAGTGTAATAGTGTTGGATGGAGTGTAAGGAAATTGGTTAGAGATATGAGATTGGAGGAGGTTGGATATGCTCCAATAATTCCTTTATCTCGAGTACCATTATGGATCATGCCCCAACCAGAAGTAGATTTAAGTTTATTAGAAAAAAGGCAAAAGGAAGGTTCATATGAAACAGAAGTATATAATGTAAGGGAGTATATTGGGTCAAGATATGGAGAATATATGCACATTTTTACAGATGCTTCAAAAGATTCAAAAACTGGTCATGTGGGTTCTGCATTCATTATTCCAAAGGTTAAAGTGTATAAGAATAAAAGAATATCAGATTGTTTATCAGTGTATACTGGAGAGATGTTTGCAATAATTATGGCAATAAGGTGGATTAGGGAAGTTAAAATATCCAAGGCAGTAATATGTTCAGATTGTAGTTCAGCTCTAATAAGTTTGAAGGAGATGAAGTCAGAAACAAGACAGGATATGGTAATAGAGATAGTTCAAGAATTATATTCAATTAAACAAGCTAATTTAGAGGTACAGTTTTTGTGGGTTCCAGCTCACATTGTGTTGAGAGGTAATGAGGAGGCGGATGCATTAGCAAAAAAGGCAATAGAACGAGAAATAGTAGATATACAGATTTTATTTAGTAGCCTAGGTCAGAAATTAAATCAATTATTAAAAAGAATATTCTGAAATTATGGCAGCAATATTGGGACAATGAACTAAAAGGTAGACATATGTATCAAATACAGACAACAGTGGGTAAGGGAAGAATATCAGGTAGGAGTAGGAATGAAGAGAATATGATTACAAGACTAAGATTGGGGCATACAAGATTGAATAGTACATTGTACCTAATAAGTAAGCATCCAACAGGTTTATGTGAGTTATGTGAAGTTAGTGAAACAGTTGAACATGTAATAATGCACTGTAGGAGATATATGGTTGAAAGGAAAGAGTTGAAGGAGGAATTAAATAATATAGGAGTTAAGTTGAATATTCAAAATGTATTAAAATCAGATTATATTGAATATATATATCGGACTATAATACATTTATTGGTAGATTATTTGGGAAGTACTGGGTTAAAAAAGCGTATTTAAAATAGGTGTTTTTTTTTTGTTTGTTTTTTTGTCCTTTTTTTTTCTGTCATGGGGGCTGAGAGGACGGAGGAGCTGAACACGCAGCGCCGGATGAAATTCGATGATGTCTCTATGCGGGTAAATAAGGGAATTTATGTTGGAGATGCACAAGTCTACAGCGCATCCAGAGCAAACCTGAAGAGGGGCATCAAAAAGGCCAAGCACTGCTACAAGCTGAAGATAGAGGGTCACTTTTCCAACTCTGACCCTCGACGCATGTGGCAGGGCATTCAGGCCATCAGTGACTACAAACCCCCCCACTCCACCCCCGCAGCCACTGATGTCAACTTCCTGAACGAGCTAAATCACTTTTATGCTCGCTTTGAAAGAGACAACAGAGAAACTGCCACCAAGCTCAAACCCTCAGCTGACCACCCACCAATCACACTCTCCACCACAGATGTCTGCAAGTCACTGAGCCGGATCAGCGCACACAAGGCTGCTGGACCAGACAACATCCCTGGTCGTGTTCTCAGGGCATGTGCGGAGCAGCTCGCTGGGGTTTTTACAGACATTTTCAACCTGTCTCTTGCCCAAGCAGCTGTACCTTCATGCTTTAAACGCACTTCCATTGTGCCAGTGCCAAAACATTCTAACCCGAGGTGCCCTAATGACTACCGCCCTGTAGCACTCACACCCATCGTCATGAAGTGCTTTGAGCGGCTGGTCCTGGAACACCTAAAAGACTCTATACCATCCACATTGGACTCACACCAGTTTGCCTACCGCAGCAATAGGAGCACAGAGGATGCCGTTTCCATGGCACTGCACTCTGTGCTCACTCACCTGGACAATAAGAACACTTATGCACGCATGCTGTTTGTTGACTTCAGCTCAGCATTCAACACTGTCATCCCATCCAAGTTAATAGCCAAACTTGGAGACCTGGGCATCAATACCTCAATGTGCAACTGGATTTTGGACTTCCTAACTGACAGACCCCAGAATGTTCGTTCAGGATTCACCTGCTCCACATCCATCACACTCAACACTGGTGTACCACAGGGCTGTGTGCTAAGCCCGTTTCTCTACTCCCTCTTCACCGCCGACTGCAAGCCTGTGTATGGATCTAATTCTATCGTCAAGTTTGCGGACGACACTACGGTGATCGGGCTCATCAGCAACAACGATGAGACTGCCTATAGGGAGGAGATCCAGCACCTGGTCACATGGTGCGCTGATAATAACCTGCTCCTCAACACCACCAAAACGAAGGAGCTCATCGTGGACTTCAGGAAGGAGTCAAGAGGCACACACGACACCATCCACATCAATGGAATGGCTGTTGAGCGTGTCTCCAGTTTCAAGTTCCTGGGGATCCACATCTCGGCGGACATGTCGTGGACGACCAACACCTCCAGCCTGGTCAAGAAGGCTCACCAGCGCCTCTTCTTCCTGAGGACACTGAGGAAGAATCAGCTCTCCTCGGCTATCCTGGTGAACTTCTACCGCTGCGCAATAGAAAGCATCCTGACCAACTGTGTGGCAGTGTGGTATGGGAGCTGCTCTGTTGCGGAGCGCAAGGCACTGCAGCGGGTGGTGAAAACTGCCCAGCGCATCACAGGGACTCCACTGCCTGCCATCGAACACATCCAGAGGAAACGCTGTCTGCATCGAGCTCGCAGCATCCTCAAGGACTCCTCTCACCCAGCCCACAGACTGTTTTCTCTCCTGCCCTCCGGCAGGCGTTTCAGGATCCACCGGACCAGGACCAGCAGACTAAAGAACAGTTTTTTCCCCAGAGCTGTCTCTTTACTGAACTCAAACCCCCGTTGATCCACTTCCCTCATAAACTGATAACTCTCCTACCTCACATCCACCTTCACTTTGTTATTTGCACTACCGACTGTTTATCACAGTAACAACTGTTTACTTATTCATTTTGCACTACCACACCGTAACTGGATTATGCTCATTTGCACTGCCGACTGTTTTTACAGTACCTACTGTTTACATTTGTATTTTGCACTGTACTTCTAACTGTAATATGCAACCACTTTCCACTGCACTTTTACACTTTTTTCGGATAGCTTCTGTCCATAATTTATTGCACTACTTTAATCGACGGCCATATTCATCATTTTAGTCTAACATATCATTGTATACCTCTATCTGTAAAATTCTGTTTATAGTAATAGCCATCTGTATATTATATTATATTCATAGTACATATCCACCTGTAAATTCTGTTTATAGTATTAACCATCTGTATATTATTCACCTGTAAATCCTGTTTATAGTAATAACCATCTCTCTATTTATAGATATATTTATATATACTCAGTACATATCCATGTCCTGCACTTATGCAAACGTTGTATATCCTGCACTTGCTGCTATTGCACTTCTGGTTAGACCTAAACTGCATTTCGTTGCCTTGTACTTGTACTTGTGTAATGACAATAAAGTTGAATCTAATCTAATCTAATGTTGGTGTTGTGGAGTGAGCTTTTGGTAGATTGACCTGTAGGGGGCAATCTAATGCAGTTTGACTTTGGCTTAAGAGTAGCAAAGAAGAACTTGTTAGGCAGACTACACCTGGCTGCTATCATGTGTACTGCTGGCTTGATGTCTCCAAAGTAAATGAGCTTCCTTGAACAGTTTTGCCTCCTGTAAGTTATTACAGTTGGGTATAGAGATATAGGAAGTGTCAATGGTCCATTTCTGCTATAGGTGGCGGTAATGCACGTATTTGTTTGCGATCCGCCGTAAAATAATAAGAAGAAGAAGATGAATAATGTCACGCGCGATCGACTTTTGTACGATTTCCCGTCAGCATTTCTTTGTTAATCTCAGTTTTTGTTCAGTTTTTTTTTCACCAAACCCCAAAATGAACAAAAGAGACGAAATGATGGTAAGAAGGCTTTCATACTATAGACCCTTTTCACATTTCTGGGTTTCTCAGAGGAAGTCATCATAGTTGGGTTAAACATGATCAAACACTAGATTTCCTTAAAAGTGAAATTGTAAAATGTAAATAACTTGCATCCTAATATTTTTAATGATATTCATATAAGCACACACACACAAGTGAATATTAATGAATGCAAGCCTATAGGTAATAACAGCAGGACTGGTGTTGAGCTCCAGGTAGGGCTGGGACGGTATGGATTTTTTCTTACCGCGGTTGAAAAGCAAGAAATTCCCGCGGTTCAGCGGTAAACCGCTTTAAACGGCTCCCGCTCGACTTTCGCACACAGCCGCTCACACACACACCAGCGCTGGCAATTGAACATAATAAGGAACATGTTTATTTTACAAATTTATATATCTATATATAAATTTTATATATTACTTATTATTTATATTACATATTTTTACATATTTATATTAATTTATATATCTCGCGTGCACTTTTGTGTCAGTGGTTCAAATATTTAACGAAGGCTATTTAATTTAGCAAAGAGTCGCACACTACTGTGATTGTAAGCCTGCCAGACGGATATCTTTTTCGATTGCCTTTTAATGAAATTGGAATTTCAGAATCAGAAAGCCTACTGATATTTAATGGCCTACAATAGATTATTTATTGATTATTGAATGAAATTTCGCAGGCCCAGCTTATTTGTAATCAATCTTTCCCAAACAGAGTTGGAAGAGAGTTTAAACTTACCAGTACTAACCGGAATCGGCCCAACTGTTCTTGCTATCTGTCTCTGTGTGTGTGAGCACTGCTAATTCTTTAATATTGAGAAATATTTATCGGTGCGTCCCAATTCGCTCTCCGTCCTAAATAATATACGAACATAAAATGAGTAACTTGCGTCCCAAACCGTTGTTGAAAAGAGTATTCCAAAGATACCCGGATTGTCGACTGTTTCTGGGTAGATTTCGAAGTGCAGATCCGTGCAAACTCTAACGGCTGATGTTGAACGATTCGATTAGAACTACAAACGCGGATAAAAAGTGTTAAAACACTACAAACATGGCAAATATGTGCGGATGCGACGGTTAAGAGGTTGGGGTTTGAGTGAAAAATATTCAATATTCAAATTGTAAACACACTAGAGCATTAAAGACCACCAATGGCAGATCAACAACGACACGGTAGGAAATTAAATTAAATGTGGAGGATTTGAACTGTGGATGATTGACAGGGCAGGTTAAATGGTGAAGGGATGCACTTAACTAGAGTTAAAGAGGAAGTATATGTCCCAAAGCTTGCTCTTCTGCTAATTGCCCTGTGTATAATGAGCTGGTGGGTTTATGGTGAGGTGTGTCGCAGACCGGGTGTGATGGGCCGCTTTGTGCCAGAAAGTCCAGGGCCACGTTTTTGCCCCAGTCCACCCCTGCGTTCTCCAAACCCAGACGATGAGCGCTCGCCGCGCTCTTTGTTGTTTTGTTAAAATGGGTGTCACAGATTTCAGTTATAATCAGTTAAGAGATTTTTGGGTAATGTCGGGTGGAGGTTACCCATTACTTGTCTCCTGTTTAATGGTTAGTGAGGGAAGTTATCTGTTGTTTTGTTTGTTTTTTCTTTAATGTAGGTAATTTAATGCTTATTCCCTTTTAGGTAGAGGTATTTTTCTTTTCTTTTGTTTGGGCCCTCCTCCCGAGGTAATGTTTTTCTTTTTGGGTTCATTTGTAAAAATGTTGCTTTACTTCGTATTTGATTTCAATATCATTTTGATCACTGCTTAAAGGTGAAAATAAAAGGCAGAAACGCCATTTCAAATCGAAAGTTGTTTGATTATTTGTTGCTCTGGGTCTGGAGAGCTGGAGCTCCTCAGTCTCTCCACTTTCTTTATTGTTCGTCGTTCCCTATTTACCCCTAGACAAAAAGGAGAAGACGTAACACTGGGTTCTTCCACCCTGGTCACCAGCAGTGCCACGTCTGGGCTCCACATCCCCTTCACTGGCCCCTGACCCCTGACCCCACACATGGCCTCACTCAGTCTCCTCAGGGACTGCTGTCTCTCTCCTCTCTCCTCAGAGCCAGAGGATGAGGATGATGATGGAGAGATGGTAAATACCACTCCTTTGTGTTTCTTTCAAATCAAGTAAAATAATTAAAACAGTGATGAATTAACATCCAGTGCTTTAAATCCAGACTTTCCACATATTCTACATTTAAAAGTACAGCCTAAAGTCATTAGTAAGCAGCAGATATGCATCAAGTCAGCTTTATTTCTCTAGTGCTTTGTACTATACAGATCGTGTCAAAAGGAAAATGACAGCATTATGCATCAAACAGTTGTGATGTAGTAATTTCATTGATTGTTTGTGTTTTTTAATAGGCTATTGACTACCAAAATGTCCCGGGTTATCCACATGTGGACAGGCTGGCAGAAAATCTGCTGGCGCTCCGGGGTCACACAGCCGCCCCAACACCATAATAGCTCTTTGGCAGAACCTGGATGACCGGGACAAGGGGTGGTGAAAGCAGCTCGACACCAAAAGAGATGCTGATTGGACGCTTCAGAGTACCAAAGAGGCTCACTCAAACCCCTGGAGTAGAGAGCACCACCAGATGTGGCCTAACTGTTGCCGTCTGGTGGAGACCGTCTTCATCAGACTTTGCACTGCTCTCCCAAAAAGGCAAGGGAGCCCTGTCGAGATGGTCTCTGATCCTGCAAGACTATCGCAGGATAAGGCAGCTTGTACTGGCCAACGGCTCGGTGATGGGAGGAACGTCAATGCAACTGGTGGAGGTTAACCATTTCCAAATGTATACCTTTTTTTGTATATATCATTGTATATAGTGTGAACAGTTGTTTCAAAAGAGTTCACCATTGGTAATACTTGTGTTCAATAATATTTAACATTTTAACATGTTATTTCTTGTTTTTGAAAACCTATTTATTGATTTTTAAAATGTAACATTTTTAAATTGTTATTTAACATTCATTACCGTTCTATTGGCATAATTGTAAAATGAAAATTAAAAATTGGCAAGTGATTGCATTTTTACTTTCATATAACACTGCAACAATAAAACATGTATATTAAACGATAATTTGTACATTTTCTTATTATTGTAACAGACATTTTTCAGCAAATTGGTTACTATTTAATGGGTTGCATCTTTGTTCAATACAAATAACAGATTTGCAAGTGTCTTGTTTGGATGTAACCTAAAAAAATGCTTAATCAGATCAAAAAATATCACAACATCTAAATAATAGTAATATCACTGTTCCATTGGTCATTTCTTTTTTCTTGAAAGAATATCAAAAAACACAACAAACGAATTACTTATGTATATTTTATTAACACTGGGACAGTATGCATTCAAAAATGTGTTTATTTAATACAATTGTAAATAGTACAAAAAGTTGTCTTTAGCTGGATTCGAACCCCGGTCTTGAGCACCTGCAATAGAAAACAGTGTCTAATGTAAATGTGTGATTGGCGTACCTTTATCGTCAATTTTCGACGTGCAGGGTAGTCCGATAGACTTCTATAGAACTCTGAACTGGAGCCTGTGGCGTTGAAATTTGACGTATTGGGTAAGCACACCGCAGCCCGTTGTTTGCGGTGAATGGGTCGAGACTACAATAAATAAAAATTAAAAGGAATAGGCTACAATAAATGATCTATGCCAGGGCTAGTCAAAAGGCAGCCACCAGATCATATATTAATTTGGCCCTCCAACTGGTTTTTGATGTTCAAAACCCCTCGCAATCTGATATCAAAGTGCCCTCTGCGCAAAGGTTTAGCTCGTTCATAGGCAACCGCATTCAGCGGTGAGTTTAACAACGCAGGTAAAATGGCTCTCAGAGGGAGTTTAACAACACTCCATGGCGCGTTCAAGTAAGCATTTAAGCGTTTTCTTGTCATGGGTAACATTAGTGACAATGCTTTAACTAGAGCATGATGGATAACGTATTTTTATCGGAGGTTTGTTGATGTTAATAAATATATATTTAATATGCTACGATTGTGTTCAATTAGTCAAAGTTGTGTTTAATTAATTATTTATATTTATTAAATCCTCTTAATGAATTACGCTGACGTCACTGTGGGGCGACCCCATAGACCATTGCGATTTTCCACTCGGTAAGTAGAAGAGTTCATTAATAGAGGTGGATACTATTCTTAACATCAAAAACTGTTGAATCAGGGCACTAAGTTGTGTTTAGAACCTTTAGACGTGTAAGGTGGTAATTTCTAATGACGCTAAATGATATAGAAGACATTATAAAAAAAAAATATAGGCCTAGCTTTCCTACACCTACAGGCTAGCAAAGTTAGCTAATCAAATACTGAAACTTCATTTTTGTCGTATATAATCATGCAAGGTACAATCATAGGGAAATGTAAGATTTACAGTATTACATTAGCCCACCACTTTTATCCAACATTATAAATGTTCAGATGAAGAACGGTGTTGCCAGATTGTTTTTTTTACAGCCCAGTAATTGTTTAAAATCCACACAAAATTTTATAATAAACACCCAAATAAATCTATAATAAACTTTACAAATTAATTCATAACTACAACATTGTGCCTCATCACAAGTTTTCAATATGAAATAAAACAATTAATGTGTATAATTAATGTAATAAGTAATGCTGTCATAACTTATTGACTGATTCATATATATATAATTTAAAAGTTCTGCTGTGGGTTTGTTTTTGTTTTTTTGGGAGAAATAGAGCAAAACTTACATTATTATTTTTTTATCTAAAATGTAATTAACAATAGTAACGTGTGTATTGAACTGTATAAAATCAATATCACATACACTCTAGCCCATTCTGGCAGCACAGATGAAGAGAATACTGGTGTAATGTTCAAATCTGTTTTTCTTTTTTTTCTTTAGGTCCTTCAAATTTGGCAGCATCAATTTCATTTTATTCTACCCCCCACCACATATACATACACACACACACACACACACACACACAAACAAAGGCACTTTTAAGAGCCACGTCCGTCCGTCCGTTAACTTTGTTAACCTGTACTCATTAGTCTCTCTCTCTCTCTCTCTCTCTCTCTCTCTCTCTCTCTCTCTCTCTCTCTCTCTCTCTCTCTCTCTCTCTCTCTCTCTCTCTCTCTCTCTCTCTCTCTCTCTCTCTCTCTCTCTCTCTCTCTGTTTACATCTACCGGTATATTTGTTTTATCTGTCCATCTCTTCGTTGTGAGTCTTTCTGTCTGTTTGTGTTTCTGTCCATCACAATGTCCATGAATGATCCAGAAATCCAAGAACAACTCATGATCTTGGATAACCTGGTTGGTGACCAAGAACTGAAGGATGAGCTCCAAAGTCTTGATGACCTTCTTGTTGAGCTGCAAGAAGAGGAGGCAGCAGCACCAGTGAAGACACCTGAGCCGAGGGTGGTATGGAGAAAAAGAGACAATACTGGAAATATTGTCTATGCAAGGCCAAGATCAAGCAGGAATCAGTCAAATAAGGGTCAGTGTTGTTTTTATTCAAGATATTTTGAAGATCTACATTGTTAAGGCACTTACTGTATGAGTGTATCAAATCAAGGAATATGTATATAGCTTGATATGTCAGGAAAACAATCAAACCAGAACCAATCTTTTGATTTATTAAATATGTCACTAGTCTTGGATTAAGTGAAAGAGACACATTAAGGCTAATATTTCATATTTGTGTAAAGCAGTATAAACTAGCAAGTTAGCGCTTAAAATAGGGTTAATTGTGGGCTGTATTGACATTGTCAGGAAATCTTGTCAATATGGTTATGATGTCAAATGAGCTAGCCTGCACTAAATCTCTTGCAAGTTATTGGTCTTGGCAAGGCTGTGTCTGAAACAGTTTGTTCTTCAGAGTGTGTTGTCAATGGCCAGCCAGCTTGTTTCTTTTTAATCTGCTTTTATATAAGCATTCCTATTTGCTGTCATCATTCAGTGACACCTTAACTGCAGATAACCGACTGTAGTTGGACTGTCTCTGTTAGCGTTTGGGAAATAAAAAGTGTACTAGTATTTCTCTCTAGCTATAGGTCAAACAGTTAGCTTGCACTAATTTAGGCTGGTAACCAGGCCTTGGGACAAGTTGGAAATTTGAATAATATAAATGTTGATTTGTGTTGTTTTTATCCTCTTCAGCTGATCACATTCGGAAGACTGATCCTCCCTTCATTGCCCCGGACACTAAAGCCGCGTTTCCACCGCAGGAACTTTCCCCCGGAACCAGGAACTTTGGGGGGGGAACTACCGCAGGAACTAGGGTCTAAATGAAGTTCCGGGTAAATATTTCCCCCTCCAAACGGCCCTGCTTGCGAGGTGGTACTTTTGAAAAGGTCGGGAACTTTCGGGGGTGGGACTTGGGCGCTGAACATGCTGATTGGTTGAGCTCTTGCAGCATTTTTTTCCCCACCGCCATTTTTACAAGTTTTTTGCGAGGTGGGTTCTGCGTTCAGTAAATATTTTCTTTGCAACAATGGAGTTCAACAAAATAATTCGGCGACCCGCAATGAAAAGGTATAACGTTACCTGAAGATATCGACTCGGTTCCAGTCACACTGGAAAACAGTGCAGAGAGAAGTTAAAGAAATTAAGACAAGATTACAAGAAATTAAAGGATCATAACAACCGGAGCGGTTCCGACCGGCGTATCAACAAGTGGCATGACCGCCTGGACGCGTTGTTGGAACACAGACCGGCCTTTTCTAGGGCAGCGGTAACGAAAGACTCGGCTAATGCGTTGTTGGAAACCATCCCGGAATCCGAGTGGGTTGAAGGTAAATATCTCATCTTGGTATCATCTATTAAACTCGTTGCAGTGTAACGTTGCAGTAACTTTTTTCAACGTGCTTTTCCAGACGAAACGGGTGGCCCTGATGAATTGCAGGCAACGGAGACCAACGTGTTTTCCCCCGCGGTCACCAGTACACGTTAGCCCTCGTCCCGTGTCTCCTGCCGATACACACACATGCCAGAGGTATAAAGCTGACAAAATGTGTATATATTTAAAAACTGATGTGTAATCCATAATGGTTTTGAGTAGTTTTGTTGTTTTTAATTGTAAACTTAAATTGCCAATGATAGAAATTGCACACTGGGCATTGTTCAAGCTGGGCAAGCAATTGTTCATTATTTGTAGTGAAAACACTAAATAATCAATTGATGGTTTCTATTGTTTCATGGTTGCCTTGTGTATTAATTTCCATGTGTTTCTGTGCAATTTTTCTACTTGGGGAAAAGGAAAAGGGACTGACTTTTCTTGATGCACTGAGGGACATGGAGGATGCTAACCGGGCCGTCCTGCAGCATGGACAAGAACAGCGAGACCAATATATTCAGCTGTTACTGGAGAGCCAGGCCGAGGAGAGATGAGGAGGCAAGAGCTGGCATTCCACCAGTCAGAAGCGGAAGAAAGCAGACGGCAGCAGAGGGACTTTCAGACTGGGTTTCTGTCTGTTCTTGGACAGTTTGTCCAGTTGTTCAAGAAGTAGCCACAATGACCAGCCGCTTGAATGAAGCATTTGCTCTACCACATTTGTACTTTATATATTGTACGTGTTGGCACAGCTCTTGGACAGGTTACTGAAAAATACACTTTTTTTATATTGTTGTTTTCACATTTTATAATTTCATTTTATTGTTCTAGTAATTTATTTGTCTTTGCATACTTATTTTAATTTAGTAAGAACTAATCTGTCTAAAATAAAGTCAAATGTGTAAAATGTCACTGTGTCTTTTTAATTTCCACATTCTAACTATATAACCACTTTCTAATTGTAGTGTTGGAAGCAAATAAAAGGGCTGCTGCTCGCAAGTCTTTCTGAATATGCACATAAACATATCTAGAAAACCCAAATATTATATTTTTAAATGTATAACTATGTGAATGTAGTATAATAACTTATAACCACAACTTAAGTGAAGCCATACGTGTGGTCCTGCTTCATTTCAAATTTGAGGAAGAAGTCTCTAAAATTATGCATTTAATGAAGCATATTGTAATATAGTCATGTGATTTTTTTTTTTTTAGTGAATGCTAAGAGATGTTATTGTGATAAATAAATACTTGCAGTCTAGTACCTAATCTTTCAACCGCTTAATTCAGTCTATTGTTTTCATTCAATTAACTTTTCACACATCTGTCATGAATGACTGACCTCATTATCCTTTTATAGAAAATATTTTGGAATTGAGCTATTACAACACATTCAGATTTTGGATTGCCCATCATCCCATTTTGCATTAAAATGGTCAAACCAGATGAAAGTGCACGTTTAAATAAGCAGTGTTGGTAATGTGTATGCAAAAGCAGCGCTGCTTGCATCTTCTCCACTTGTTGTTGCAGACAGTAACGCGCAAAAGTGATTCATGTCCGTCGGTGACTGGGAGGAGCAGCCGCGCGCATTCTCACGACACCGGGCTAATTTGCCTAATCTCCCCGGTACTTTAGACCGCGGTGGAAACGCAGAAAGTAGCAGGTCTGGGGGAGAAAAAGTTCCTGGGAAAAAAGTTCCTGGTACAAATAGTTCCGGGTAATTTCGGTGGAAACGCGGCTTAACTGTGAGGTGGCCTTTACTCCAGAGACTGTTGGTGTGTGCTTCATTGTGTTTCCATTAGCCCTTGTATCTGTGTGTGTGTGTGTGTGTGTGTATATATATATATATATATATATATATATATATATATATATATATATATATATATATATATATATATATATATATATATATATGTATATATATATATATATATATGTATATATATATATATATATATATATATATATGTATATATATATGTATATATATATATGTATATATATATATATATATATATATATATATGTATATATATATGTATATATATATATATATATATATATATATATATATATATATATATATATATATATATGACAGTGGTTTAGAATGTAAATAAATGTTTCTAATGTAATGTAAATAAATGTAAATAAATTAGCTAGAATACTGATCCTTTCACAGCCAAATTGAGTACGTTTTAATATTGTAAAAATATACTCTATATATGTACATAGAGGGAAATTATTGTTTTTTAATATTCCTTATTTCCAGTATTTGCTTCCTGCTTCGTTACTGTTCGGACACTCTTGCTTACTGCTCGGCGCTTTGCTCTATCGCTTCTATATTTTACAACTTCAGCAAATCAGCACAGTGCTCAAACGACAAAGCTTGACTCCAATGATAAAATTAGAAACTCTGGTGACTGAATTCCTAAACAAAAAGCGGAATATTTCAACCGACCAGCCTCCCACTGCCTCCAGCTTACATTCTGGAGAAGGGAAAACACAGCTGCCTACATTCAAAAGGATAAGAAAATGCCTCTTCTAGAATCTACTTGCTGCACAAACTGCCACAGACTTTTACAAAGGATTGCAATTCTTGAAACAAAGTTATTTGCGGAACCATCCATCCAGACGAATCACACAGCAGAGCTTCATCATGATCGCCCTCTGCACACTGCCGGTGAGTCCCATAAATGTAGTGCTACTCAACATGTAGAGAAACAAGTAACTGATCAACACACTAATCGATGGCACAAACAGGGAGCAAGACCAAAAGGCACTCGAGACATCAGATTGTCACGAGCATCACATATTGCCGCAGTAGCATGCTCTACCCCAGACACAAGGATTGCAAACACTAGTTTTCTACCACCAAATATACATCTTGAAAACAGATTTGAAGTGCTAATGAATGTGGGTGAGCAGAGCCGGCTCTCCCTATAAGCGAACTAAGCGGCTGCTTAGGGCCCCGCCGCCACTAGGGGGCCCCCTAACTACAGATTGCACTCGACAGCGTCGCCGCAGTTTATCACGCAAGACGCTCAATTCGCGTCATTCGCACCGCGCGAAAAGCGCCTTCCGTGCCGCGGGACCTCTAAACGCGCGTCAACGCGCCTTTCCATTGACTTAACATTGAAATCAAATCACTCGCGCCAGACACTCTATTTGCGTTTGGTGTGAACGCAGCATAACGTTAGCCGTCCGTCGATTATGCTGAATCAACATTGCTTGCGCTATGGTCCAGCCGTCGGCCCCAGCTCTGGGCTACAGACCGCGTAGAGACAGACCCACCTCCTTTGAATGTATTTTCTTTTTAACAGTTAACGTTACATGACCTACACTAGTTCTGGGAAAGAAAAAACCGAAAAATCTTTGTCTCAATAGAGGCTTATTACAATAAAAAAATAGTTTAAGAACATTCGAGAGAAAGAAAGTAATAGGAAGAGAAAGAGCAATCATTTGACAGTCAAAATCAAAATGAAGTTTAAAATAAAGCGGTTAAATACAAGCTTTTTCTTATGGTCTTAATTGAATAGGCAATTAAAGATTATTAATAAATATTAATCTATATACTATTATGAAATATTTTATATATTGTTAAGCTAAATCGCCCAGACCATTTAAACCTAAAGAAAACACAGTGTCCTCTCTGAAACATTATTGAATGATGATCGATACAAGACACCTAAAAGCAAAATGGATTTGTGGTAAATTTTAGTAAAGAACACTGTAAAAAAAAGCAGGTCCCCAATTGAAAATTTTCTAGTGAGCGATCACATCTAAATTTTTCAGTTGGCCAAATTGAATTAATGTGAATTGATGCATTTTAATTCAATTAAAATTCAAGAAATTAAATTTGGCCAACTGAAAATTTTAGATGTGATCGCTCACTAGAAAATTTTCAATTGGGCACCTGATTTTTTTTTTACAGTGAATGTATTACTGTATGTAATCATAAAAGGTAAAAAATATCTCACTCCATGCTGTGAAGGTTTAAAATATGAACAGTATGTAAGAGTTAATCAACCAATAATTAAATAATATAATTTAACATTGGATTTCTTTTAATTTACCCTTAACATAATTGTAAAAAACTAAAAGTCACTTTCTCAGGAGGAGCCATTCTTAAATATTTTGGTGGTCGTCGAGAAACATTTCAGGAGGCTGACACAAGTAAATATTTCCCACTGCCTTTCTTTTGAATAGTTTTGTGCGCAACTTCAACATAGCTAATTTTCCTCTTGCCAATAAAAAATGTAGTTTTATAATCATAATTCATGTTGTCTAATTGTACTTTAATATTAATTTAAAATTAATGTGTTTTATCTACTCTGCATACTGTATTTATTATTAATTATATTATAATCTCAACAGCTGGAGGAGGTGACTGCTGCTTCAGTAGAGCATAGCGAGCCGCATATGGCTAATGTTGTAAGTTAGCTATATATTGATAATGCTAAATTATTAATATTTATTTGTTTTCAACAAATTGACCTTACATTTGCAAATCTATAATCTTTACTTTTACTGTTTCAGTGAGTGTACTTTAATAAGCAGTAAAATAATTGTAGGCAATCATGTTAAAAGATATACAGATTAAATATGTAAGTGTTAGATTGTATACAGTTGCTGGTTTGCAGTGCAATACTCCATTATTCACTACAAGGCAGGGCCCCAAAATTATCCTGCTTAGGGCCCCCAGATTTACAGAGCCGGCCCTGTGGGTGAGGAAACCCCAAACGTGATGAATGTGACCGAACACAGATTGAATCAGCCCGTAGCTAACACTAATGCTAACAGGCGCTCAAGGTCAAGCAGACAGCGGCCCTCAGCTCAGAGCGCAGCCGAGCCCAGGACTCTGATAGTCGGCGACTCCACAATCAGAAACATTAGCAGCAGGGATACAACTACATGCTGCCTTCCACAAGCAACAGTTTCTGATGTCAACAGGGAACTTAAGAACATTCTGATAAAACATAAGCCTGTAAATCGACTTATCATTCATGTGGGAAAGAACGATATTCAGAGAGAGGGGTCAGAACTCCTAAAGAGGGATTTCAATGAACTTTTTGACACACTTAGAAAACTGAAAGTTCAGCCGTTCATCAGTGGACCACTTCCAGCAAGAGGAACAAATAGGTTCTCACGGCTACTTGGGCTTAATACATGGCTGCAAAAAACCTGCAACTTGAAGGGAGTGAACTTTATCGACAACTTTAATCTCTTCTGGAGTCAGAGACAACTGTTTACATCAAATGGCCTCCACCCAAACAAACTCGGTGCAAGAATGCTAAAGGACAATATTTATTTTTCCCTTCATCATCCTTCAGCTATGTGTGCTAACCCACTCAACCTGGATGGCACACACACACCAGTAAAGTACGATCACAGGACTTCATTTCAGCATCTGAATGGACATGCGGTTGATACACCCCACAAGGACAAGGATAACATCACGCAGCCACAACAACCACTTCTCATGGACACACTCCCAGCTGAGCCCCGCCCTCAGAGCTCACCACAGACACACTGTGACGGATTAGAACTGCTCCAAGTGACACAGATCGAGCCACTAAACAGTAACATTTCAGCCCATACTGTGGAGTCTGTGGAGGAACTGGTAAAAATGGGGACCATCAGGGGTGAGACTGGTGAACTTTTACAACTTATATGTGATATAAGCAATAAGCTGGAAGAAATGTCACTCCTTGAACCAGACAATAACATATCAACAGCATCCCCACTTCTGAGCTTCACAGAGAAAATGGATTGTGTTTATACTGGAAACAGACAATCACACTTGATCGCTGCGAGCCCCCAGATATCAACCAAAGAGCGTCGAGCCCCACAACCACCAAAGACTGTAGGTCCAGCTCGCTCTGCCCCTCCTCCTGTGAGATTTCTTCGGTCACAACGCCATGGCACACACCCTCCTCCATCTGCACCAAAAACAACTGATACCAGCTCTCAGTGACGTGTTCTGGGTCCTCGCAAAGTCAACAGCAATCTTATCAAATGTTTACAAAACATGCGTGAGCCCAGTGCACCTGTTTCTTTCTCTATTTCTGTTCTGTTACGTGATAGAAAGTCCAAGGCTTTCTCAGGCCGTATGGCAAACCCATCTAATCTGCTGCCTGTTACTTGTCAAACTAAGATTACTGTGGGGGAAAACATTAAAATGAATACTGTTAAGTTAGCACTTTTAAACATCCGTTCACTTAAAAACAAATCATTTCTAGTCAACGACTTAATATCCACAAACAACCTAGATTTTTTGCTTCTAAATGAAACGTGGCTAGAAGACAGCTGCAGTGCAACAGTCCTCAATGAAACAGCCCCTCCTAACTTTACTTTTATGAGTGTCTGCAGACCAGTCAGAAGGGGTGGGGGGGTCGATGCTCTATTTAAAGATGTTTATCAATGTAAGCAAGTATCATTCGGTGATTACTTGTCTCTAGAATATCTGGGCATTGTGCTAAAAGGTGCACCACGCATCCTGCTTATCATTATTTATAGGCCTCCGGCCTTTATTGATGACTTTACAGAGCTGTTATCAGCAATCTCATCTGAGTATGACTGTTTTGCTATTGCTGGGGATTTTAACATTCACATTGACAATGCTGAATCCAGTACAACAAAAGATCTCATGACTGTTCTTAACACTTTTGATTTGACACAACATGTTCACGGACCCACACATGATCGTGGACACACTCTAGATTTACTTATCAGTAAGGGGCTAAACATTTAATCGATAGTTATTAAGGATGTGGCACCGTCTGATCATTTGTGTATTTTCTTTGATATATCAATCTCTCCTGCCATTGAAATTAGATCTGTCTCTGTCAAAAAGAGATGCTTAAATGAGAACACTAGTGTGCTGTTTATGAAGGCTATATCTCTAACACCAAGCATATCTGCAGACTCTGTTGATTTTCTCTTTGACTCTTTTAACTCAAAAGTTAAGGGTGTAATTGATGATCTTGCTCCTGTGAAAGTCAGAAAAAAGAGTAGCAAACAAAAAGCACCTTGGAGAAACTCAACAGCAGTGCAATTAATGAAAAGACAATGCAGGAAATCTGAACGCATGTGGCGAAAGACAAAACTTGTAGTCCATTACAACATCTATAAAAACAGTCTTCGTGCTTTCAATGTGGAACTAGGCAAAGCTAGACTGACCTTTTTTTCAAATATTATAAACAGAAACATAAACAACACACGCACTCTTTTTGCTACTGTAGAGAGACTAACAAACCCCCCGAGTCACATTCCCACTGAAATGCTCTCAGACAGCAAATGTAGTGAGTTTGCTTCCTTCTTCTCCGAGAAAATCATTAATATCAGAAATGCGATCAGCACACCGTTGAGTTGCTCTGAGGTGTGTCAGATGAGACAACAACCTCATAAAGTTATTATGACTGATTTCGAAGCAATTGATGGTAAAATTTTAGAAGAAATGGTACAGCACCTTAAAACATCAACCTGCGCTCTTGACACACTCCCCACTTCTTTTTTCAAAAGTGTGTTTAACTGTTTAGAAGCAGATCTCCTAGAAGTGGTGAACGCCTCACTTCTTTCTGGGACTTTTCCAAACTCCCTTAAAACTGCAGTAGTAAAGCCTCTCCTTAAAAAGAGCAATCTGGATAACTCCATACTGAGCAACTACAGACCAATCTCAAATCTCCCCTTCATAGGCAAGATCATTGAAAAAGTTGTTTTCAGTCAGCTGAACAAATTCTTGAACTCAAATGGATACTTTGACAATTTTCAATCTGGTTTCCCACCGCATCACAGCACAGAGACAGCGCTCATAAAGATTATAAATGATATTCGCCTCAATACAGATACAGGCAAAACATCAATTCTGGTACTACTGGACCTCAGTGCTGCATTCGACACTGTTGACCACAACATACTTCTTGACAGGCTAGAAAATTGGGTTGGGCTTTCTGGAATGGTCCTCAAATGGTTTAGGTCATACTTAGAAGGGAGAGGTTATTATGTGAGTATAGGTGACCATAAGTCTGAGTGGACATCCATGACATGCGGAGTCCCACAAGGGTCAATTCTTGCACCACTCCTATTCAACCTGTACATGCTGCCACTGAGCCAAATAATGAAAAATAACAAAATGGCTTACCACAGCTATGCTGACGACACCCAGATCTACTTAGCCCTATCACCTAATGACTACAGCCCCATTGACTCTCTATGTAAATGCATTGATGAAGTTAACAGTTGGATGTGCCAAAACTTTCTTCAGTTAAACAAAGACAAAACTGAAAGCACTACATTAGGAAACAAAGATGAAATTCTCAAGGTGAACGCATATCTTGAGGCTAAAGGTCTAAAATCAAAAAATCAAGTCAGAAATCTTGGTGTGATTTTGGAGTCTGACCTGAGTTTCAGTAGTCATGTCAAAGCAATAACTAAATCAGCTTACTATCATCTAAAAAATATTGCAAGAATTAGAAGCTTTATTTCCAGGCAAGACTTAGAGAAACTCGTTCATGCTTTTATCACCAGCAGGGTGGATTATTGTAATGGTCTTCTCACTGGCCTTCCCAAAAAGACCATTAGAAAGCTGCAGCTCATACAGAACGCTGCTGCCAGGATCCTGAGCAGAACCAGAAAATATGACCATATCACACCAGTCCTCAGGTCTTTACACTGGCTTCCAGTTACATTTAGGATAGATTTTAAAGTACTATTACTTGTATATAAATCACTCAATGACCTAGGACCTAAATACATTGAAGATATAATGATTAAGTACAAACCCAACAGATCACTCAGATCATCAGGATCAAGTCAATTAGAAATACCAAGGGTTCACTCAAAGCAAGGAGAGTCTGCTTTTAGCTATTATGCCAGCCGTAGCTGGAACCAGCTTCCTGAACAGATCAGATGTGCTCCAACAGTAGCCACTTTCAAATCCAGACTCAAAACACATCTATTCAGACTCAAAACACATCTGTTCAGCTGTGCATTTACTGAATGAGCTATGCCACTGTACGTCCGACTGATTGCACCTTATCTTATACATTTACTGAATGAGCTCTGTGCTTTGTCCGAACTGCTTGCACTTTAATTATGTGTTTCAATTTAACCCTGTTTTATTTTTAGTTTTTAATTATACTTTTTATTATTTTTTATTTTGTTAAGGCTGTCTGGGTGGAAGAGGTTGAGAGACGGGGGAGCGATAAATCAAAATCCCTCCGGTGCGAGGACGATCCGTTTAGATCTGCTCTGACGGATAGATCTGTATAGCCTTGGTGGTAAGAGGAAGGACCGTGTAGATCCGCTCTGACGGTCGAACAAAGTAGAGATAGCCCTGGTGTTCCTGTCCAGGAAGATTTGTCTGTAAGGGTACTGTCTAAACGCACAGTTACCTGACAAATATTTTTAAAGTAAACCTGACTCTCCATTTTCTTCCACCCCGGATAGGGGATTTCATCTTTATTTTTTATTTCCTTTTAATTCCTATTATAACTGTTATACTATATATATTTCTATTTTATTTTTTCACTTATGACTATTTTAACTTAATTTCTATGTAAAGCACTTTGAATTGCCACTGTGTATGAAATGTGCTATACAAATAAACTTGCCTTGCCTTGCCTTGCCTTACCATTTACAGAGTGTTTTCTACAAGATCTCCAGCACTCACTAAGTGAATCCTCTGGTGATGAGGCATCACCTCTTGAAACCCCAAAACTTCTGGCTTCCTCGAACTGGAGCGCACGACAAAGTCTCTTTTCAGAGAGGTGGAGGGCAGAGAGACCCCGTCTGGTGAACACTGCTGCGGCCCAAGAAAATGTAGCAACACACATCTGCCAACAGTGTGGGAGAAATCCAGCTGCTGTCCGGTGTTGTGACTGTCGACCACGTCCCTTCCTCTGTGCTGAATGTGATGTCAGCATGCACACCAGACATGTCCTCCACAACAGAGATGCCATGACTGCTGGATTCTTCCAGCCATTGCCTCCAACAACTTTCGTGGTGGATAAGGCTCTTTCCCATTGTGGTAAGTTCTGGCTTGTGTGTGTACAACATACATCTCATTCTCAGAATAGTTAAGCTCATAAGCTTTACTATTTAAATTATGCCTTTTTGTCTCTTATTGTTTTATCTTGAATGTATGTGGATACTCTGTGTTTTCAGTACGGCTTGTACCTGTGGAGATGCCTGACAAAATCTGTGGTTGTTCACCAGAGTCATTGAGGGTTTGTCCAGGAAAGATTGTTGCTGTGGTCACAATGAATGGTAAGAATGTGAAGAACTTTATTTTGTCCTGTTTGAGAAGCATCTTAAAAAGAAATATCTATCCATATGCGACTCCCTACATGTTTGACATAGATATAAAACTTAAAAAATATATATGAAGTATACAAAGTACTGTAATGTATAAATTGTACAAAGAACCCAAACCCTGATTAATCAGTTAAGGTTTACAATGGGTGTGTTTTTGATATTTCCAGGACGACATGATCTAAGCATGCCAGAGTTAATTTGTGAGGCATGCCAAGCCACTTGGACTGCTGGAGTCGCTGACCTAAACCGAAGTGACTACTGGCCTGCAACCCTTCAATTTGCAACAGTTTATGCCACAGATATCTTTTTTTCATTTGAAGAAATGAAGATGGCAGCACCAGGACTGTCCTGCCAAGCATTTCTAAGAATGCTGAATCAGCGAACTGGCCGCTTTGGTCGTGTGAGTATTGAATTTATCTATCCTGCAGTATTGTTGATATCTTTGAGTTGTGGGTTGAAAAGCTGTTTGATGTTAATGTATTTGTTGTACATTAGTAGCTTTTGGTTTCCTTATTTTTAATAGACTGGCAAGATCTCAGGAGACAGTTTTCAGAAAAGTTTTTTTGAGTGGGAGGCTGTGCGATTTGAGGTGGACAATATATGCAAGGAAGAGCCCTTCAACTGTCCTGCATGCACCCCAGATATGCTTGCAGTTTCAGTTGATGGAAACCGCAAGCATTACCGTTTCAAGAATGCTGCTAGGTACACCAAACTGTGGATCACAGTGTTTGTATTAATAAGAAAACATAGTTGTGAACCAAGTAATCTCAGATTATAAGTTATCATAAATTGTTGTTTTTTAGATCTGAGGAACAGGCCATCTTTGAAGGTGTCTTCATAGCCAAGGACGAAGAAGTGAAAAAATTTGTGGACCACATTCACAACACAACCAAACATGTAAAATTCTAGATGATAATTAGACTACAGGACTATAATAACCTCTTTCTGAAGAGTTTGTTAAGGAGAGTCTTATTTTCATCAACCATTTCCCATATTGTAGGTCAGTGGAAGAGGTGTTTGTGGAGGGGAGTGGTCAGCAGCCAGAGAGACCTCCCAACGATCTGCCAGCAAGGTAGACGAGGAGGGATTGGAGCTTGCGGTGTGTCGGCACAGAGTTCTGCTCTGTGCCTTAAATATGTATAGGGGGGAAATTTTTGCCTATCCCCTGTACCTGCAAGAAAAGCTGGCCAGTAGGCAAATCACTTTTTTTTGTATGGATGTGACCTGCAAATATTGGCCTTACCTCCAAAGAGTTGCAAAAAGCTGTCCAGAGCTCCAGCACCTTCTTAACATGAAGCCATTCCTTTCGGTATTTCATGCCAAAGCCCATGATTTTAAATGCGAGGTAAGGAAATGTTGCTATGTGATAAAATAGCATTATCTAAACTGAACATCTGCAAAGATTTTTTTTAATTCTTAACCAGGTGAAATGGAGTGGGGCATATCAGGATGGTGCTGGTTTAACTCTAGGGGAGGAGGTGGAACAGTGCAATGCCTTCCTCTCTAGGACTGCAGTAACCACAAAGCATATGTCAAAAGCAGGTAAGATGACCACATACTGCACTAGGTACATCCTTACATAATAAGTAGGGGGATATGGTAACATCATATTTTTTTGTGTTTGCAGGACGCACAGACATGCTGACTCTCATGGCCATGCGCTGGAATCAGCAAAAGTTCAACAATTTGGCTATCTCACTGACCCGCCGATATCAAAAGGTAATGACAGCAGTAGAATTAATTTGAGATGTTCAGTATTGCATGTTAGCAGTGTATGAAGCTGTGCATTGAACATTTGGTTCTTGTTTCTTACTATTGTTTGTTATTGTAGACCACAAAATCTCTGCAAAGCCAGTTACAAAGCCTAGAGTCGATGAAAGCCCAATTGGCAGTGACAGCGAGCCAATTGGAAGACTGGGTCAATGATGTAAAGGAGTGGGCTGACGGTGAGGAAATTATTACTTGTAATATATTTAGTTACAAATAATTGTAATTGTTACTGGTATTGTAATGTGCAAACCACACCTATTTATTCTCGGCATCAACAACAACAACTACAAATGATGCTGATGCCTTGGCCAGCAGAATTGAGGTGCTGGTAGCCAGTATCAAGAGACGTTCCCAGCGCCTCTATAAAGATGCCGATGGCAACAAAGGTCGTGCCAGAATCCGCCGCAAGATCAGGGAGGAGAAGGGAATCCTGACATCTGTTGTGGAGAAATACAACAGAATGGTTCCAATCACAGAATCTCTTTGCCTGGAAACCATTCTGTCTGGTGAGACAGCTTGGCCATGGCAGCTACCACACAGTGGTATGTACACTAGTCTGTTGACTGCTTCTGACAAATCTGATACATAATGACACATAACCCGCAATGCTTTAAATCTCATTCTGTAACCCCATACGGTTTAAGAGATTCTTTTAAGGTTGATGTTTAATACAAATTATTTGTTTATTTATCATAAATGCATTCCAGACTCTGTCGATCTAAGGACAAAAACAAGGGCTTTTGACATAATCATGTCAGTGAGGAGACTTGAAGAGGAGCAGAAGATTCTTGTTGCAGAGATGGACTACCATTGGAAATCTCTTTCAACTCGTTCCGATACCCTCAGAGAGCTGTCCTGCTTGTTTTCTAGTGAGACAATGAAAAGTATGTACTTGTAATAAATTACATAAACATAGGGTTGTCCCGACCAAAGATTAATATTAGGGGGCAGCCCTAATAAATATACACAACAATTATGACTGTTTATAAAGTTTCTAAGGCTGCTCTTCTATTATTTTGTTCCTCTTTTAAGATTCGCAATGTGGCCTAAGTGAAGAGGGTTTGAAAGGTCTGCAGAGCATCATCCTCAGAAAACGGCATCAAATCAGAGAAATGAAGGTGCAAGCAAGAGACTGTTACCTGCAAGTTTTGTCTGGAGCAGAGAACATCAACTTCTTGGACAATGCTTCAACTGATGAGTACGACAGTGACTACGAAATATCTGATGATGGACTGTAATCAACAAGAGTGTAGCACCTTTCATACTTCTGGACAATGACCTTAACTATGAATATTAAGCATGTAATAACATCTGCTTTTTATCACCATATAAATATAACGGTAACACTTTACAATAAGGTTCATTAGTTAACATTAGTTAAAGGGTTATTTCACCCAAAAATGAAAATTCTGTCATTAATGACTTACCCTCATGTCGTTGGACACCCGTAAGACCTCCGTTCATCTTCAGAACACAAATGAAGATATTTTAGTTGAAATCTGATGGCTCAGAAAGGCCTCCATTGACACAATGGCACGGTTCACTCTCAAGACCCTTAAAAGGTACTAAAGACGTCGTTACAAAGTCCATCTCACTACAGTGGTTCTAAAATAACTTTATGAATCGGCGACAATAGTTTTTGTGCGCAAAAAAACCCTAAATAACGACTTACATAGTGATGACAATTTCAAAGCACGGCATCATGAAGCTTCGAAGCGTTATGAATCAGTGAGTTGAATCATGATTCGGATCGCGTGTCAAACCGCCAAACTGCTGGTGAACTAACCCTTTAATGTATTATTAACTAACATGAACTAACCATGAGCAATCCATTTCTTACTGTATTTGTTCATCTTTGTTAACGTTGGTTAATAAAAATACAGCTGTTCATTGTTAGTTCATGTTAGTTCACAGTGCATTAACTAATATTAACAATATTTTAATAAAGTATTATTAAATGTTGAAATTAACATTAACAAAAACATTAACAAAGATTAATTCCCAGCTGGTGGAACGATCTGCCCACCGCCATCCGAAATGCTGATTCGTTGACAACATTCAAAAGTCAACTAAAAACTCATCTCTTCCATGAGCACTTAACCTCTTAAAAAAAACCACCACCTTTCTCCTCCTCTTTCCCTCCCTACTCTAGCCTGTGCTACACTGAGCAATGTACACGGACTAAGTATTTCAGGCACTTGTTGCGCTCACTCGACTCTTCACGACCAATCGCTTATTGTACCCCCAAGTTGTAAGTCTCTTTGGATAAAAGCGTCTGCTAAATGCATAAATGTAAATGTTAATAAACGCTGTATAAGTGCAGTTCATTTTTAGTTCATGCTAGCTAATGTTAACTAACGAACCTTATTGTAAAGTGTTACCAATATAACCAAAGTGTTACTTTCACATGTATAGAAATGTGTGCATGCATGCCTCTACAACCAGTCAGTGGTGGAAATAAATTGCATTAATTAAAGTACTATACTGTGTGGGGGACTTTATTTGAACTTTTTATCTCTATGGTGCTGTATAACAACATGTTTAGAGACATGGAAGAAGCAGATTATGAGGAAGAAAACCATAATGATGAGGAGGAATATTTTTTCCCCAACATAATATTCAATGTGCTATCTGTATAATCTAGTACAGGTTTCATAGTTAACTGATGTGATTCTGTGGTACTCAAAACATCCCACCTTTCAATTGTGTAGATTCATCAGCTGTGACCTGATTAACAGTATAATGTTACAGTTTTTCTGAATTGCTAAAACAAATTTCTTAAAATTATCTCGAAACCACATTCTCAAAACCACATTCAGAAAACCTCTGACTCTTCTGGCAAAATCAACAATTGCCTCAAAACCATTTTATCTGTGCAATAATCATACACAAAGTGAGTCAATATTATAAACACTACAGATCATTCGTTAGACACTACAGTACATAAAAAAATGAAGAACACAGAATCCAAAGCACACCATTACAGAAAAAAAGTATATCGTAACTAATTAAACAAATTTTGCAATTACATAGTAACTATAGTAATTACAACTTACCGTAGTAAGGTGAATAACTTGTGTACTGACTGAATATTGTATAGTATTGAATGTCTGTATATTCGCTACTTGCATACTGTGAAAATACAGTGACCCAACTGCAAAAGACAAAAAGGTTACAGTAAAAAACTCAACATGAAAAGCATTATAGTCACCCAGAAGAGATGTGCAACTGCGGAATCAAGGTCAGTGAGAGATATTTATTCTGCTTTAGCTTCATGTCTTTATGTTAGGTTCAGACTGATGACTTTATTCACATCACAGACAATATCAAATCTGCAGGCAAAGGGAAAAACCCTAAAGCAGATCCAGCCTTGACAACATTCTCCACACTTGCTCTTTCTCATCTTCCTCCTTGTTCACCACCTCTTTTACATACTCTTCCTCCTCTCCCTCACATCCATTGTTGGTATCAACATTCAGTGCAACATTTTGAGTCAATTTTGGCACTCTGAACTTACTTGTATTATGTAGCCTCCAGTTTGACAAATTAGATCAGGCTATTGAGAATTTGGGGGGGTTCTCGAGTTCAGAGTCTTGCAATATAATCAAAACCTAACATAAGCATGATGTCAATATAGAAAAGGGGGGGAAGAAAAAAAAAAGTTCAGATATAAATGTGACTCAATACAGTTTGTTGTCTTGTCCACGATGAAGAGAGTACATCTGGGTAGGTTTTACTGCCCTTCCTCCCTCTGGGGTCCCATAGCACCCATGGAAGAGCAAAAAAATGCACATTCTGCAAAGTCTGTAAATGCAAAGTTTGATAAGCGTATCAAAGTGAACATTGGTAGGACAATTATTTATGCTATGTTTAATACATAATGTTGGACAGAGACGTCTGGCATACATGGAAAGGTGTTATAAAAACATTTTAAAAAGTGCCCACAGTAAAATACCAAATTTCAGTTTGGCTCTCAAATATGTCGAAGAGGTTTGTATAATGAACATATTTGGATGTCCCTTTGTTCATTAGAGATTGTATTTATTTAATTATATTACTAGACGTTTTTAAACTACATTACCCATAAGCCTCTATCATTGTGTAGATGGGACTGGCGCTGTAAATTGTAGTTCATTGAAGTGTGTAGTTACACTATAGGGTTAGGGTTGGGATCTCGGTAAACGTGTAATTTCTTTCAATATAGCAATACCTCATTGTTAACTGACAGTATTACTGACGTCATAACGACAGCAAAACATAGTTTGCGATATGGAGCGCTTTTTATTTTACTAAACGTTATTCCACCCCTCTCCTTGAACTGTCACCTTATCGTGGTGGAGAGGTTTGAGTACCCGAATGATCCTGGGAGCTATGTTGTCTGGGGCTATATGCCCCTGGTAGGGTCTCCCAAGGCAAACAGGTCCTTGGTGACGGGCCAGACTAAGAACAGTTCACAAACCCTTATGCTCACAATGACATCAAGGACCGTGACGTCGCCCGGCATGGCGCAGCCGGGGACCCACCCTGGAGCCAGGCCCGGGGTTGGGGCTCGTATGCGAGCGCCTGGTGGCCGGGCCTCCCCCCATGGGGTCCGGCCGGGCTCAGCCCGAAGGAGTGACGTGGGGCCGCCCTCCTGTGGGCTCACCACCTGCAGGAGGGAGCGTAAGGGGCCGGTGCATAGCGAATCGGGCGGCAGTCGAGGGCGAGGCCCCCGACGACCCGATCTCTGGACACGGAATCTGGCTTTAGGGACGTGGAATGTCACCTCGTTGGCGGGGAAGGAGCCTGAGCTTGTGCGGGAGGTCGAGAGGTACCGACTAGAGATAGTCGGGCTCACCTCCACGCACAGCTTAGGCTCTGGAACCACACTTCTCGAGAGAGGCTGGACTCTCTACCACTCTGGAGTTGCCCATGGTGAGAGGCGGAGGGCTGGAGTGGGTTTGCTTATAGCCCCCCAGCTCAGCCGCCATGTGTTGGAGTTCACCCCGGTGAACGAGAGGGTCGCTTCCCTGCGCCTTCGAGTCGGGGATAGGTCTCTCACTGTCGTTTGTGCCTACGGCCCAAATGGCAGTGCGGAGTACCCGGCCCTCTTGGAGTCTCTGGCAGGGGTGCTGGAAAGTGCTCCGACTGGAGACTCCATCGTTCTACTGGGGGACTTCAACGCCCACGTGGGCAGTGACAGTGACACCTGGAGGGGCGTGATTGGGAGGAACGGCCCCCCTGATCTGAACCCGAGCGGTGTTCTGTTATTGGACTTCTGTGCTAGCCACAGCTTGTCCATAACGAACACCATGTTCAAGCATAAGGGTGTCCATCAGTGCACGTGGCACCAGGACACCCTAGGCCAGAGGTCGATGATCGACTTTGTGGTCGTGTCATCAGACCTTCGGCCGTATGTCTTGGACACTCGGGTGAAGAGAGGGAAGGAGCTGTCAACTGATCACCACCTGGTGGTGAGTTGGATCCGATGGCGGGGGAGGAAGCTGGACAGACCCGGCAGACCCAAACGTACTGTGAGGGTCTGTTGGGAACGTTTGGCCGAGCCCCCTGTCAGAGAGATCTTCAACTCCCACCTCCGGCGAAGCTTCGACCAGATCCCGAGGGAGTCTGGAGATATTGAGTCCGAGTGGACCATGTTCTCCACCTCCATTGTCTCTGCGGCTGCTCGGAGCTGTGGCCGTAAGGTCTCCGGTGCCTGTCGAGGCGGCAATCCCCGAACCCGGTGGTGGACACCGGAAGTAAGGGATGCCGTCAAGCAGAAGAAGGAGTCCTATCGGGCCTGGATGGCTTGTGGGACTGCGGAGGCAGCTGACCGGTACCGGCAGGCCAAGCGGACTGCAGCCCGGGTAGTCGTGGAGGCAAAAAATCGGGCCTGGGAGGAGTTTGGTGAGGCCATGGAGAAAGACTATCGGTCGACCTCGAAGAGATTCTGGCAAACCGTTCGACGCCTCAGGAGGGGGAAGCAGTGCCCTACCAACACTGTTTACAGTGGAGATGGGCACCTGTTGACCTCAACTGGGGATATTGTTGGGCGGTGGAAGGAATACTTCGAGGATCTCCTCAATCCCACCGACATGTCTTCCGTTGAGGAAGCAGTGGCTGGGGACTCAGAGGTGGACTTGTCCATCACCCGGGCTGAAGTCATCGAGGTGGTTAAAAAGCTCCTCGGTGGCAAGGCACCGGGGTTGGATGAGATCCGCCCTGAGTACCTCAAGTCTCTGGATGTTGTGGGGCTGTCTTGGCTGACACGCCTCTGCAACATCGCATGGCGGTTGGGGACAGTACCTCTGGACTGGCAGACCGGGGTGGTGGTCCCTCTTTTCAAGAAGGGGGACCGGAGAGTGTGTTCCAACTATAGGGGGATCACACTTCTCAGCCTCCCCGGGAAAGTCTATGCCAGGGTACTGGAGAGGAGAATTCGGCCGATAGTGGAACCTCGGATTCAGGAGGAACAGTGTGGTTTTCGTCCCGGTCGTGGAACACTGGACCAGCTCTATACCCTTTCCAGGGTGCTGGGGGGTTCATGGGAGTTTGCCCAACCAGTCCACATGTGTTTTGTGGATTTGGAGAAGGCATTCGACTGTGTTCCTCGTGGCATCCTGTGGAGGGTGCTCTGGGAGTATGGGGTCGGCGGCCCCCTGCTTAGGGCTGTCCGGTCCCTGTACGACCAGAGCAGGAGCTTGGTCCGCATTGCCGGCAGTAAGTCAGACTTGTTCCCGGTGCATGTTGGACTCCGGCAGGGCTGCCCTTTGTCCCCGGTTCTGTTCATAATTTTTATGGACAGAATTTTATCGGCGCAGCCAAGGGCCGGAGAGTGTCCCGTTTGGGGACCACGCGATTTCGTCACTGCTTTTTGTGGATGATGTTGTCGTGTTGGCTTCCTCGAGCCAGGACCTTCAGCGTGCACTGGGACGGTTTGCGGCCGAGTGTGAAGCGGCTGGGATGAGAATCAGCACCTCCAAGTCCGAGGCCATGGTTCTCAGTCGGAAAAGGGTGGCTTGCCCGCTTCAGGTGGGTGGAGAGTTCCTGCCTCAAGTGGAGGAGTTCAGGTATCTTGGGGTCTTGTTCACGAGTGAGGGAAGGATGGAACGGGAGATTGACAGACGGATCGGTGCAGCTTCTGCAGTAATGCGGTCGATGTACCGGTCTGTCGTGGTAAAGAAGGAGCTGAGCTGCAAGGCAAAGCTCTCGATTTAGCGGTCAATCTACGTTCCTACTCTCACCTATGGTCATGAGCTGTGGGTCATGACCGAAAGGACAAGATCCCGGATACAGGCGGCCGAAATGAGCTTTCTCCGTAGGGTGGCTGGGCGCTCCCTTAGAGATAGGGTGAGGAGCTCAGTCACTCGGGAGGAACTCGGAGTAGAGCCGCTGCTCCTCCACATCGAGAGGAGCCAGCTGAGGTGGCTCGGGCATCTATTTCGGATGCCTCCTGGACGCCTTCCCAGGGAGGTGTTCCAGGCACGTCCCACCGGGAGGAGGCCCCGGGGAAGACCAAGGACACGCTGGAGGGACTATGTCTCCCGGCTGGCCTGGGAACGCCTCAGAGTTCCCCCGGAAGAGCTGGAGGAAGTGGCTAGGGAGAGGGAAGTCTGGGCCTCTCTGCTTAGACTGTTGCCCCCGCGACCCGGCCCCGGATAAGCGGAAGATGATGGATGGATGGATGGATTATTCCACCCACAGCTTGTCCTGCTTGTGCCAAGGAAATGTCAAAATCACGTCACACATGTCCATATATGGAATTTACAAGCTCTTCCGACTTTTGATGTACGTCCAGCATATTTATTTATTTTGTTGTTATTTTTCACTGAAAGAAATACAACAACGCTTTCCCTCATCATGTATGTAGCCTATAAGTTCTGCAATAAATAATAATAATATATATATATTTTTAAACTGGCTCTTCCGACTGCAGGGAGCCCGCCTACCTTATAATTAGAAAAAGACAAGTAGCCTACTCTTTATAGTTATTCTAGCATGCAGCATTTTGTTTTAAACAGATGCAAGTTCATCTCTTAATGAAATAAAATGCTTCTGTAACATTTAAAGATGATTGCACATACTTTGTACAAATTTCCCAGAATGTATTGATATGCCCAACTATTTAAAGACTTTAATTTTTCTTTTCTTTTTAAAAAAAACAAACAAACCAGGAGCCACCAGAAAATAAATTATTTTCTTCCCTTTGAAGAACAAATGGCCCCCCAAAATAAAACTATATATATATATATGATTCATTTTAAATTATTTTGCTGTGAATACAAGGCAAATATAAATAGTTAATGACAATTATAAATGTTAAAGGAATTAATATATAATATTGTAACTGAACATTTCAAACAGGACTACAACATTTAAGTGACATTTTAATAGCTTTAGTAGTATTCTGTAGTATTTTTATTTATTTCTTTAGTATTTATTCATGGCTGGCAAACCAGACCAATAGTGCAAGTAGACTTACACACACTTCTCACACTTCCTGGCTGTTGTGCAGTTCTACCAGAAAGACTCGGGAGGCAAAATAACGTAACAATCATGCATTTAATAACAGCCTAACAAGCAAGTATTGAGATATAAAGTTATTTGGCATATAAGCCCTGTGCGTAGCTCGCAATCCGAGGGTACGGAATCTGCATTTCCTGCCTGAAGATGTAGGCAGGGGCGCAGCCGACCCCCTGTGAGGTATGGTAGGGACCATCCTGGTGGTGGTGGTGTGGAGGAGGAGAAGGGACCATCCTGGTGGTGGTGGTGTGGAGGAGGAGAAGGGACCATCCTGGTGGTGGTGGTGTGGAGGAGGAGAAGGGACCATCCTGGTGGTGGTGTGGAGGAGGAGAAGGGACCATCCTGGTGGTGGTGTGGAGGAGGAGAAGGGACCATCCTGGTGGTGGTGGTGTGGAGGAGGAGAAGGGACCGTCCTGGTGGTGGTGTGGAGGAGGAGAAGGGACCATCCTGGTGGTGGTGTGGAGGAGGAGAAGGGACCGTCCTGGTGGTGGTGTGGAGGAGGAGAAGGGACCGTCCTGGTGGTGGTGGTGTGGAGGAGGAGAAGGGACCGTCCTGGTGGTGGTGTGGAGGAGGAGAAGGGACCATCCTGGTGGTGGTGTGGAGGAGGAGAAGGGACCATCCTGGTGGTGGTGGTGTGGAGGAGGAGAAGGGACCATCCTGGTGGTGGTGGTGTGGAGGAGGAGAAGGGACCATCCTGGTGGTGGTGGTGTGGAGGAGGAGAAGGGACCATCCTGGTGGTGGTGGTGTGGAGGAGGAGAAGGGACCATCCTGGTGGTGGTGGTGTGGAGGAGGAGAAGGGACCATCCTGGTGGTGGTGGTGTGGAGGAGGAGAAGGGACCATCCTGGTGGTGGTGGTGTGGAGGAGGAGAAGGGACCATCCTGGTGGTGGTGGTGTGGAGGAGGAGAAGGGACCATCCTGGTGGTGGTGGTGTGGAGGAGGAGAAGGGACCGTCCTGGTGGTGGTGGTGTGGAGGAGGAGAAGGGACCATCCTGGTGGTGGTGGTGTGGAGGAGGAGAAGGGACCATCCTGGTGGTGGTGGTGTGGAGGAGGAGAAGGGACCATCCTGGTGGTGGTGGTGTGGAGGAGGAGAAGGGACCATCCTGGTGGTGGTGGTGTGGAGGAGGAGAAGGGACCATCCTGGTGGTGGTGGTGTGGAGGAGGAGAAGGGACCATCCTGGTGGTGGTGGTGTGGAGGAGGAGAAGGGACCATCCTGGTGGTGGTGGTGTGGAGGAGGAGAAGGGACCATCCTGGTGGTGGTGTGGAGGAGGAGAAGGGACCATCCTGGTGGTGGTGGTGTGGAGGAGGAGAAGGGACCGTCCTGGTGGTGGTGTGGAGGAGGAGAAGGGACCATCCTGGTGGTGGTGGTGTGGAGGAGGAGAAGGGACCATCCTGGTGGTGGTGGTGTGGAGGAGGAGAAGGGACCATCCTGGTGGTGGTGTGGAGGAGGAGAAGGGACCATCCTGGTGGTGGTGTGGAGGAGGAGAAGGGACCATCCTGGTGGTGGTGGTGTGGAGGAGGAGAAGGGACCGTCCTGGTGGTGGTGTGGAGGAGGAGAAGGGACCATCCTGGTGGTGGTGTGGAGGAGGAGAAGGGACCGTCCTGGTGGTGGTGTGGAGGAGGAGAAGGGACCGTCCTGGTGGTGGTGGTGTGGAGGAGGAGAAGGGACCGTCCTGGTGGTGGTGTGGAGGAGGAGAAGGGACCATCCTGGTGGTGGTGTGGAGGAGGAGAAGGGACCATCCTGGTGGTGGTGTGGAGGAGGAGAAGGGACCATCCTGGTGGTGGTGGTGTGGAGGAGGAGAAGGGACCGTCCTGGTGGTGGTGTGGAGGAGGAGAAGGGACCATCCTGGTGGTGGTGTGGAGGAGGAGAAGGGACCGTCCTGGTGGTGGTGTGGAGGAGGAGAAGGGACCGTCCTGGTGGTGGTGGTGTGGAGGAGGAGAAGGGACCGTCCTGGTGGTGGTGTGGAGGAGGAGAAGGGACCATCCTGGTGGTGGTGTGGAGGAGGAGAAGGGACCATCCTGGTGGTGGTGGTGTGGAGGAGGAGAAGGGACCATCCTGGTGGTGGTGGTGTGGAGGAGGAGAAGGGACCATCCTGGTGGTGGTGGTGTGGAGGAGGAGAAGGGACCATCCTGGTGGTGGTGGTGTGGAGGAGGAGAAGGGACCATCCTGGTGGTGGTGGTGGTGTGGAGGAGGAGAAGGGACCATCCTGGTGGTGGTGGTGTGGAGGAGGAGAAGGGACCATCCTGGTGGTGGTGGTGTGGAGGAGGAGAAGGGACCATCCTGGTGGTGGTGGTGTGGAGGAGGAGAAGGGACCATCCTGGTGGTGGTGGTGTGGAGGAGGAGAAGGGACCATCCTGGTGGTGGTGGTGTGGAGGAGAGGTGAATGTAGGCATCAGCATCTGCAAACTCAGACATGTGTAAGTACCGATTTTTTGTACTGCAAGTTTTTGCACATGATTGGAGAGATGCAAAGGTAATAAGTGACGTAACAATTGAGTCTTCCAAGTAGAACTTACGCTAAAGCTTTCATTTCATGAAAAATGCTAAAGATTTTTTATTTTTTTAAAACACATTAAGAAAATAAACCCAAAAAGAGACCGGGTATTGTGCAAAACACTTTAATGAAAAGCAAGAAGGAAAAAAAAGAAGAAAAAAAGCCCCTCAAATATAAACTTCATGAGGATGAGTGGATGAGTCCAGGTGACTAGGCTGTCATGCTGAAAGCTGGTTGGGATCTGGGGACTTGGGCATAACATATAGGAATTCACTGGCAGGCTCCCATGTGTCATCCCAGGTTTTGCCACTGTAAAATAGTGCACAAAATTTCATTAGAACACAGAGAGAGAAAAAAATCACTGTTGGGTTCAATTTAGAGAGTTCATTGAAATGTATTGATGCTTGTTAAAGTAGCATTAACCCTGGTTAAGCCCAGTGGTGGAATATAACTGAGTACATTTACTCAATTTACTTAATAACAAATTTGAGGTACATGGACTTAATTGGTGTATTTTCATTTTACACTTTTTTATACAACATTGCATCTCACAGGAAAAGATGGTACTTTTTCCTAAACTACAATTGTCTGGCAGCTCTAGTTACACAATTTTCCATTCAGTTTCTGTACATTGAAAGCCATGTATTTCCAAATTTACTGATTTAAAAATGTTTCTGATAAACTGAGGGATTAAGTTGTCATTGGTGGGATGAGGAAAATGTTATGTCATCTACAACAGTTTAGAACACAGATCTTATGTTTGATGTTCTTATGTTCCTTTAAAAATAACATTTCCAGCACACACAACTGGATTCTCCATCTTAGAAAAACTAAATTATGACACATACAAGTTTCAGATGCCGAAAGATTAATTTATGTGTGCATGAATCACTGCTACTTTTGTAATGCATTACAGAGTGGATGTCCTGCAGGCTCAATAAATAAGCTAGTTCAGAGCTAGAGCTAGCCGCTATACTTACTAGAAACAGAAAACATGATCACATCAGGACCATTTTATTGTCCATACATTGGCTGTCTGTCAGCTAATTTTAGAATTCTATTAATTACCCAGAAAGGTCCAGCTCCTCATTACCTATAATCCATTGTGTTAATCAAAAAATTCCAGGATCTTACAAATAGAATATTCTAAATGAAGACAAGGAGGTAGATCATTCTCCCATTTGTCTTTAAAATTATGGAATAGTCTTCTGAGCATTTCAAATTAGGACACAATCTCTCAGTCCAGTCTAAAGACACTCCAGATATTCTGATTCGGAGTCTGAATTTGGAATGCTCGGAAGACTATTCCATAATTTTAAAGACAAATGGGAGAATGATCTACCTCCTTACCTCCTCCATAATTTTTCATCATCGGAATGCATGTCCTAAAGGTTACAAGGGCCTACCTGCCAGATCTAACTCTTCCAAATGCCTCCCCCTCATCGCTATTTGCTTCTGAGTACTGACAATCGACCTCACAGTTTTTCTAAAGGCTACCTCAGAGGATGATTTACTGACGGGATCAACTACAGGACCAGGGAGTTTTCTCTTGCCACAGACAACACTGACATGAACTTCCATGCTGCTTGCAAGAAACCAGTTGAACTTTGCCTACATTGTATTAGTCATGGAATGGACTAATTTGCATCGCAATGGAATTAAATAATTAATAAAACATGACTTACCACACAGTGCAAGGCAACCAGTGGACTCTCAATTCGGCTTTCCCCTGCACACACAAACACAAGTAATAAATATTCTGTTTATGCAATCACTGAATAGGGCATAACATATTGTTGTATTATCTTTGAAAGGTCGGAATCAGCCATTGAGACAAGAAAGCAGCCTTACAGAACATATTTTACCTCATTTATCCGTTCCCCAGTTATACGATCAAAAAGGAACACCTTCTGCCTACTACATTTTCGGCAACCTGAAATGATGAAAAGACAAGGAAAGTTTATTAAGCCATGAATGCCATGCTTAGTAGCTGAATCCGTCCATATTAATAATTTCACATGTGAGGTGATATGCAGTCCTTTCCATTCATGTCAAAGTGAATTTGTCCCTGTTTATGTGAATCAAGCAAAAAGTACAGGATTGGTTTTCCCAAAGTCCTCTTAGCTTTAGTCAGGGATTGACATTAATCACCCTAGGGTGACCACCCGTCCCGCGTAGCGCGTTTGAAGCCCAATTCATGCGTCCCGCAAATTGAGACCGTGTCACGCATAATCAATGCTTGCTCAAAAAAAAAGTTGGTCGCTCTATATCCTCGAGCCCCAGGCAGCCAAACGAACATTACTTCAATCCTAGTTCCCACACGAACATATTAAGTATTCAGTCCATTTTATCACGAAATTCAAACGATAAATGCAGTTTTAACGCTCTATAATATGACGTGACTGATAGACGGGTATCAGTTCCACTTCAAGCGGCAGCGCGCGAGTGAACGCGATCAGGAACAGATGATTACGTTCACTGGCGAGCCGCGCGCTGCCGCTTGAGAAAGAATAAATATTAATTAATATCTTAAGGTATGTTGAGGATACATTACAACTTGCTAAAACGTATCATATGTTGTGTAATCGCTCCATCGGTGTTTCAACCGCGGAAAGACAATAAAACAGCTTGTAAACAGTGTCAAGTTTACCTCAGAAGTCATTCAGTGTCCACAGCTGTTAGTTCACTAGAGAGATTAACTCTTTCACTGAATACATGCACTATATTATCCTGTATATTCATTATTTACTACTTAGCCTGTTAGTGATGTCTTGTTTATTTAATGTATGTTTAAATAAACCTGTCATGAAAATTACAGCCACTAAATGATTATATTTCAACAACAAATTTGAGAAAAAATAATAATAATTAGATTTAGAAGTTAATGCAAAAACTGCCTTATGTGAAGCTTATGTGTTGATTATTATATCTAAAAATAAATAGCAACTGAATTTAGGCTAATAGTTTGGGCTCTGTTGTTAATCTTTAATAGCAATATGTAAGTAAGGGCTCCCAATATAGTTTACAGCATTATCTTTAAGAAACTTTTAGTTCTAACTGAATTAATTTAAGGACAGACAACATTTTTTCTCATTTAACCACTGTTGAATAAAAATTAATAAAAAGCAATTTTGTAAAACTGCTGTACCGAATCCGTACCGAACCGTGACTTTAAAACCGAGTTACGTACCGAACCGTCAGTTTTGTGTACCGTTACATCCCTAGTATTGGTCAATCTCAGGTAACTTTATTTAGCTCTTTACAAGGTTTCTAAGCAGAAGATGGATGTATGTTTTCTCAGTCCTGTTACCAAAACTCATGTGCCATTTAAAAAGCATGTTTAAAATCATGTCAATTAATTCCTTTGTTTTCCCTTCAAGATAGTAAATATTTTAAAGAAATTGTTGGTTATATGTTCAAATAATTAATATTTGTGATAAAAAAAACACTCTATATGAAGGTGTATTTGAATAAAAAACAAAAATATTTTGTTTCATTTTAAAGAAGACTGAAGCCACAAGTTTATTATTGTTTTTAAATAATTAGTTGTATTAAACAATTTTATAAATGATGGACCAAAACAAAACTGATGAAAACAGTTGTTTAACAATTTTGTTTTAGAAAAAAAGTAAATTTTTGTAACAGGAATGACCACTTGGTAGCAGGAATGAAGACTGTGTAACAGGAATGAGTGACAATACGTGTGTGTGTGTGTGTGTGTGTGTGTGTGTGTGTGTGTGTGTATGTGTATGTGAGAGAGAGAGAGAGAGAGAGAGAGAGAGAGAGTGTACATAGCCATGTGTGTGCTAAATGTCACATTCTTTCCTAATTTCAACTGTAAAACTCATAAATCAGGTAAATATTATATATAAACTAATATTCACAATTTTAAATCAACAAAACAGAGGACTCTACTCACTCCTGTTACTTTTACTCAGTCCTGTTATTTTTCATATGAGTAACAGGACTGAAAGTAACAGGATTTAGTTTTTAAGCAAAAAATAAGCAAACACATGCCAAATTGCCACTTGGCTAAGTAGCTAATAGCATGAGGACACTGAGAAAATTGTAGTGACTTACCTAAAGTTAATATTTTTTTAAATAAACAAATAACCTCTAAGAAATAATTTAGGTAACAGGACAGTGCGTTGAGATATGACCTTCCTAGTCAAAGTTACAATTTCATCAAATATACAGAAATAAAAATGAGAGGACTTACTTTTGGTCTTCCCTGAAGAAGAACCACTGAAGCACCAAAATTGGTGTTATATAGCACTAAAAAAGGTTCCCCTATGATTACGAGCCAAGAACCATTTTTGGTGCCATATAGAACCTTTTTTTTTTTTTTTAGAGTGAACTGCAATTCCTGTTAATCCTATAATTTTATATTATAATTTATTTAAAGTGAATAAATTGTAATGAAAAATAAATAAAATTAAATAGCTAAAGTAAATCGTAAGTGGAAGTGCTTCTGTCAATTCATTGAATGTTCAAAATATTATGAATCTTTATTTAGAAAAAAAATACACAGTGGTTGGCCTATTCATGAGCATACATCAGCAATTACACATGTTTAGGGGAATAGGGCAATACCATGTAAGGTGCTGTGTGCTAGAAATGGGTAAACCACTATCAGTGAGTCTGCCCGTGGGGTGGGGCACCGCTGCGCCAGGCAGTGTCCCACATTGTCCCTCAGAAACATACCCCTTGTCCGCCCTTGGGCTACCAGAGCAGTCTTCTTTTGGTTTCTTTTTGTTTGGTTGGCAGGTGATAAATAGTCTATTTCCAGGTGTTTGGCTTTGTTTGAAGTGCAAAAAACTACACAGTAGTTTTATGACTTTTTTATGACTTTTTTGTTGTTTTTGCAAAATAGATAGAATAGAATATTTCTCCCCATGTTCTAAGGAATGAATAATGATGAAAAAGTCCTTGGTTTTCCACCACTTGAGGGCGTGGCCTACTTTCCGACTACATCAATAAACCCCGCCCTCAAGCCTGATTGACAGTTGACTGTGTTAGGCATCGGAAATGCAAACGCAAAGGGGATTGCGATTCCATTTGAATTTTGTGCAGGTTGTGGCAGGACACAGAGGAAATGAAAAAGCAAATAGGTGATTTTCTATTGCTATTCCAAAATGGCAGGGTCATAACTTGCAAGACATTGGAAATGCAATTGCAAACAGACTTTGCTTTTCCATTTGAAATTTGGCAGTCGTTGTGCGTTTGCGTAAACGAAAATGCAAATGGTAATGCACGATTTGGAATTGCGTTTGGATTGTGTCACATATTATGCGTCCACAAATTGAAAACGCAATTGCAAATACAATTTGCAGTTCCTTTTGAAAATTGTCCGCGATATCCTTCCATAGTTTGATGTTTTAACCCTTAATCGTCCCTCAAGTAGGGTTTACGTTTGAGTCCCTTGGGGTCAGATAGACCCCAAACTTTTACAGAGCGATTGCATAAGGAAATATATATATTTTTTACATGGAAAACTAGATATTTTTTTATTTACTTCTCAACTATACATTTATGCTGTGTTTTTGTGAGTATTTGGTAGTTTTTTACTCATTTACAGCACAAATACTTAACTATGTCATAAATTGGCTCATTAAAAATTGTTTTTTTTTTATGAAAAAATCACTTGAATGATGATCTTAATTAAATATAAATAGTTTTTGGACATTGCTCTATGTGTTAGGGATAGAATTCTGTCATCTGTAGGTTTGTGGAAAAACTTTAGGAATTATAGTTAAAGAGAGAGTGCAATGACCACATTATCCACTAGAGGTCCATAGGAAAGTTATGCAAAAGTTAAGCTGCCTTTCATCTTTCTTTTATTTGCCCTTTTCCCCCTCTTTCTCATGATTGTTCCATGTTGCATTTGTGCTCTAGTTTTTGTCCTTCATTCATGTGTGGAATTTTTTCAGATTTATGCCAGTTTTGATGATTTTATTTGCCAGTTTCTATAAAAATGCTCTCTGTTGCAGTCACACACACGTGTGTGTTTGTGTGTGTGTGTATGAGACAGAAAGTTCGTTCCACTTTATGTTTATGCTCTAGGACCAGATCTTGATATAAATGTAGACATTTTCAGATTTATACTGGATTTAGTTGATTTTTTATTTTTTCCCCCATTCATTGCCAAAATCTAAAAAATGCTCCAGACACCTGTGTTTGTGTGTGTGTGTGTGTGTGTGTGTGTGTGTGTATGTGAGTGAACATGCTTGTTCCATATTGCATTTGTGCTCTAGTATTAGTCCTTCATTTATGTATGAAAATCTTTCAGATTTATGCCAGTTTTGTTGATTTTATTTGCCAATTTCAATAAAAATACTCTCTGTTGCAGTGACACACATGTTCGTTCTACTTTGTGTTTATGCTCTAGGACCAGACCTTGATATAAATGTAAACATTTTCAGATTTATACTGGATTTAGTTAATTTATTTTGACAAAAAAAGTGAAAAAACCCAGAGGGACTTAAACGGTAAATGTATTATTTACACACCAAATTTTTTTTTTAACCAAATCAAGCCCAGATTTTTTGTGCATGTTTAGATAGATTATTTAGGAAAAATCACAGAGTCTCATAGCCCTGAGATGAAGGGAACACATTTTAAAAATGGAGGAAAAGTCCAGTGAGGTCAGCTGGACCCCAAGGGCCGATTAAGGGTTAATTGCCAAGAAATCAGCACCGTAATGTTGGCTAATTAAATGATATTGAGCTATATTCCATTTTGTTTGCTATAATTTAGTCAGAAATGGAAAAGCGCAGCTTCTTAAATTGTGAATGTAAAGTAATCTGCTTCATTGTGCACTTTGTTTAGAGTGAAAGAACAATATTAAAGTGTATAAATAGCGAACACAAACTGAAGTTTTACTGATATTATTATTTATTTTATTTGAACAGGGACAGTACACAATAAAACATTAACCCTGTATATAACAAGGAGAGATGCATCGGTTTTAGCAAGCTGCTATTTTCCACCCGGGTATTTTGTTAACATTATACAATAAGGTTTCATTTGTTAACAGTAGTTAAAGGGGTGGTTGATTATGATTGGACTTCTTTAACTTTAGTGAGTGTTAGGGATGTGAAAATTTCCCCACCGGTTAATCGACGTGTGACAACACCGGTAATACCGGTATCACCGGCGGGGGCTTTTAAATCACTAATTCTATCAAACCGAAAGTAACATACACACAACCGCTCGGGCTTTCATAACGCAACTGAAAACTGAACACCGTGAATGACAGCTCGTCCGTAAATGCGCGCTCTGTGAGGCCATGAATGAAATTCGTCCGTAAATGCACACACTGCGAGGCGGGTTGCTTGAATTGTGGGTTCATTAGCCTATTATTTTTTATGAAAAACACAACAACAAAACAAATGACAAACTCCCTTAAATAGGCGCTTTTACGTTTCGCTTTGAAATCAAATCTTCCGCGATCATCTCAGTCCTCACTCTCTGATGAATGACTCCTGCCTAGACTCACGGTCGGGTCATGCTTTATTAAGCAGACATGTTCAGTTTTAATTTGTATTGTCTGTTCTCTAACTGAACTAAATTATTTTATTACTATAACTTTTTTTTTTTTAAACGACGCTGGGGCGGTGCCACGGTGGGCAAGTGATGTTGACTCTGAACACCGGTAACACCGACTATCGTAGCAAGCCTAGTGAGTGTGTAATGTCGCTGTTTGAGCATAAACAACATCTGCAAAGTTACGACGCTCAAAGTTCAAAGCAAAGAGAGATATTTCATTTTACAGAAATCGCTTTTTAAGGACTACGCTATCCCTAAAAGTTACATAAACCCGCCCTGGAATAGCATGTCATAAAGCAAGATGACAACATAAGTTATAACTGTAGTTAAACTAAACTATACCTGTTCTCTCTTCATGCAGCAGATATTCTCTGGCTCTGTGCATCTCACAGCAGTTCCCACGATTATCATGACTGAATACGCTAATCAATGACTTGAAGATTGTTAACTCATAAATTCATCAACTATCCCTTCAGAAACGTCCTGTCTCATTCTACATGTCACTTCTTCTTGAGTCTCTCCAGCATTGTCCGACTCCGGTTTGATCATGAAAGGCTGAACAGTTTCTGACATTTTCTGTGTGTGTCTGCGTGAGGTAATCAGAGCTGCTGACACCAGCTCTTGAAGCTCCGCCCTCTTCCTGAAAGGGGACGGGGAGCAGCAGCTCATTTTTCTTACACAAACGCATCGATTCGCTTCAGAAGGCCTTTATTAACACCCCTGTACTGAACTGTACCTTGTTTATAAACCATTGTCGCCGAAAAATAAACCATTGTCGTCTTTGGTGACATTGTTGATTTCGTGAAGTCCTGTGACTGCAGCGCAGCGGCTTCCCTAAAGCGTTTACTCTCTCGCTCTAGTCGCGCGCGCCCTTCCAGGAGAAGAGCCCGTACGGCCCGTACAAGGACATTCCCCCCCCATCTGACGTCACATATACCCACACTCGAGAAAAACTTTCCGAAACTTATGAGAAACCGGAAGGACTATTTTTGGCACAGAAATACTCCATCAAACGTCCAACTTTTTTTTTTTTTTTTACTTTGTCCATGTTAAGGATGGGAATCCAAGTCTTTAACAGTGTAAAAAGCTCAGTATGCATGAAACAGCATTTCACCCCCCCCTTTAATAGTTAACCCAACGATGATGACTTCCTCTCTGAGAAACCCAGAAATGTGAAAAGGGTCTATAGTCTTCTTACCTTTGTCAAAGCGCCTTCTGGGTTCCTTTCAAGTGTTGGTGGATGTGGTCGGTATATCAAATCCATATATGTAGAAAAATAATGGACCCTCCGGGCCGTGGGTTTGTGTCGACCGCTGGTGACCGCTTTCTCCCATAGCTGGCAAAAAAAACAACGGCTTCAGAAAGAGCAAACTGAGCTGGAGCTGCCTCAGCACTCCTTAGTACTGGTAAGTTTAAACTCTCTTCCAACTCTGTTTGGGAAAGATTGACTACAAATAAGCTGGGCCTGCGAAATTTCATTCAATATAATCAATAAATAATCTATTGTAGGCAATTAAATATAAGTAGGCTTTGTGATTCTGAAATTCCAATTTCATTAAAAGGCAATCGAAAAAGATATCCATCTGGCAGGCTTACAATCACAGTAGTGTGCGACTCTTTGTTTAATTAAATAGCCTTTGTTAAATATTTGAACCACTGAGACAAAAGCGCACACGTGTATATAAATTAATATAAATATGTAAAAATATGTAATTTAAATATAAATAATAAGTAATATACAATCACGGTAGTGTGAGCAGCGACTATTTGTTAAATTAGCCTAAAAAGTAGGGGTGTAACGATTCATTTTAACAACGATTCGATTCGTATCACGATTTGAGGTTGTCGATACGATTCAAGGACGATATTGGTTCTTTTAGAACGATACGATCCAAAACGATTCAGTGACTTGAAATCGATTCAGTAACTTTTTAGCCAAAAATTGTGTAACTGAAATAAATATCTGGACACTGGTCAGTGCAGGTGAAGTTTCTTAGATTTCTTTTGTTTCTTGTAAGGGAATCAGGTATCAATTAATTATGGATATAAACAAACAAGTAAACAACAATTAATGGCAAATGCATTCAAATTTTATCTGAATAAAGTGCAACCAACAGTTTAGGTTGAATTAACAGGAAGTTAACCTTTTCTGCTCTCATTTTAAATATTCAATACATTTTCAATAAAAGCACAGTAAGTGCAACCAACATTTCAACAGTAGGTTAACCTGCTACTTCTGCTTTTGTTTTCCAACATAAAAATATTACAATATTAATATCAAAAATAAAGTGCAACTAACTTCTCTTCAGGTTTAATTAATAGTAGGTTTACCTGCTACTTTTGCTGTTGTTTTTCAACATTAAAATAATACAAATACAATATTAATATCAAAAATAAAGTGCAACCAACATTTCTTCAGGTTGAATAAACTGGCTGAACCTGTTTAACTCTCAGTTTAATAAACAAACAATATTTAACAAAAGATAAAATGTAACCAACTACCCTTCAATGACTCTACAGATTTCTTTTTAAAAAATATCAACATGATCTGACCGCAGAACACTTCTCTGTGCGTTCATTATGTCTCCAGCAGTACAAAAACTCGCTCTGCTGGCACACTGGTGCCAGGAATGCACAGGTAACAAGCAAGGGTTGAAAGTACAGGTAGCGCTTTCTCCTGGTGGCTTGATAATTTCTCGCTCGTTATCTTCTCCTCTGCCATCCGCCATACTATGTTTTGTTTTTTCAGCGCTCGCTGCTGCTGGTGCGTTGCGATGATGTCACAGATAGGCAGACTGAATCGAGTAACGTTTAACGCCTTTATTATTAAAAGTGCTAAGAAAAAACATCCATATAAAGTCTGACGTGTTAAAATCCAATGCGTTATTTCCTATTATCGATACAATCGATTGATTACCTTTTAAAACGATGTTAGATCGATTTATGTCGTCCGGAAGGCCAACTTGCCGAGCACAGATCGATGTAGTTAGATCATAGGAAAAAAAAATCGATACATCGATGTAGTAGATGAATCGTTACACCCCTACTAAAAAGTCTTCGTTAAATTAGCCTAAAAAGTCTTCGTTAAATGGCCTTGAACCACTGAGACAAAAGCGCACACCACACGAGATATGTAAATCAATATAAATATGTAAATGTTATAAAATATAAAAAATAAATAATATTCATATTATATATTAGCCTGACAAGCCAGACCCACATCAAGATGTTGGGTCTGGAAACTCACCATTGACCGGGCTCAATCCGAGGGGTGGGATAAACGGTTGTCTTTCATATTCTCTCTACACGCAATTGGATAGCGGCATGAGCGCCACAACCAACCAGAGCGAAGAAGAAGGTGAAGCCGAGCTAACGTTAGTTGATAGACTAAAACTTCGAACATATCTTCTTTTCTTAAGAATGACTTCAGTGCCGTTCTTTGTTCTTTTCTCAAAGAAAAGCTTAACTCCAAGTCTTCCAGAGTCGCGGCCAAAGCCGATTCAATAGACCGCTGTTCGTCAGCTTTGTTTACGAGTAGCACGCAGAACCTCCGCAACTCTGCCGTGACGTGCCGTCATTATGTTAAGCCCGCCCAACAACTCTACACACGCTGTGATTGGCCTGACCAGAGTTTGGTTTTTCCAGCTCGCAGGTCTACCGAGAGTTGCTAGACTACACTCGCGGCAAAATACATTTTCTGGCGCTAGGGTGTGTCTAGATTTCTAGGCTAATTATATATTATATATAAAAGTAGCATAATATACAATCACGGTAGTGTGAGCAGCGAGTGACGACACTTTGTTAAATGAAATAGCCTTGAGCTTTCGTTAAATAATCTTCATTAACCACTGAGACAAAAACGCACACGAGATGTAAATTGTAAATTTAAATTAATAGCCTATGTTAAAAATATGAAATATAAAAACTATAAATATAAATAATATATTATATTATATGCGCTGGTGTGTGCACGAAAGTCGTTAGTTTATTGTTTGATGAAGTAAAAATATGGGAAATATAAACATGAACAAATAAATATATATTACTGATCAATACCGATAAATAAAAATGTGTTTGTTTGTCTTTGTTTATGCTGTTCCTTCTTCAGATCTCTCAGTCGTGATCTGACCTGCTCTCTCAGCAAAAATTATCAAGGCTGTAGGGCTGGTCCGAATACCATTTTTTGAGCTTCGAAGCTTTGGTAGTAATCAACATCGAATATTTGAAGCTTCGGAGGGAAGGAGCTGAACATATCCTTCTCTCTAATAAAGGCTGGAATCTGGAGAAGCGGCGCGCCTCACGCGGGCAGGGCTTTTATGCTCCACGAGCGGGCAATGAACTAGTGATACAAAACACACAGGTCTGTTACGTCCCAGTTTTGATATATTACAGTAGCTAGTAAAAATAATTCTGTTCAGTTATAGAACAGACTAACTAGAGCCCCTATTTCTACCCCTGGGGCCGGGCTTCGGGCCAATTTTCACGTCATACCGCAAACGCGGGCTTTTTCCTTCATTTTATATTTTAGACATTCATTATTTGAAAGAAACAATGAGGTGTGCAGCGCTGGTGGAAACAACATGAGACCAATTCCACCTCGACTGTCAAGATGGCTCGCACAGTTTTTAGAGTATCACCACAAATGAGTAAAGCAAGCCAACACGCAAACGGCCTAACATCTTAGATGCTAAAAAACACAATCATCTTCATTAAAACGAATGAGACTAAATGCTCTTACAGTGCTAAGGTCACTCGTTCTGATATTGCGGTCTTTGATCTTGAAATGAGCTGATGAATAGCCTATAATGCAGCTCATATCTGTTGCTTTCGTTGACGTGAACTCCGTTAAATGCGCATAAGCTAGCGCAATAATTGAAGATCAGATTTATATTAATTTTGCGGAGAGGTTTAAGTTAAGACAACCTGGCTGTTTTTATTTATTTATTTTTGAACATGTTTACTCAAAAAAAAAAACGTATTATAAGCAAGACAAGTGAAGTGTTGATTTAAGAGGATAAACGGATCAAACATGTGTTGTTAACTCACTCAGTCCGCTTGGTCGTTACTTTAAAAAACAAAAACTTTAATTTAACAAACAAAAAAATGCTTTAAACATTTTTCTAAATTAACTTAATAAAGAAACGAAATATAACTACTTTGGGAGGAATGTTTACTAAAAAAGAAAAGGTTATATATGGCACTAAAATAAAAAAATTAATTAAATAATAAATGAATAAAAAAAACACGTCACTTCACTTTATTTGTTTAATTTGCACCGTTGCGAGCAGCATCTGCCTGCCTCCGCTTTTTACTGTGGTGGTGTTAATAGTAGGCTAAATGTTTAAACCAACATCGTGATGCTTGAAGTGTTTTATACTGTATCTATGGATTTTATTATAAGTAAGACAAGTCCAGTGCTTATTTGAGAGGTTAAATTGATCAAACATGTGGTTAACTCACGGTCAGCTGCTGGCCGCTTGGTCATTACTTTAAAAAAACTAAAACTTTAATTTAACAAACAAACAAAATGCTTTACACATTTTTCTAAATTAACTTAGTAGTTATATTTTGTTTCGTTTCTTTATTTTGACATTAAAAACAAAACTGAACTATTTTAATGGCTGCAACAATGTGTAGGCCTAATAGGGAGGATACCATTTTTTTTTTTTAATTCACGGGACTCGGGCCGATAGTTTTGGTAAGCTGTCGGACACAGCCGGGCTAGGGCCTAGAGTTGAGGCCCTTGCAGGGCTCTAAGACCAACTACAATTAAAAAACTGAACGTGCCACTTGAGCCAAACTAACGGGCGTCTCAGCACATCAGCAGCAGTCAGATCATATTCTTCACGAGAGCGAGGAGCTAAATTACAAGATGATCGCGGAATATTTGGTTTCAAAGTAGGGATGGGCATTTTTGTCAATTTCTCATTTCGATCATCGATAGGTCTCGAAAAAACGAGTACTCGAGTACTCGGGGGCGGGGCATGTGCAGGGGGCGGGGCATGTCCGTCATTGAGATAATGAAAATACCGTTATGAAAATGGTTGTTGACTAATAAAAACGTGACATGAAAACAGGTATATGAAAACATGAACATATAAAACAAAAAATAACTGCTAGATTATGATGCATAAATGTCTTTGAAAAAGAAACATCTTTATAAAATGACCGTCTCAAATAACCAAGTCAGTAATATCGAGCATTGCCTTTGAGCTGAAACTGTGAAATAACACCACCCTGCAGAGCTTGCTAGCTGTTTAATAAAATCAAACAAACGCACCCTATATCAATATTAATATGAAGATTATTATGAACCTATTACGATATAAATCAACACAAAAGGACGTGAATGCGCACGTGAACTTCAGCGTGCTAGATTTTACAGGCGAAGGGTTTGAAACGGAACATTTTGAATGCGCTCTTCCCTTAACAACGCTGATACACGGACAACGAAAGCACACAGAATCAAAATGTTATTAAAATCCTGTTCTCATTATAATGCTTTGACAGATTGACTCTGCACATCATGAACTTAATTTTATTATTCATGATCGAAGCATTTACAGACATCACTGCGCGTTTTCAAACTCATAACGAAAATCAACTTTAAATAAACTAGGTCTACTGTTAAAAAATACGAGAACAGTATAGCACTGCTGCATTACTAATGTCAATGATTCTGAGAAAGAAATAGCCTAAGAATTTGGTCTCTAAACCATCATGTCGAGCATCAAATATACGTTTGAGCTGAAACTGAAGAGAATGAACAACAGCCGGTATAACGGCAGCGCTTTGCTAGCTTATTAAGCTCAACCAAACGCTTCTTATATTAGATTAACCAAATAGACAACATAAAAGTAATCTTACAACGTGCATCTGCAGAAAAGGACGCGAATGCGCACATGAACTTCACGCGCTTCTCACTAGTTTCTCTGTGGATCAGCTGATAGGCTACACAGGGAACTAAGCACAGATCATTTACAGCATTCTAATTTCCATCGTGTTCTCATTATAATGCTATAGGCTATGACAGATTGGCGCTGCACATCTTGCAATAACCATTCAATACACAGTGATTCCAGACATCACTGCAGTGCACGCCTCAGTTTCACTTCATTTCGCCGCGGTCTGGAGGCGTGCTGTATAACGGTAACATTTACATGTATGCATTTGGCAGACGCTTTTATCCAAAGCGACTTACATTGCATTCAAGGTACACATTTTTTGTCAGTTCTTGCTTTCCCTGGGAATCGAACCCATGACCTTGGCGTTGTTAGTGCCATTGCTCTATTGTTTGAGCTACAGGAAAGCTAACCAATCAGACCTCCGGTACCGCGCAAAACGACGCAATAACCAATAAAAAAGAGACAAATATTTTTTTTTCAGGGCGATCATCGTTCTCATGATCGATGATCGCTGTCACGTTCGAGTACTCGACCACTGTTGCCCATCCCTAATAGACAAAGAAGATGATGAGATGCTAATGCTGCTTGCCAGTTAGCAAAAAGTGTGTGAATTGTTTTGGCCATAGCCATAATATGTCTATGGTTTTGGCAAGCTCGTAAAAACTGTCTCTCTTCTTCTTCTGTGTGACAAGTGAGTGTCAGAAGCGTAGTTTTTACGTGCTTGCCAAAACCATAGACATATTATGGCTATGGCCAAAACAATTCACACACTTTTTGCTAACTGGCAAGCAGCATTAGCAGCTCATCATCTTCTTTGTCTATTAGGGATGGGCAACAGTGGTCGAGTAATCGAGTACTCGAACGTGACAGCGATCATCGATCATGAGAACGATGATCGCCCTGAAAAAAAAAAAAATTGTCTCTTTTTTATTGGTTATTGCGTTGTTTTGCGCGGTACCGGAGGTCTGATTGGTTAGCGTTATACAGCACGCCTCCAGACCACGGCGAAATAAAGTGAAACTGAGGCGTGCACTGCAGTGAAGTCAGGAATCACTGATCATTAAATGGTTAGTGCAAGATGTGCAGCGCCAATCTGTCATAGCCTACATAGCATTATAATGAGAACACCGTGGAAAATGCTGTAAATGATCTGTGCTTAGTTCCCCGTGTATCAGCTGATCCACAGAGAAACTAGCGAGAACACTCAGACTAGCGCGTGAAGTTCATGTGCGCATTCGCGTCCTTTTCTGCAGATGCACGTTGTAAGATTACTTTTATGTTGTCTATATCTGATTAATCTAATATAAAACGCGTTTGGTTGAGCTTAATAAGCTAACAAAGCGCTGCCGTTATACCGGCTGTTCATTCTCTTCAGTTTCAGCTCAAACGCATGAATGCTCGAGCTCGACATGGTTTAGAGACAGATATTCATTTCAGATAGGCTATTTCTTTCTCAGAATCATTGACATTAGTAATGCAGCAGTGCTATACTGTTCTCGTATTTTTTAACAGTAGACCTAGTTTATTTAAAGTTGATTTTCGTTATGAGTTTGAAAACGCGCAGTGATGTCTGTAAATGCTTCGATCATGAATAATAAAATTAAGTTCATGATGTGCAGAGTCAATCTGTCAAAGCATTATAATGAGAACAGGATTTTAATAACATTTTGATTCTGTGTGCTTTCGTTGTCCGTGTATCAGCGTTGTTAAGGGAAGAGAGCATTCAAAATGTTCCGTTTCAAACCCTTCGCCTGTAAAATCTAGCACGCTGAAGTTCACGTGCGCATTCACGTCCTTTTGTGTTGATTTATATCGTAATAGGTTCATAATAATCTTCATATTAATATTGATATAGGGTGCGTTTGTTTGATTTTATTAAACAGCTAGCAAGCTCTGCAGGGTGGTGTTATTTCACAGTTTCAGCTCAAAGGCAATGCTCGATATTACTGACTTGGTTATTTGAGACGGTCATTTTATAAAGATGTTTCTTTTTCAAAGACATTTATGCATCATAATCTAGCAGTTATTTTTTGTTTTATATGTTCATGTTTTCATATACCTGTTTTCATATCACGTTTGTATTTGTCAACAACCATTTTCATAACGGTATTCATTATCTCAATGACGGACATGCCCCGCCCCCTGCACATGCCCCGCCCCCGAGTAATCGAGTACTCGTTTTTGAGACCTATCGATGATCGAAAGGAGAAATTGACAAAAATGCCCATCCCTATTGTCTACTTATTACTTCTTCGTCGTATCAATGTGTGCTCGGCAAGACCGTTTTGTGCTTGAGCGCCACCAAGTCGTGTTTTACTGTCACTTCAGCAGCTCCAGGCACGTGAACAAAAGCGCGGATCTCATTGGTCGGCCAGTTCTTAACGCGCCGCGTCAAAATAAAAAAACGAACCCGAGGCGGGTTTTTTTTTTTAAAGGGGTGGTAAACCACGATTTCACTATTCTAACTTTAGCTAGCGTGTAATGTTGCTGCTTGAGCATAAACAACATCTGCAAAGTTACAACGTTCAAAGTTTAAAGCAAAGGGAGATATTTGCTTTTAAAGAAATCAGTTTCTGAGAACTACAGCAAACGGCCAGCAGGCGACTACACACATTCCTCCAGGGTTGTTGACATCACTAGGCTCAATATTTACATAAACCCCTCCTCCGAGAATATTAAATAAGGCGGGGTGAGGCCATTTTGTATCGCGGCGCTGTTGTGGTATAGTTAGGCTGGAGTGTTGTTGCCGCGATGCCGAGGAAACGCTGTTATTTTCATCCGGATTGCAGGTCTGGGGTACTTGCTCTGTTCAGCCTTCCTTGGGACGGGGGTGCGTTGCAGAGTGTTTAAACAGCATGTTATATGCACGTGTGTTTGAGACGGGGAACAGGCGCGCGCGGGGCTCCCTGCAGCACATCTAACAGAGGAAAACATCCACCGTCTTCGCGATTTCAATGCCAGATTTGCACAACGTCAGCTGCGTGAAAAAAACACTGCCGGTGCGTGGATGCACGACGCGCGCGCTGCACATTTCACGGAGGACAACACAAACTTCCACAAACTTCGCGAGTTCAATACAGGATATGCACAACGGCTTGTCCTGAAAGCTGGATTTACAAACAGAAGCTGTTTACGGGCCACAACCTGTAAGTCTGATTTATTTTTCATCGATGTGTTTTCCTGTAATAGGTTGTAGCAAGGAAGTAAACAGATGACAACACTGTTCTGCAAACCAGTCTGTTGAATGCTCATTCATACTTAACATTATCCGACGAACACCTAACGTTACAAACACTAATGTTAAAATCTCAACAGCGAACCTGACATTAGTGTAAATGATTCTTTGATTAGAGCTTTTATTGTTTATCTTCAGGCATGCTAAACATGGTTCTGTGTGTGATTTGGCTAACTTACTAGTTAAAGCCAGTGCTTAGTGTTCGTTTTGGGTTAGTTCTTGCGACAGATATTTGGCTATAATCTTTCTAAAAATACAAAAGTTAAAGTGCCATTCAGTAGAGATCATTATAGATCCGCAGTCTTTACTCTTGAGGACTGAACAGGTTATGCTCGATCATCTTCTCTCAAATGTTCTGGGTCTGATTCGGGCTCATATGGTTTTATTGACGCCGTTGTTTACTGACCAAAGCACAGCCTCCGGTAAGGGGCGTGACGTTTCCGACAAACGTGCACTAGGCGGTTAGCGAATCACAACACACTGGGCAAGCTAACCAATCTGAGCCCATCGCGTATTTTTGAGGGACTGGCTTCATACAACCCGGAAAGCATCAGACCGTTTTACAAGGAGGGACAGAGCAGTGTAGAATAAAGGTCAAATATATGAAAAATAAGGCAATTTTTTTTTAAACGAAGCATGAACACATGTTACAGTGCACCCCACAAACACAGTCAAGCCTTCAAAAGAATGTGTTTTACCACCCCTTTAAATGACGCTTTTACGCCTGCCATTTTGCACGTCGGTATGCACACTCACATTGGCGCCCTTTGTTTAGTCACGAGGCGTTAAACGTCGGCGATAAACGCACGCGAAAATCGTCCCGGTGTGAACTGGCCTTTAGAAAAAAATCCATACCGTCCCAGCCCTACCTGGAGCTCAACACCAGTCCTGCTGTTATGACCTATTTGCTTGCATTCATTAATATTCACTTGTGTGTGTGCTTATATAAATATCATTAAAAATATTAGGATGCAAGTTATTTACATTTTACACAGGGTATATACAGAACTTCTTAAGTTGAATTTAATACCTTTTACTACCTTTTTTAATACCTTTAAATATTTTTTAATTACCAGCGCGACTTCAAACTGCAACTATAGTAGCGTAAATGAAATATCTTTCCAAATGGAATAACATATTGCATCACAATGTAACGAGGTCATTATAACTTAACATCAACTGCCCACAGAGAAGAGAATAGAAATAAAGACAGAAGAGGAAGGAGACATCTTCATAGCTCGTGCAGTGTACAGAGGGAAACGAGATCAATTTTCACGGCGCAATATAGATTTTTTTTCTTTTTCGTTTTAAATCATTAAGGCGAGTCAGTGGATATCACACAAAAACGCAATGTGCGCGAGAGTCAGTGAAGTCTAAAACCTAGTCAATTATTCACTACAGAAAGTGAAAGTAAAATCTGACAAGCTTTCGGCACATATTCTCACAGAGACAAGAGATATCTCTTTATTTATATAAATCTGCTTTAACATATGCTGATAACGTATAGCCTATAACTGTCTGAATTTATATTCTTAATATTTCTCTTGTGGCCCATATTGTGAAACAAATTAGAAGAGAAGTATAGGCCCATTTCATGTTAAACAAGTTGTTTTTTAAATAAAGCTGCTCGTACTTTCTGATAATACTGATATTATTGTAGTGTTCTGACATATTATAGACTGATAATCATTTTAATTATAGGCCTATATTCCTTGTTTAATTGGGCAAAATGTATTTAAATAATGAGTAAGCTAATCTATCTATTCTTTTATTATGCAGTGTCAGTTATGCATTGATGCATTAATTACATTAATTAAAACATCTTATAAATCAGACTAAGTGATGTTTTTTGAAAATGTAAAAATGCAGAATGTTTTCTGTGATGGGTAGGGTTAGTGTAGGGGATAAAATATACAGTTTATACAGTATAAAAAAAACGTCATGTCTATGGAAAGTCCCCATAAAACGTGTGTGCGCGCGTGAGAGATGGAGGGAGAGCAGGGAAAGGAAATGCAATCAATCTCACTCTATTTTCCCTCTTTTTGAAAGTTGTGAAATCACTATTGTGCCGTTTTCCTTTTGCTGTTTGAGCAAATGGGCACACAAAAATATGTACGGAGTTATATTACAAAAGTCCAGGCTAATCCAAGCATTAGAACAATGATTCATAGTTGCTCTGTTTTTGAAGTCCATAAAAAGTGCCTATGTCTGTCAAATAACTGCTCCACGCGGCTCTGGGGTGTTAATAAAGGCCTTCTGAAGCGAATCGTGTAAGAAAAATTTTCATATTTACAACTTTATCAAGTAAACTTTCGACCAACCGCATTCCATGGAAAAGTGTTGAATGTTGAAAGTGAAACTCAAGATGCGTTCGTGACGTCATGACGAGCGGACCTGGTCGCGTTAGTCTTTCGATCGGCAGGATAACTTTCAACAATTTTTCCATAAATTGAACAGGGAAGGCGGTCGGTCGAAAGTTTACTTGATAAAGTTTTAAATATGGATATTATTCTTACACAGACGCATCGATTCGCTTCAGAAGGCCTTTATTAACACCCCAGAGCCACGTGGACCAGTTATTTGATGGGCAGATGCACTTTTGATGGACTTCAAAAACAGAGCAACTATGAATCCAATTCTAATGCTTGGTTTAGCCTGGACTTTTGTAATATAACTCAGATTTTATTCATCTGAAAGAAGAATGTCATATACACCTAGGATGACTTGAGAGTGAGTAAATTATGGGCTAATTTTCATTTTTGGGTGAGCTATCCCTTTAATCGCTGGGATTGCTCCATCTTTCAGCATTAGGCGAGCTACAAATCCGGAGTTGAACTGTACCTTGTTTATAAACCATCGTCGCCGAAATTCAGGGAACAAACACTTGCACAACTCCGTTGCTGCTCCGGAAAAACATTATTGTCTTGCCATGACAACTAAAAACACACATCTTTGGTGACATTGTTGATTTCGTGAAGTCCTGTGACTGCAGCGCAGCGGCTTCCCTAAAGCGGTTGCTCTCTCGCTCTAGTCGCGCGCGCCCTTCCAGGAGAAGAGCCCGTACGGCCCGTACAAGGACATTCCCCCCCCATCTGACGTCACATATACCCACACTCGAGAAAAACTTTCCGAAACTTATGAGAAACCGGAAGGACTATTTTTGGCAAAGAAATACTCCATCAAACGTCCAACTTTTTTTTTAAAACTTTGTCCATGTTTAGGATGGGAATCCAAGTCTTTAACAGTGTAAAAAGCTCAGTATGCATGAAACAGCATTTCACCCCCCCCTTTAATAGTTAACCCAACGATGATGACTTGTATAACTCAAATACATACTGTACCTGATGTCACATTAGTAAGCTGGGATGACATCTGCTTCAGGGTGTCTGCACGGGTGGAAAGAGAATTCCAATGTTTGTTCATCTCTGCAATAAGAATCCTCTTCTCCTCCTCAAGTCTCCTTACTGCCATCACCATGTCAAACGCCTTCCTCTTCGTCCTTTGATCTACAGAGTCTGGAATACATAGATGAAACATAAGTCAGTTGTATTTAAGATTAGTATTTAAAGATTTTCTGGGGTTACAATCGAGACATGACAGATTTTGTGCCACTATGTGACTATTTAACATAGTCAATGGAATTGTGTACATACCACCGTGTGTAAGCTGCCATGGCCAAACAATCTCGTCAGAGAGAATGGTGTCCATGGTCAGGTGTTCGGCATTAGGAACCAAGGTGTTATACTTTTACACTAAATAATTAACATTTTCCTTTTTCTCCCTGATCTTTCGGCGGGTACGGGCACGTCCTTTGCATCCATCATTATCTTTATAAAGACACTGGGACCTCCTCTTGACACTTGCCACCAGCTCCTCAATTCGCCTGGTTACAGCGGCAACATCAGCATCGTTTGGGGATGTTGTTGCTGAGAGAAAGAAATGAAGAGATAAGAAATGCTTCTTGATTCCATGAAAAAAATAAGTGTTTCTGGTGTATGGGCAAGTGAGCCTCAACAATCTTTTCATATTTCTCTTTAACTGAGAGGCTACACTTGAGGCTAAGGTTAAGTATAGTTAGGTTCTTTATTGTCCCCATGGGGATAATTTTTTCCACACATCATCAGGAATCAGAGTATTTGCTCTTTGACTACGATTACAATGAGCCTCATTGGAATTGCAGCCAAGCTTAGGTTTCAAGGCTATGTGCAATTGCTACAAGCTAAATTCAAAGCATGACAAGACATTCAAATGGATAGATACTAAAAGAAGCTTGAGTCTATGGCAATACAAAATATATTTCTTTAATTTCCTAATTCTGTAACAAAAACAAATTGTACAACCACAGAAGTGATACATTAATCAGCATATCAAACAGTGTAAAACAGTATATTCTACCTTCTGCCCACTCATTGATATCAATGATCCAGCTCTCCAGTTGATTGTCTGTGATGTCCATTTCCGTTTTCATCGCCTCCAGTTTATGCAACTGGCATTGCAGGGCTATTGTGGCCTTCAAACACAAATGACAAAGAGGGAAATGCCTACAACTTTGACTACTGTTGATAAGGATTGTTAAGTTCCATCACTATAAGAAAACCACAAACAACACTGATTAAATATACAGTATATAAGTGGACTATCAATATGTGTGGTATGAACATTTAATATTTTATATCAAGACACCACACATGCAACCATCCGTATATTCCATTGTATTGAAGAATATCTGGGTCTTCCCTATATTTCTGTGATATATGCCACTTTATTTTACAATATCGCTATGCATGTTGCATAAGGGAAAACTGGTGTCTTTACCTTCCGATATCGGCGGGCAAGGGTGGAAGCCAAGTTTTCAAACTTTTGTTGGGTCCAGCGCATGGCCATGACTGTCAGCATGTCTATGCGTCCTGCAAAAATCAAAAATATGAGATTATCACCCTTCTTTCCAGTAGCAGTAGGAGAAGAAAGTGTGCAGGCTTGTTGGGTACCACAAACTTTTCTGAGATAACTTACAATATAGTACCATGTTACTAAACTGCTGTCTTGTGCCATTTGATTACTGTCCCATGAAAGGGTTAGTAGGTGTATAGCACAGGATTGTGAAGTAGCATGAAACAGTGGCGCAGAAGACTAGGCAAATGGCATAGAGCACTATGGCAGGACAGTGGGTAAATTGTACTCTGGCGTGTATTTTTTGATCACACTGCCCTTCCTTATCCACACTTCAAATAAAATAGGATGATGGTATTGTAATCGATCCATCCAAGTTTTATATTTTCAGTCAGCATATATGCATGAGCTCAAAGTGGCTCACCATTGTCATCAGGATCAACATTTACTGGTTACCTTACCTGCTTTTGACATGTGCTTTGTGGTAACAGCAATCCTTGAGAGGAAGGCGTTGCACTGTTCCACCTCTTCCCCAAGAGTCAAACCAGCCCCCTCCTGATACACTCCACTCCATTTTACCTTTAAAAAATAAAACAAAACATAAGTGGCAACAATCTTATGCAGGTTTTCAGGGAAAGAAAATGTCACGGACAAACATTTTTTCTTACCTCACATTTGAAATTATGAGCTTTGGCATGAAAAACAGAAAGAAATGGCCTCATGGTAAGGAGATCCTGAAGCTCAGGGCATTTCTCTGTCACTCTCCGGAGGTAAGGCCAGTACTTGCATGCCACATCCATAGCAAAAAATGTCACTGGCTTACAGGCCATTTGCTACAGGGGGTAGGCAAAAATCTCCCCCCTGAACATATTGAGGGCACGAAGTAAAACCCCATGACGACAAACAGCGAGTTCCAGGCCCTCCTCGTCTGTTTTTCCTGAGGACTTCTGAGATGTTTCACGCGCCGCTGACCACTGCCCTCCACAGACACCTCTTCCAGAGACCTAAAACATGGAAGATGGTTAACAGTCTAAACTTGTACAAACAAAGTTCTCTGTAGGACGTGGTGTTTTATAGGTAAATATAGTTAAGTTTACATGACTGGTTGAGGTATGGACATAGTCGACTAATCTTGCGACGTCCTCATCATTCGCAATGAACACGACATCAAAGATGGCTTGTTCCTCCGATCTAAATAAATGAGATACATATTAACTTTAAATATTCATTCGATTATCAATTTACAGCAGTGTAGGAATTGTGGGCGCAGACACATCGTTTAATGATTCGATCAGAAATGACCCCTTTTACAAAGCCCAATTCAGCTCCAGACCCAAGGAAATCGACCATCTATCACCAGAGAGACGTAGGCTCCATTCTGCCCGGAGCTACTACTTTTATATAATAATTACTTGATTGCCTATGAACTTTTGACCAAAACTTAGACAAAGAGGACAAAAGACTCGGTGTGATCACAAGACAAAGAAACAAACCAGATCTTTGTCTTCGCAATGACCGGTAAATGAACTCCACGTAGCAAATCTTGCACGTAGCATGTCATCTGATTCCTCAAAGCCAAACTGTTCCCAGACAACGGAGTTGGTTTTGCCTTTTTTGCTCACCAAACGCTGCTGTAACTGCCCTCCTTCTGCCATCTTTACTCGCGCCGAGTTTTTAAATTCCAGCGGATGATATGCACACGAGTCACGAGACTCACAAACTGAGAGAGATTGTGGCTTCGGGAGGGGCGGATGAACGCGTGCGCGTTTCATTCAGAACGCAAGACAAAATAAGAGTGTTCTTGCAAAACTGAACATGGCAAAATAATCGTTTTTTTCTCGATTGTACTATTTTGGTGATCGTTGGGAGCCAAAATCGAAATCGAAATTCAATTAATTGCACAGCCCTATCAGAAATGACCCCTTTTACAAGGCCCAATTCAGCTCCAGACCCAAGGAAATCGACCATCTATCACCAGAGAGACGTAGGCTCCATTCTGCCCGGAGCTACTACTTTTATATAATAATTACTTGATTGCCTATTAACTTTTGACCAACACTTAGACAAAGAGGACAACAGACTCGGTGTGATCACAAGACAAAGAAACAAACCAGATCTTTGTCTTCGCAATGACCGGTAAATGAACTCCACGTGACACAGCTAAAACTCCAAGCAAACTCACAGAAACTGTGTTGCATATGAACTGCATCAAATCATTGATTATTGGACTTGCATTCAAATAGCCTTCGACATAGCTTGTCCCAATCCATGCAATTATGTAACTATTGAATGAGTGGATGAAAAGGCCCCGTGTTTGATATCTTTTTGTTCGTATGGGTATAATCCAACAGATGAGCTGAATGAAATCTTTGTAGAATGTATCATGTCCTTATAGTAAGAAATTAGGTCTAAATTTACTCTCTGCTTAAGAGCAGGAAACTAAATTACCATAGATAACCCAATTTTATGGGAGGGGTGGAAACACAGTCACCCCTGAACCCTAATTGGCCAGAACCCATCCAGGGGATGGGCAAATATTTGAGTTTTAATCTCAGAACACGGACGAAAAGTGCCAGTTCAGAGTTGACCAGATGAGTTGAGTCCTAGCAGTTGACCAGAGTTGAGTTCTGAACGGAGAGCTCCCAGGAGACGATCTGACGATCGTGGCAGACCAAGATCAGAGAAAAAGAGTTAAACAACAATTTCATTCAGGCCATCTACTCTTCTCTCACTTTCCTTTCTTTTACTTAAAGTTGATTTTCTTTCCGTTAAGTCTCGGGTTCTGTTAAAGGGTTAGTTCACCCAAAAATGAAAATTATGTCATTAATTACTCACCCTCATGTCGTTTGACACCCGTAAGACCTCCGTTCACTTTATTCAACTCTGCCGTGAACTCACAAAGCATCATGACGCATGCGCGAGAATATGACGTAGCGCCGGCGTTCGGGAATCCATGAAATGCACACTTTAGCCCCATTTTGAGCACTATGCCAAGACCTAAAGCACGATCAATGTAGAATTCAACAGCTTAGATACGCGCGTCTTCCTCTGCTTGTAAACAAATCGCTTCTGGGTCATGTGTCCGAACGCCGGATCTGCGTAATATTCTAGCGCATGCGTCGTGGTGCTTCGTGAGTTCATGGCAGAGGCCAAAACGGAAGACAAGAAGTTGTTGAATAAAGTCGTTATTTTGATTTTTTTTTGCGCACAAAAACTATTGTCGTCGCCTCGTAAAATTATTGTAGAGCCACTGTGGTGAGATGGACATTGCAACAACGTTTTAAGTGCCTTTTATGGGTCTTGTGAGTGTGAATGTACTGAATGCCAATGGAGGCCTATCTGAGGCCTTTCTCAGTCATCAGCTTTCAACAAAAATATCTTCATTTGTGTTCCGAAGATTAACGGAGGTCTTGAGGGTGAGTAATTAATGACATAATTTTTGGGTGAACTAACCCTTTAAGTTTCGCCACAAAGTTTCTCAACAAGTCTCCAACAGCGCGCTTCAACTTCAAACAACACCCACACAAGACTTCCATCCAGCCGCCAACACGCCACGTGATTGGCTCCCCAAGATGTGATCAAAAGACACGACCAGACCTTCAGCGAATCAAAGACCTGGGAAAACCCCTCTGCAGCCAGGAAAAGGGAATCCCCCTTTTCAGACGAGACACAAATGCAAGTAATACCTCTAGATTCCGAGCTGAACTCGTGCATTAGATCAGATGTAATAACCCTGCCTAAGAAACGATAGGAGGTTAAATTACTGATCAATGGTTCCCTTTCGAGGGAACTCCCACTGCATCGGTAACGACGAATTTGGGGACACTCCCTAAGCAACAGCGCGTCTGAAGTATGAATGAAATCAGGCCAATCCTGATTGGTGTTGCGTCATGACGTAACTATGACGGCGTACCCGGAAGGTACATATAGGGCAGCCCAGGCATAGTAATGGCAGTTATCGCTCTTCAGCATAGCGCTCTGTGTGAAATCTGTCTGTCTATTTATTGTTGTTTGTCAAAAAGTGAAAGTGTGTGTGAAATGGCGACTGGAAAGTGAGAGAGTTTAAGCAGTGTGTGCATCCGTGTCCCCGTTACATGTCGGGCTCGGATGCACACCTGCTGTGTGTGCAGTGTCTGGGTGTTCAGCATACTCGGGCGGCTCTCGAGGGAGCCGCTTACGAGCGTTATGAAAGCTGACACTCAGGCTGCTCCGCTCTCGGCTGGCCGTGTTCAGTGAGACCAGCCAGCCTCGTGAGCCCTGTGGATCGGTCCCGCATCCGCCGAGGCGGTGCGGCGAGGCTGGTCATGGGGCTCACGGATGGACTGTCAGCGGGACTTGGGACTGCAGAGGCATCTTCCCAGTCTTTGTCTGACAGTTCAGATGTTCTCCTTCCCCGTGTGGAAGCCCGCGCTGCGGCTTCTTCCCCTGGGGCGGAGGACCCGATGCTTCAGCGGTCTGATTCTGAGGAATTAGACGCGCTCAGCATCGAGGCAGTCAAAGTCATGAAGCACTCCTTATATATGCAATTAAAGTGAACACACGCGATCGGTGTGCATGAGATACTGGATGGCTGCATTTAAATCTGAGGATTTAAATGAAATATGAGCTGACTCTGAGGAGTTAGATATTCAGCCTGTCATTCAGACCATGTTTCACCGTATTGTTTGAAACTGTTTGGCTTTTTTTCTCGAGGGATGAAAGCCAATTGTATTATGACGGCTTGAACCACGTTGCTGAGGCAACGCGGGGTTTATGAGTCCATATAATACAAATAAACAGTTCGTCTGATGATTACGGCCACATTTAATTCTGAGGAATTAAATAAAATATAATCTAACTTTGAGGAGTTAGATATTCAGCCTATCATTCAGACTTTGTTTCACTTATTGTGGCTGCATTTAATTCTGAGGAATTAAATTAAAATATTATCTGACTTTGAGGAGTTAGATGTATTTTTATGCAGCCTGTCATTCAGTTCAGTTGGCACGGGGTTGGTGATTATGATGGCATTTAATTCCAAGGAATTGAGTGTCGTGTTATCCGACTTTGATAAATTGGATACTTTAATTCTGTCACCCAAGCGTGTTTATCTTGTGAACTGGATATTCATCTAAGATGGAGCCCTCCTGAAGTGATGTCGTTCTCGCCGCCTTGTGGCCTGCGGGACACATCAGGTTTAGGCAAGGGCTAATCGCAGTGTCCGTCCCTTAGATGAGGCCCCTGCTGGCCAGCCCCCTCTCCCGGGTAGGAGCGACCGAGGTCGTTTTCCCCCAGGAGCTCTCGGGAAATCAGTGCTGTGTTCCCGCCGTCAAAGACGCTTCGGGCCTCACTGATTTCCCGCGCACGCACGCCGCCGTCGTCGCCTCCAGTAGGACTTGCGACTGGGCAGCGAACGTGTGCGCCAACCGAAAAACGTTCTCGACTGCTCCCTGCCGGTTAGCCGCTTCAGGGGGTCGGGAATGAGTTTCGGTTGACACCCGAGGCCAGCCTCGAGAGGCTGGTTCCCTTAGTAGATTATCTCGGCGCATGGTCATGCCTTCCGAGTGTGTCTACGTGGGTCCTGCAGACTGTAGAGCTGGGTTACAGGCTTCAGTTCGGTTCTCCTCCCCCGAAGTTCAACGGGGTGGTCCGGACTGTGGTCGGCCCAGGGCAGGTTCGGGTTATGGAACAAGAAGTACAGCCCTGTTAGCCAAGGAGGCCATAGAACGGGTCCCTCTGGCAGACAGGAAGTCCGGATTCTAATGCCGGTACTTCATAGTTCCTAAGAGGGATGGCGAGTTGTGTCCAACTTTAGACCTGAGGTACTTGAATCGTTCTCTGAGGAGATTCAGATTCAAGATGCTTAGCAATTCCTCCATTGTGATTCAGATCCAGTCTGAGGACTGGTCTGTCACGATGGGTCTGAAGAGGACGCATACTTCCCTGTATCCATCCTTCTGTGTCACAGGAAGTTCCTGAGGTTCGCTTTTTGGGGGCAAAGCGTACCAATATCAGGTTCTTCCAGGCGGCCTAGCCCTTTGAGACTCTACACGCAGTAGCGTGTTGACGCCTTCTCAGAGAACTGTGTTCCTGGGAGTCGTATGGGATTCTCTACGTTGGGGGCACAATTGTCTCCCGCACGTATCGAGTCCATACGGGCGGTGGTCTCTAGAAGGAAGCTAGGCCACAGCATCACTGTGAAGCAGTTTAAGGACGGCTGGGGCTCATTGCGGCTGTGTCCAACAGAATATCTCTTGGCCTGCTGCATGAGATCCTTACAGTGATGGCTGGGAATCAAGGGGTTTTCCTCGAGGGGAAAACCATTCTGTATGATCAGGGTAACGTGCAGATGCCTTCGTTCCCTAGTCATATGGAAGAACCTTGGTTTCTGTCCCAAGGGCCAGTGTTAGGAGCGTCCTGTTGCCGGGATTCCGTTTCAACAGACGCCTCCCTCACTGGCTGGGACGTGGTCATGGCAGCCGCTTGCGAGAGGTCTGTGGGAGACCCGGCATTTCTCCTGGCACATCTATTGCCTGGAAATGCTGGCGGTCTACAAAGCTCTGAGGAGCTTTTTCCCGGACCTCCGCGGCCACCATGTCCTGATACGGAAGTAAACCAGGTGGCTTTCCTTAAGGGGAAATCCATTCTGTATGATCAGGGTAACGCGCAGTGGCCTTCGTTCCCTAGTCATATGGAAGTAGCCTTGGTTTCTGTCCCAGGTGCCAGTGTTGGGAGCGTCCTGTTGCCGGGAATCCGTTTCAACAGACGCCTCCCTCACTGGCTGGGACGGGGTCATGGCGGCCGCCTTGTGAGAGGTCTGTGGGAGACCCGGCATTTCTCCTGGCACATCTTTTGCCTGGAAATGCTGGCGGTCTACAAAGCTCTGAAGAGCTTTTTCCCGGACCTCCGCGGCCACCATGCCCTATACGAAGTAAACCAGGTGGCTTTCCTTAAGGGGAAATCCATTCTGTATGATCAGGGTAACGCGCAGTGGCCTTCGTTCCCTAGTCATATGGAAGAAACCTTGGTTTCTGTCCCAGGTGCCAGTGTTGGGAGCGTCCTGTTGCCGGAAAATCCGTTTCAACAGACGCCTCCCTCACTGGTTGGGGCACGGCATCAGGAGGGTTGAGGTCGCGCCCTCTATGCAGACTGGCGCATCACATCCTCCTGTGGTCCCAAGGGAAACTGTTGTCCATCAGGGCAATGTATGTCCCGGGGGTCCAAAATCAGGGAGCAGACATCCTGTCGAGGCAGGGGCTGAGGCCCGGGGAATGGCGACTCCACCCGGAGGTGGTGGAGGCCATGTGCGAGAGATTTGGCCCAGTGGAAGTGGATTTTATTCGCGTCTCGAGAGACGACCCACTTTCCACTGTGGTTTTCTCTCATGCATCCGGCCCCTCTGGGGCTGGATGCCATGGTGCAGACATGGCCGAGGCTACGTCTGTATGCATTTCCCCTGATCGCTCTGCTCCCGGGAGTCCTGGAGCGGGTCCGTCGACAAGGCGCCAACCTGCTTCTGGTGGCGCCACGTTGGCCGACTCGGGTTTGGTTCTCGGACATCATATCTCTGCTGGCAGGTCAACCCTGGGAGATTCCTCTGAGGAGGGATCTCCTGTCTCAGGCAGGGGGCACGATATTTCACCCCGGCCCGAGTTATGGAACCTTTGGGTCTGGCCCCTGAGGGGGCCAGATACCTAGAGGCTGGCCTGCCGGCCGATGTGATCGAGACCTTACTCAGTTCCAGGGCTCCATCTACAAGGAGACTGTACAGCCTCAAGTGGAATGCGTTTTCCACTTGGTGTAGAGAGCGTGAGGTGGACCCAGTTAACTGCCCAGTGGCTTCAGTGCTGGAGTTCCTCCAAGATCGTTTCTCTGCAGGGCTTACCCCGTCCACACTCAAGGTGTACGTGGCTGCCATTGGGGCTTTCCACACACCGTTGGGTGATGGGCCTTTGGGTAGGCACCAGTTGGTTGTACGGTTCCTCCGTGGGGCTCGGAGGATGAGGCCTGCGGCTCGGTCCAGAGTCCCAACCTGGGACCTGGCAGTGGTTCTCGAGGGATTGGCTGAGGCCCCCTTCGAGCCACTAGAGTCAGCAGACCCAAAGAGCTTGACCCTTAAGATGGCCTTTCTCTTAGCCATCACTTCTCTGAGGAGGGTGGGGGACCTTCAGGCCTTGGCGCTTACGCCGACTTGCCTGGAGTCCCCTGGCGAAGTGAAGGCCATCTTACACCCTAGGGCCGGTTATGTGCCCAAGGTGCCATCAAACGTGGTCAGGCCTTTGGTTCTTCAGGCATTTCATCCTCCGCCTCACGTGACGGCGGAAGAAGGGAGGCTTCACCTGCTCTGCCGGTCAGAGCCCTTAAATTATATGTGGAGAAGTCTGCGCAGTGGAGGAAGTCTGAGCAGCTATTAGTGTGTTTTGGTTCATCTAAGAAGGGGCTGCCTGCGTCAACCCAGACTATTAGTAACTGGATTGTCCAGGCAATAGCCACGGCCTATCAGGTGCGCAACCTGCCTTCACCTATGGCCGTGAGGGCACATTCCACCAGGGGCATGGCCTCTTCGGTGGCCCTCCTTTCTGGGGTCCCCTTGCAGGACATTTGCGAGGCGGCCGGATGGGCTACTCCACACACCTTTATTAGGTTTTATAGTCTGCACCTCCCTGTGACGCCCGGTGCTAGGGTACTCCAGTCCTAGCTGTGCCCGGTTTCCGGCTTCACATTAGGACTGGTGCTACCGTCGGTGTGGCCTAGTGGGTACTCGTTCCCCAAATTCGTCGTTACCGATGCAGTGGGAGTTCCCTCGAAAGGGAACGGCTCGGGTTATGTATATAACCCTTGTTCCCTGAGAAAGGGAACGAGCACTGCATCTCGTCGCCACACCTCGGCAGGCCTGGAGCGCATGCTTCATCGCGATAACTGCCATTACTATGCCTGGGCTGCCCTATATGTACCTTCCGGGTACGCCGTCATAGTTACGTCATGACGCAACACCAATCAGGATTGGCCTGATTTCATTCATACTTCAGACGCGCTGTTGCTTAGGGAGTGTCCCCAAATTCGTCGTTACCGATGCAGTGCTCGTTCCCTTTCTCAGGGAACAAGGGTTATATACATAACCCGAGCCGTTTCTTCAGGTCATGTGTCAAATGCATATATTGCTTGGGATTTCATCATTTCTCTCTCTTAAAACGTATTCTTTCCTCACTTTCTGCAACGCGTGTGAATGTGCAAGTGCGTGTGTTTATGTTAGATTTAGTTTGATGTGTTAGAGTAATCAATAAAGTTCCGTTTGTATTCAAAGATAACTGTTCTTGTGCCATGTGCTTACGAATTTAATGTCTTGAACTGCCGATCTAAGTTACCTGTCTGTTAAATAGTGTTTCACTATTGTTCGGATATTAATATCCACTGCAGAGTTGATATTTACGGCCCGTTCAAATGAACGCTGGAAGAGTCACTTGCTCGGCTGTAAAATAGACTCTCAAAATTCCCTGTAAATTCATTAATTAATTAATTAATTAATTAGAGCTAAATAGACCTGTTTCCCTTTAACAGAGTCCCCTTTAAGTTCTTACATATCGTTGGATGAATAAGTTAAGGTGTAAACATTAATTCTGAATTATTTATAAATTATAATGTAATTCGAGTCTCTTTCATTTGAATTCAATTCCCCGTTGAGTTATTATTTTATCTGACTCATAGTCCCTACAGCAGTTACTTTCAAAGTAATGAACCGTCAATGAACACACAGGATTTTGTAAGTACCTTGCTGCACTCTTGAATCTGTAGTGCTTGCGGTTTCCATCAACGGATACTGCAAGCATGTCTGGGCTGCACGCTGGGCAGTCAAAGTGGTCCTCCAGACATAATTTGTCAACTTCGAATCGGACAGCCTCCCACTCCAAGAAGCTTTTCCGGAAGCTGTCTGCTGTGATGTTTCCGCTCTGTTGCAAAAGAGTTCAGTAAAAGAGAAAAAAAGAGAAAAGTAAAACAGATAAAAATAAAGAATATACTACACTGAAGTAAAATGCTCTAAATGGATACATTTTGGGATCTTTGTACTAATTTCGTAACCACTCCTTAGAATACATATCAAAGGAAATAAATAATGTGTAAACTTCACTCATACACTATACACTGGTGTATTTGGGGGACCTGGCCATTGAACATACTTACACATATTGTGTGACATTCAGTCTAAATATATATGCAAAGAGGGCTACAACAGCTTCCATATTGTTAAGCCTGTGCAATGTTTGGCCCATTTATCCAGGGGAACACTTGGATTAATGGGCCAAAGGGAAATTATATTGGGGAGATGATGTCAAAGTCTGTAGCCAATGGAGTTGAAGTTGAGATCTTCAGAATTACCTGTTTTTTTCAGAAATGTCTCAATTTAACTTTTTTTCCTAAACAGTGCAAATGTTCATGTGTACTATCATCATCTGTGTACTATCATGCGTCTCATGATTCATGTGTACTATCATCATCTGTGTACTATCATGCGTCTCATGATTCATGTGTACTATCATCATCTGTGTACTATCATGCGTCTCATGATTCATGTGTACTATCATCATCTGTGTACTATCATGCGTCTCGTGATTCATGTGTACTATCATCATCATCTATCATGATTTCTATCATCATCATCATCATCATCATCATCATCATGTCCTCATAGTATTATTTCTTGAGTTACACAATTAATACCACAAATACTTACACGGCCAAAGCGAACAGTGCATTTATCCAGCATTCTGCAATGCTTGGCTAGACATCCCTGGTGCTGCCATCTTCAACTCTTCAAAAGAAAAAAGGACATCTGTTGCGTACACAGTTGAATAGTGAGAAGTGGCAGGCCAGTAGTCATTATGGATCAGGTCATCCACTCCAGGACTCCAAGTGGCTTCACATGCCTTGCATTTAATCTGAGGCAATCTGAGATCATATCGCCCTGGAAAAAGAAAGAAATATATACTCAGTTAATTCTGACAGACGCAAACTGTGTCATTCTGAAAACTGATATGGGAACCTTTGACTAAGGATGGATGAGGAGGACACTTCTACAAACATTTTGTATGGCACTCTATTGGAAGTCACACTTTTGTCAGGCAAATTAACTATCCCCATTCAAACAATGGTTAATTGTTTTCCTCCACATAGGTGGGCCCGGCCAATCTAATCAACACACAACCTATTGACACCTTTGGATTTCCAGCCATGATAAAGAACATTTCTGGATATGTGTTCCAGAATATAACGAATAAGAATATAATTCATATATGTGCATAGTTGTGACAGAAAGTGAGAGGGAGTAGATACGAGGTGTGATCAGCAAATAGCTTTGGGTGAAATTCTGCAGCCACTACTACAGAAGTGACCCCCCCCACCCCACCCCACCCATAAAGTTCTTCTTACCATTGATTGTAACCACAACTATGGACTGTCCTGCGATTACACTGGACGATTTTCGTAGACAACCGCATATTGTCTCTGGCATCTCCAAAAGGTACAAGACGCTCTTGAAAAAACCCAAAACAAACATATAGATAAGAATGAAAGAATAACATTTATTTACTGGCAACTATTTTTAAACCAGATGTACTTGACAGCTTCATCGGCCTATCAGAAAACAGTATTTAGCTTTTCAGGTGATAACTGGAATTTACAAGTGTGAGAATGTGAGACTTTCAAAAACTAAAACTTACCACAGTGGGTTAGAACCCTATCCACAACACAAGTGGTGGGAGGCAAAGGATCAAAAATGCATGCATCATCGAATCCCTGTTGTGGATCACTTGACCTCGGTGGACACTGACATCACACTGGCCACAGAGGAATGGGTGTGGTCGGCAGTCACAACAACGGATAATGGCTGGGCTGTTTCCACAATGTTGGCAGATCCGAGTTGCCGCATGTTGTCTAGCCACCATGGCGTTGACCAGTCGGGGTCTCTCTTTCTCCCACCACCCTGATATGAGGCTCTTTCGGGTCGACCAGTCTGTTGAGGTTTGAGGTGGTGTTTCATCCTCATGTATGTCCTCACCCAGTGAGTGTTTAAGCTCTTGAAGGAAGGACTCTGTTAAAACAATGCACAATATTGAAAAACAGTAGTTTATTATAACAAAAGAGAATGACATTGAACAATGGCCATTTTATAATAAATGAACATACATCAAAATAAAGAACGCACCCGCAGTAATGGAATGAAAGTCACTGGTCACTTCCCCACTGGTTTCCGGAGCACTGACATGAGAGACACCAGTCTTCCGACTCTGGCTGTGACTGGGACCTGCTATAGCAAAAAAGCTGTTGCTTTTTACACTCAATGACACACACTTTACCTGATGCTAGGCACAGGTATGTAATAACCTCAGATTTGTTCTAATTCAGACCCATGACTTGTGATCATGTTCTCTACCATTCCAATGTAAAAATAGATCTTGCTTGCTGTTTGATGGCTGGCTGGTGGATGGATGACTGGTGGAAGGCTGACTGGTGGATGGATGACTGGTGGAAGGCTGACTGGTGGAAGGCTGACTGGTGGAAGGCTGACTGGTGGATGGATGACTGGTGGATGGATGACTGGTGGAAGGCTGACTGGTGGAAGGCTGACTGGTGGATGGATGACTGGTGGATGGATGACTGGTGGAAGGCTGACTGGTGGATGGATGACTGGTGGATGGATGACTGGTGGATGGATGACTGGTGGAAGGCTGACTGGTGGAAGGCTGACTGGTGGATGGATGACTGGTGGATGGATGACTGGTGGATGGATGACTGGTGGAAGGCTGACTGGTGGAAGGCTGACTGGTGGATGGATGACTGGTGGATGGATGACTGGTGGATGGATGACTGGTGGAAGGCTGACTGGTGGAAGGCTGACTGGTGAATGGATGACTGGTGGAAGGCTGACTGGTGGAAGGCTGACTGGTGGAAGGCTGACTGGTGGATGGATGACTGGTGGAAGGCTGACTGGTGAATGGATGACTGGTGGATGGCTGACTGGTGGAAGGCTGACTGGTGGAAGGCTGACTGGTGGATGGATGACTGGTGGATGGATGACTGGTGGATGGATGACTGGTGGAAGGCTGACTGGTGAATGGATGACTGGTGGAAGGCTGACTGGTGGAAGGCTGACTGGTGGAAGGCTGACTGGTGGAAGGCTGACTGATGGATGGATGACTGGTGGAAGGCTGACTGATGGATGGATGACTGGTGGAAGGCTGACTGATGGATGGATGACTGGTGGAAGGCTGACTGGTGGATGGATGACTGGTGGAAGGATGACTGGTGGAAGGCTGACTGATGGATGGATGACTGGTGGAAGGCTGACTGATGGATGGATGACTGGTGGAAGGCTGACTGATGGATGGATGACTGGTGGAAGGCTGACTGATGGATGGATGACTGGTGGAAGGCTGACTGGTGGATGGATGACTGGTGGAAGGATGACTGGTGGATGGATGACTGGTGGATGGATGACGACTGGTGGATGGATGACGACTGGTGGATGGATGACTGGTGGATGGATGACTGGTGAATGCTAATGAGCTGTTGGAGGTGAGCCTGATGTTCAGCCTGATTGACAAGGTCATCCATCTCATTCAGGAGGCGGTCCATCTCAGGATCAGATATGGCACACAATATAAACACACAATAAACACACAGGGAGAAACAAAAAGACAAGACAGACAAACAAAAAGAGAGGGGGTGGGTGAGAGATAGCGAGGGAGAGAGAGAGAGAGAGAGAGAGAGAGAGAGAGAGAGAGAGAGAGAGAGAGAGAGAGAGAGAGAGAGAGAGAGAGAACACAATACAACAGTAGAGAGAGTAACAAGATAAAAGACAAACGTGGCTCTTAAAAGTGCCTTTTTTATGTTTTTATGCTGCTAATAAGTATTTGGAAAGGACAGGGACGAAGGAAGGAAACTGCAGAGAAAGAGAAGAAAAAAATCTAATTAGAACATATCACCAATCTACATATTACAATATGAATAACTCAGCAGCAAAATCTATAATGAGTGTACAGTATTAAAGCTGTTCTATGACAGCACCCTCACAAGGTCTTTATATGCTTTTTATTATCATTCTGCAAAAGAAAGAGTTCACTTTTGTGCATTATAATAAACTCATGATCATTTTGAATGTTTTTATCATAAAATTACAAGGCTAAGAAGTCAGTAAATGTTGCTCTTGTTCATTCATGCAATCACAATATCATTAAAAATGAATGCCTTAAAAAGAAGTCACTGTGTGAGTAAGGGTTCTATCATGATATTTTGATCAATGGCACGAAGCCAAAAGTACGTCCAAAATATGAATAAACCAGCACCAAGAGCTCTGAGTGAGCTCATCTAAATAGCCAGTAGAGGCTCTGGCTAGCTAAGTTGCATTTCATTTTGATGCAACAAACAGTTATGCCAGTCTCTTTCTAATACAGCTCTTACAATGGGGTTCGAAATCAACAAATACGACAATTTTTTTCTTTTTCTTCAAAATTTCATAATTTTGGACGCCTAATTCATAATTAATTTATCTTGCTTATTTGACTGTTGTACTTAACGTGGAATCGCGCTGGGCAATGGTTTCTGGGATCGTCGCACACAGTGACGCATTGCACAAAATTGCGCCAAAATATCGATCATAATTAAAAAGTAGTCTTAATATTTTATATAAATATTTTATATTTTAACACGGATATATATATATATAAATATATTATAGGCCTACATACATTTTATATTATACTTTTATTACTATGTATAATATTACATATACATTTGTATTACAATGCAATGTTAAAACTTTGCATATAAGCACCATTATAATAATAATAATAATAATAATAATAGACTTTATTTTATATAGCGCCTTTAAAATGCATCTCAAAGCGCTTCACAAAACATACACATGCAAAAAATATAATAAAATACAAACATTATGAAATGTAGGATTAAATAACAATAATACGGCAATTATAAACAATTTATATAAAAGCTACCCGAAACAAATACGTTTTCAGGGAAGATTTAAAAACACTAAGTGATTTTTTGTAGTCAATCTTTCCCAAACAGAGTTGGAAGAGAGTTTAAACTTACCAGTACTAAGGAGTGCTGAGGCAGCTCCAGCTCAGTTTGCTCTTTCTGAAGCCGTTGTTTTTTTTGCCAGCTATGGGAGAAAGGAGTAATCAGAAGTCGACGCTCCATCAGGGCCCACAGGGTGCAGGCTTTTTGTACTGGCATGGATTCGATATATACCGACCACATCCACCAACAACCCAGAACCCAGAAGGCACTTTGGCGAAGGTAAGAAGGCTTTCATACTATAGACCCTTTTCACATTTCTGGGTTTCTCAGAGAGGAAGTCATCATCGTTGGGATAACTATTAAAGAGGGGGGGGGGGGGGGTTAAATGCTGTTTTGACAAGACATTATTGGTAAGACAATAATGTTTTTCTGGAGCAGCAACGGAGTTGTGCAAGTGTTTGTTTGTTCCCTGAATTTCGGCGACGGTGGTTTATAAACAAAGTACAGTTCAACTCCGGATTTGTAGCTCGCCTAATGCTGAAAGATGGAGCAATCCCAGCGATTAAGGTTCACGGTCGTGTGAGTTGGTAGCAGGCGGTGAGTAAAAATGCTTCAAATGTCTTTGTGTTGTTAGCGATCGATTCCATTGTTTTTCTATGTAAACATGCATAGCTCAACGCAATCGCTGCACGCTCGTGACTCTTTAGCTCCGCCCGAACAATACGCCCCCCAGCCGCTCGGCTTTTTTCAGAAAGACTCGGTACAGCGTATCTTTCTTTTATAAATATAATAAAACTAAAGACTTTATGATATGAAAGATGCAATACTACTCTATAGGTACACAAGATTGACATGAGATTGACTGAAAATGAGTGTTTCACCCCCCCTTTAAAGCTGTGAATGAGAGAATATATTACATATTTTTGTGTGCCCATTTGCTCAAACAGCAAAAGGAAAACGGCACAATAGTGATTTCACAACTTTCAAAAAGAGGGAAAAATAGAGTGAGATTGATTGCATTTCCTTTCCCTGCTCTCCCTCCATCTCTCACACGCACACACACGTTTTATGGGGACTTTCTATAGACGTAACGTTTTTTTAATACTGTATAAACTGTATATTTTATCCCCTACACTAACCCTACCCATCACAGGAAACATTCTGCATTTTTACATTTTCAAAAAACATCACTTAGTCTGATTTATAAGATGTTTTCATCACGGGGACCAAAAAATGTGGGGACAAGGATCTCGGATATTGCCATCTTTGTGGGTACATATTGTCCCCATAACGTAGGGTTTACCAGGCCGTTCTTTTTATTGACAAAAAGAGTACATTTAGGCTACATTTAGGTCGTAGTATAAGCGCGTGTATATCTTTATGGTTCAAATCCAAACAAACGGATGGAACGGAATGCGTTCCATCCGTGACGTCACAGTGGAGGAGGCTTAAGGCTGTTCATTCTGATCATTCTGGACTGTTCATTTATCAGCGCCTGCACGACTTCACGCATCTTTTACCTACAGCTCTCGATCAGTTTGCAATTTTGTACGATTTGCCGTCAGCATTTCTTTGTTAATCTCAGTTTTTGTTCAGTTTTTTTTTTCACCAACACCACAATGAACAAAAGAGACGAAATGATGGTAAGAAGGCTTTCATACTATAGACCCTTTTCACATTTCTGGGTTTCTCAGAGAGGAAGTCATCATAGTTGGGTTAAACATGATCAAACACTAGATTTCCTTAAAAGTGAAATTGAAAAATGTAAATAACTTGCATCCTAATATTTTTAATGATATTTATATAAGCACACACACAAGTGAATATGAATGAATGCAAGCAAATAGGTAATAACAGCAGGACTGGTGTTGAGCTCCAGCCTCCAGGGTCACATATGAAATATCTACCGCTTGTAAATTGTGTGCATTAGGTTTTTCATTTGTGTGTAGCATGTGTACTCTTCTAACCTTTCTCTCTTTTCTTTTCTCAGAGTTATAAAAAGGAGAAGGAGCACGTGAACAAAATGTGTGAAGAATTTGTTTTTAGATTTGCGGAAGTGGATCACAGACGTCCTGAAATTTATAAACAGGAGGAGGAGATGGAGCCATTAACATCAGAGATTAGAAAATTGGTAAATACACACATACATTTACATAGACAGAAAGACACACTGATGTGTTCTGCGCAGTTCTGTCTCTTAAGATCACTGACTCTTCATGTGTTCTACAGGAGAAGGATATTCTTATAAGTTCCGTCTCATATGCCGAGCTTGCGGTCTGGGTCAAAAATGTTTTTGCCCTCGTCATGGAGAGGAGGCATGCCAAAATAACGGACCCCATTAAACAGCTGGAAGTGGTGAATGATGCTCAAATAATTCTGGCAATCTTGAAAGAATATGTATTTGTTGTTGATATGATTTTTAAAATGGAAATAAGGTTCAGTAAAGTCCTAAAGTCAGCAGAGCAATGCGTGATAAAATGCAACACGTTTTTTTCACAACTGCTTTTTTGTAATTCTCCGTCCAGATTCGGGACTACTTTCTCCTCGGAAGAGGAGCTGCCGAGGACGTCAGACCTCCAGAAGATCGATTTTTTTTATTGTCGAGAAAGTGAAAGGTCAGCACAATATTACTGTCACGCCCAATGTGCACAATGGATGTTCTTCTGTCTTTGCTTATGTCTAACGGTGTAACGATGCACTCATGTCATGATTCGATACAAATCCTGATACTAAACTCCTGATGCGATATTTATCACCATATTTTAAGCACTGATCTGCCCCAAACTTCACATGTTTGATAAGAGTCCTGGCCTGAAGACATCTACATGCCAATATTAGTTAGTCATAGCGCCGCCTGCTGGCAACAAGAAATGTCATGTTGTATACTGTAATTCCCTCCCAGAAACACATTAAAATATGCCGTCAATTCCCAAACATGCTAGAAACACATTAATGGCTACGTGCTAATGTATGCGATTTACGCCACGAAACAGGAAGTTGTTGTAACTCAGGCATACAATGTCCGAACTGCCCCAAACTTCACATGTTTGATAATAGTACTGGCCTGAAGACAGGATCTACATGCCAATATTCAGTTATAGTCATAGCTCCACCTTCTGGTGGCACATTGAAGTGAGTTTGCCATATTTATCCTATATTTACCCGCTTAAATGCATGTCGCCCACTATTCACTGTGGCCACCGGGTGGCGGTGCATGTGCGAGGGCCCTTTCATCGCTGCTTGCAGACTGAATTATTATTATTTAAATAATAGTATTTGATATTATATTATTATCAGGACAAATATTCCCCCATTGCATTACTATACTTTGTATTCAATGTCACTGAAATGTTCATCTACGCGCACTCCTGCTGTTAGTGCACTAAACATAAGAATAAACCAGTCATAGTTCTGATCACAAGAAAGCGTGTCTAAATGACTATTCTCAAACTGTAAATGTTCTACATCTTCTCACTCTCGTGTTGTTTTAGCACATCATGCAAACATTAAACGTCCGTGTTTACTACAGTAAATCTGTTCATCAAAGAAAAGCAATAGAGTCTCTTCAGAAGACTTTGATTATTTTGATGATGCCTTTTAAGTTTGAGAGGAATGGACTTTAAATGGAGGGACAGAAATCTTTCTCTGGTTTCTTGAAAAATATCTTGAAAATATTACAGGTTTGAAACAACATGAGGATGAGTAGATGATGACAGAATTGACATTTTTGGGTAAATTATACCCTATAAACACAGTAAGCTGAGCCTTGGATAAAAACAACTCAATAACGCAAATCATATCGTTTACATCAACAATACATATCGTCACATTTTTATATCACGATATATATATCTCGATATACAATGTATCGTTACACCCCTAATGTATGGTGTTGCATATGCACAGTGAAGATACTGCTTCTGATAACATGAATCATCTCTGTTACTGTTTCAGTGAGGAAGAAGAGGAGAAAGAGGAAGAAGACCTATTCGCGTTAGACGTACATTTTTACAAGGAATGCTTGGGAGGCTTTGACCAAGTAAATGGCAAATACGAGCCGAAAGTGATGTATGTTTCTTGTGCACAACCATGTGTTTGATTTCTACACACTCTCAATCTGTGGGAAGTCTGGGAACTGAAGACAGTAACAGTGTTTGACCATCTTTTTGTCTTGTGTGTTTTTGTGCAGAGAGGAGAAGCTAGACGGCGTAAGAGAGCAAATTAAGCTCATTCCAAAACAGAGGGAGGAGAACATTAAGGCCATAAAGACTATGAAAAGGAAAATTGAATATTTGCACACGGTCAAATATGAGTCATCCGATGTTAAGACGGTAAGCACATCGTGTCCCATCTTAAGCAGTCGCAGCCCCACACACACATCCAAATGTATTAGAAGACTGTACGGCTGATCTCATCGTTTTGCTTTTGCCTCACCAGAACACAGAGTTATATGAGAAGCTCTCAAAGTTTTTCAAAAAGACCATAGACCCTTTCTGCAGCCTTCCCCATCCGCGCGAAATTATGAAGGAGTTAGGAGCGTGGATTGTAGAAAGGGTGGAAAACACACCGCTGCTGAAACGGCGCGAGCTAAGAAACGAGCTTTTTTATGCATATTCTCTGATGTAAGATATAAAAATGCATGTTTTCATGACACAGTGATAAAGCTACTGTGATGATCATCAGTGGCTGTTATAATTGTATAGTTTGTGTGATCTCTTGATAATCTCCCTCCTTTACAGTTTGAGGGAAACTGACGAAGATAAGTTGGAGGCCCAGCGAGTGGAACGGAGGAAGATTAGACGTGAGAGAGCTCTTGCTCCTCCTCCACTGAAAATAGTAAGTGCCACACAGAACCAGCAGTACATACCCCATACTTTGGTCTTGCTCGTCAAATATTGTAACATGGATCCATAGTGTGATGCTAACTTAAAAATCACGTCTCTATTGCAGACCAAAAAAAGACCGATCCTGCCTCCAATCACAATGAAAGAACCAGTGGGAACCAAGAACCAGGTAGGTAGATCGATAGATAGATAGATAGATAGATGGATAGGTAGATGGATAGGTAGATGGATAGGTAGATGGATAGGTAGATGGATAGATGGATAGATGGATAGATGGATAGATGGATAGATGGATAGATGGATAGATAGATAGATAGATAGATAGATAGATAGATAGATAGATAGATAGATCGATAGATCGATAGATAGATAGATAGATAGATAGATAGATAGATAGATAGATACGTAATATGATAGATAGATAGATAGATAGATAGATAGATAGATAGATAGATAGATACGTAATATTATAGATAGATAGATAGATAGATAGATAGATAGATAGATAGATAGATAGATAGATAGATAGATAGATAGATAGATAGATAGATAGATACGTAATATTATAGATAGATAGATAGATAGATAGATAGATAGATAGATAGATAGATAGATAGATAGATAGATAGATAGATAGATAGATAGATAGATAGATAGATAGATAGATAGATAGATAGATAGATACGTAATATGATAGATAGATAGATAGATAGATAGATAGATAGATAGATAGATAGATAGATAGATAGGTAATATTATAGATAGATAGATAGATAGATAGATAGATAGATAGATAGATAGATAGATAGATAGATAGATAGATAGATGTTCTACAGGAGAAGGAGATTGTTATAAGTAGCGTCTCATATGCCGAGCTTGCGGTCTGGGTCAAAAATGTTTTTGCCCTCGTCATGGAGAGGAGGCATGCCAAAATAACGGACCCCATTAAACAGCTGAAAGTGGTGAATAATGCTCAAATAATTCTGGCAATCTTGAAAGAATATGTATTTGTTGTTGATATGATTTTTAAAATGGAAATAAGGTTCAGTAAAGTCCTAAAGTCAGCAGAGCAATGCGTGATAAAATGCAACACGTTTTTTTCACAACTGCTTTTTTGTAATTCTCCGTCCAGATTCGGGACTACTTTCTCCTCGGAAGAGGAGCTGCCGAGGACGTCAGACCTCCAGAAGATCGATTTTTTTTATTGTCGAGAAAGTGAAAGGTCAGCACAATATTACTGTCACGCCCAATGTGCACAATGGATGTTCTTCTGTCTTTGCTTATGTCTAACGGTGTAACGATGCACTCATGTCATGATTCGATACAAATCCTGATACTAAACTCCTGATGCGATATTTATCACCATATTTTAAGCACTGATCTGCCCCAAACTTCACATGTTTGATAAGAGTCCTGGCCTGAAGACATCTACATGCCAATATTAGTTAGTCATAGCGCCGCCTGCTGGCAACAAGAAATGTCATGTTGTATACTGTAATTCCCTCCCAGAAACACATTAAAATATGCTGTCAATTCCCAAACATGCTAGAAACACATTAATGGCTACGTGCTAATGTATGCGATTTACGCCACGAAACAGGAAGTTGTTGTAACTCAGGCATACAATGTCCGAACTGCCCCAAACTTCACATGTTTGATAATAGTACTGGCCTGAAGACAGGATCTACATGCCAATATTCAGTTATAGTCATAGCTCCACCTTCTGGTGGCACATTGAAGTGAGTTTGCCATATTTATCCTATATTTACCCGCTTAAATGCATGTCGCCCACTATTCACTGTGGCCACCGGGTGGCATGTGCGAGGGCCCTTTCATCGCTGCTTGCAGACTGAATTATTATTATTTAAATAATAGTATTTGATATTATATTATTATCAGGACAAATATTCCCCCATTGCATTACTATACTTTGTATTCAATGTCACTGAAATGTTCATCTACGCGCACTCCTGCTGTTAGTGCACTAAACATAAGAATAAACCAGTCATAGTTCTGATCACAAGAAAGCGTGTCTAAATGACTATTCTCAAACTGTAAATGTTCTACATCTTCTCACTCTCGTGTTGTTTTAGCACATCATGCAAACATTAAACGTCCGTGTTTACTACAGTAAATCTGTTCATCAAACAAAAGCAATAGAGTCTCTTCAGAAGACTTTGATTATTTTGATGATGCCTTTTAAGTTTGAGAGGAATGGACTTTAAATGGAGGGACAGAAATCTTTCTCTGGTTTCTTGAAAAATATCTTGAAAATCTTACAGGTTTGAAACAACATGAGGATGAGTAGATGATGACAGAATTGACATTTTTGGGTAAATTATACCCTATAAACACAGTAAGCTGAGCCTTGGATAAAACAACTCAATAACGCAAATCATATCGTTTACATCAACAATACATATCGTCACATTTTTATATCACGATATATATCTCGATATACAATGTATCGTTACACCCCTAATGTATGGTGTTGCATATGCACAGTGAAGATACTGCTTCTGATAACATGAATCATCTCTGTTACTGTTTCAGTGATGAAGAAGAGGAAGAAGAGGAGAAAGACCCTTTCATGATAGATGAAAGTCTGTTTAAATTTTACAAGGACTGCTTGGGAGGCTTTGAAAAAGTAGATGGCCGATACGAGCCGAAAATGATGTATGTTTCTTGTGCACAACCATGTGTTTGATTTCTACACACTCTCAATCTGTGGGAAGTCTGGGAACTGAAGACAGTAACAGTGTTTGACCATCTTTTTGTCTTGTGTGTTTTTGTGCAGAGAGGAGAAGCTAGACGGAGTAAGAGAGCAATTTAAGCTCATTCGCAAACAGAGGGAGGAGAACATTGAGGCCATAAAGACTATGGAAAAGAAAATTGAATATTTGCACACGTGCAAATATGATTCATCCGTTGTTGAGACGGTAAGCACATCGTGTCCCATCTTAAGCAGTCGCAGCCCCACACACACATCCAAATGTATTAGAAGACTGTACGGCTGATCTCATCGTTTTGCTTTTGCCTCACCAGAACACAGAGTTATATAAGAAGCTCTTACACTTTTTCAAAAAGACCAGAGACTCTTCCTGCAGCCTTCCCGATCCGCGCATAATTATGAAGGAGTTAGGAGAGTGGATTGTAGAAAGGGTGGAAAGCACACCGCTGCTGAAACGGCGCGAGCTGAGAAAGGAGCTTTTTTATGCATATTCTCTGATGTAAGATATAAAAATGCATGTTTTCATGACACAGTGATAAAGCTACTGTGATGATCATCAGTGGCTGTTATAATTGTATAGTTTGTGTGATCTCTTGATAATCTCCCTCCTTTACAGTTTGAGGGAAACTGACGAAGATAAGTTGGAGGCCCAGCGAGTGGAACGGAGGAAGATTAGACGTGAGAGAGCTCTTGCTCCTCCTCCACTGAAAATAGTAAGTGCCACACAGAACCAGCAGTACATACCCCATACTTTGGTCTTGCTCGTCAAATATTGTAACATGGATCCATAGTGTGATGCTAACTTAAAAATCACGTCTCTATTGCAGACCAAAAAAAGACCGATCCTGCCTCCAATCACAATGAAAGAACCAGTGGGAACCAAGAACCAGGTAGGTAGATCGATAGATAGATAGATAGATAGATCGATAGATCGATAGATCGATAGATAGATAGATAGATAGATAGATAGATAGATAGGTAATATTATAGATAGATAGATAGATAGATAGATAGATAATATTATAGATAGATAGATAGATAGATAGATAGATAGATAGATAGATAGATAGATAGAGAGATAGATAAATAGATAGATAGATAGATAGATAGATAGATAGATAGATAGATAGGTAATATTATAGATAGATAGATAGATAGATAGATAGATAGATAGATAATATTATAGATAGATAGATAGATAGATAGATAGATAGATAGATAGATAGATAGAGAGATAGATAAATAGATAGATAGATAGATAGATAGATAGATAGATAGATAGATAGATAGATAGATAGATAGATAGATAGATAGATAGATAGATAGATAGATAGATAGGTAATATTATAGATAGATAGATAGATAGATAGATAGATAATATTATAGATAGATAGATAGATAGATAGATAGATAGATAGATAGATAGATAGATAGATAGATAGATAGATAGATAGATAGATAGATAGATAGATAGATAGATAGATAGATAGATGTTCTACAGGAGAAGGAGATTGTTATAAGTAGCGTCTCATATGCCGAGCTTGCGGTCTGGGTCAAAAATGTTTTTGCCCTCGTCATGGAGAGGAGGCATGCCAAAATAACGGACCCCATTAAACAGCTGAAAGTGGTGAATAATGCTCAAATAATTCTGGCAATCTTGAAAGAATATGTATTTGTTGTTGATATGATTTTTAAAATGGAAATAAGGTTCAGTAAAGTCCTAAAGTCAGCAGAGCAATGCGTGATAAAATGCAACACGTTTTTTTCACAACTGCTTTTTTGTAATTCTCCGTCCAGATTCGGGACTACTTTCTCCTCGGAAGAGGAGCTGCCGAGGACGTCAGACCTCCAGAAGATCGATTTTTTTTATTGTCGAGAAAGTGAAAGGTCAGCACAATATTACTGTCACGCCCAATGTGCACAATGGATGTTCTTCTGTCTTTGCTTATGTCTAACGGTGTAACGATGCACTCATGTCATGATTCGATACAAATCCTGATACTAAACTCCTGATGCGATATTTATCACCATATTTTAAGCACTGATCTGCCCCAAACTTCACATGTTTGATAAGAGTCCTGGCCTGAAGACATCTACATGCCAATATTAGTTAGTCATAGCGCCGCCTGCTGGCAACAAGAAATGTCATGTTGTATACTGTAATTCCCTCCCAGAAACACATTAAAATATGCTGTCAATTCCCAAACATGCTAGAAACACATTAATGGCTACGTGCTAATGTATGCGATTTACGCCACGAAACAGGAAGTTGTTGTAACTCAGGCATACAATGTCCGAACTGCCCCAAACTTCACATGTTTGATAATAGTACTGGCCTGAAGACAGGATCTACATGCCAATATTCAGTTATAGTCATAGCTCCACCTTCTGGTGGCACATTGAAGTGAGTTTGCCATATTTATCCTATATTTACCCGCTTAAATGCATGTCGCCCACTATTCACTGTGGCCACCGGGTGGCGGTGCATGTGCGAGGGCCCTTTCATCGCTGCTTGCAGACTGAATTATTATTATTTAAATAATAGTATTTGATATTATATTATTATCAGGACAAATATTCCCCCATTGCATTACTATACTTTGTATTCAATGTCACTGAAATGTTCATCTACGCGCACTCCTGCTGTTAGTGCACTAAACATAAGAATAAACCAGTCATAGTTCTGATCACAAGAAAGCGTGTCTAAATGACTATTCTCAAACTGTAAATGTTCTACATCTTCTCACTCTCGTGTTGTTTTAGCACATCATGCAAACATTAAACGTCCGTGTTTACTACAGTAAATCTGTTCATCAAAGAAAAGCAATAGAGTCTCTTCAGAAGACTTTGATTATTTTTATGATGCCTTTTAAGTTTGAGAGGAATGGACTTTAAATGGAGGGACAGAAATCTTTCTCTGGTTTCTTGAAAAATATCTTGAAAATCTTACAGGTTTGAAACAACATGAGGATGAGTAGATGATGACAGAATTGACATTTTTGGGTAAATTATACCCTATAAACACAGTAAGCTGAGCCTTGGATAAAAACAACTCAATAACGCAAATCATATCGTTTACATCAACAATACATATCGTCACATTTTTATATCACGATATATATATCTCGATATACAATGTATCGTTACACCCCTAATGTATGGTGTTGCATATGCACAGTGAAGATACTGCTTCTGATAACATGAATCATCTCTGTTACTGTTTCAGTGAGGAAGAAGAGGAGAAAGAGGAAGAAGACCTATTCGTGTTAGACGTAAATTTTTACAAGGAATGCTTGGGAGGCTTTGACCAAGTAAATGGCAAATACGAGCCGAAAGTGATGTATGTTTCTTGTGCACAACCATGTGTTTGATTTCTACACACTCTCAATCTGTGGGAAGTCTGGGAACTGAAGACAGTAACAGTGTTTGACCATCTTTTTGTCTTGTGTGTTTTTGTGCAGAGAGGAGAAGCTAGACGGAGTAAGAGAGCAATTTAAGCTCATTCGCAAACAGAGGGAGGAGAACATTGAGGCCATAAAGACTATGGAAAAGAAAATTGAATATTTGCACACGTGCAAATATGATTCATCCGTTGTTGAGACGGTAAGCACATCGTGTCCCATCTTAAGCAGTCGCAGCCCCACACACACATCCAAATGTATTAGAAGACTGTACGGCTGATCTCATCGTTTTGCTTTTGCCTCACCAGAACACAGAGTTATATAAGAAGCTCTTACACTTTTTCAAAAAGACCAGAGACTCTTCCTGCAGCCTTCCCGATCCGCGCATAATTATGAAGGAGTTAGGAGAGTGGATTGTAGAAAGGGTGGAAAGCACACCGCTGCTGAAACGGCGCGAGCTGAGAAAGGAGCTTTTTTATGCATATTCTCTGATGTAAGATATAAAAATGCATGTTTTCATGACACAGTGATAAAGCTACTGTGATGATCATCAGTGGCTGTTATAATTGTATAGTTTGTGTGATCTCTTGATAATCTCCCTCCTTTACAGTTTGAGGGAAACTGACGAAGATAAGTTGGAGGCCCAGCGAGTGGAACGGAGGAAGATTAGACGTGAGAGAGCTCTTGCTCCTCCTCCACTGAAAATAGTAAGTGCCACACAGAACCAGCAGTACATACCCCATACTTTGGTCTTGCTCGTCAAATATTGTAACATGGATCCATAGTGTGATGCTAACTTAAAAATCACGTCTCTATTGCAGACCAAAAAAAGACCGATCCTGCCTCCAATCACAATGAAAGAACCAGTGGGAACCAAGAACCAGGTAGGTAGATCGATAGATAGATAGATAGATCGATAGATCGATAGATCGATAGATCGATAGATCGATAGATAGATAGATAGATAGATAGATAGATAGATAGGTAATATTATAGATAGATAGATAGATAGATAGATAATATTATAGATAGATAGATAGATAGATAGATAGATAGATAGATAGATAGATAGATAGATAGATAGATAGATAGATAGATAGAGAGATAGAGAGATAGATAGATAGATAGATAGATAGATAGATAGATAGATAGATAGATAGATAGATAGATAGATAAATAGATAGATAGATAGATAGATAGATAGATAGATAGATAGATAGATAGATAGATAGATAGATAGATAAATAGATAGATAGATAGATAGATAGATAGATAGATAGATAGATAGATAGATAGATAGATAGAGAGATAGATAAATAGATAGATAGATAGATAGATAGATAGATAGATAGATAGATAGATAGATAGATAGATAGATAGATAGATAGATAGGTAATATTATAGATAGATAGATAGATAGATAGATAGATAGATAATATTATAGATAGATAGATAGATAGATAGATAGATAGATAGATAGATAGATAGATAGATAGATAGATAGATAGATAGATAGATAGATAGATAGATAGATGTTCTACAGGAGAAGGAGATTGTTATAAGTAGCGTCTCATATGCCGAGCTTGCGGTCTGGGTCAAAAATGTTTTTGCCCTCGTCATGGAGAGGAGGCATGCCAAAATAACGGACCCCATTAAACAGCTGAAAGTGGTGAATAATGCTCAAATAATTCTGGCAATCTTGAAAGAATATGTATTTGTTGTTGATATGATTTTTAAAATGGAAATAAGGTTCAGTAAAGTCCTAAAGTCAGCAGAGCAATGCGTGATAAAATGCAACACGTTTTTTTCACAACTGCTTTTTTGTAATTCTCCGTCCAGATTCGGGACTACTTTCTCCTCGGAAGAGGAGCTGCCGAGGACGTCAGACCTCCAGAAGATCGATTTTTTTTATTGTCGAGAAAGTGAAAGGTCAGCACAATATTACTGTCACGCCCAATGTGCACAATGGATGTTCTTCTGTCTTTGCTTATGTCTAACGGTGTAACGATGCACTCATGTCATGATTCGATACAAATCCTGATACTAAACTCCTGATGCGATATTTATCACCATATTTTAAGCACTGATCTGCCCCAAACTTCACATGTTTGATAAGAGTCCTGGCCTGAAGACATCTACATGCCAATATTAGTTAGTCATAGCGCCGCCTGCTGGCAACAAGAAATGTCATGTTGTATACTGTAATTCCCTCCCAGAAACACATTAAAATATGCTGTCAATTCCCAAACATGCTAGAAACACATTAATGGCTACGTGCTAATGTATGCGATTTACGCCACGAAACAGGAAGTTGTTGTAACTCAGGCATACAATGTCCGAACTGCCCCAAACTTCACATGTTTGATAATAGTACTGGCCTGAAGACAGGATCTACATGCCAATATTCAGTTATAGTCATAGCTCCACCTTCTGGTGGCACATTGAAGTGAGTTTGCCATATTTATCCTATATTTACCCGCTTAAATGCATGTCGCCCACTATTCACTGTGGCCACCGGGTGGCGGTGCATGTGCGAGGGCCCTTTCATCGCTGCTTGCAGACTGAATTATTATTATTTAAATAATAGTATTTGATATTATATTATTATCAGGACAAATATTCCCCCATTGCATTACTATACTTTGTATTCAATGTCACTGAAATGTTCATCTACGCGCACTCCTGCTGTTAGTGCACTAAACATAAGAATAAACCAGTCATAGTTCTGATCACAAGAAAGCGTGTCTAAATGACTATTCTCAAACTGTAAATGTTCTACATCTTCTCACTCTCGTGTTGTTTTAGCACATCATGCAAACATTAAACGTCCGTGTTTACTACAGTAAATCTGTTCATCAAACAAAAGCAATAGAGTCTCTTCAGAAGACTTTGATTATTTTGATGATGCCTTTTAAGTTTGAGAGGAATGGACTTTAAATGGAGGGACAGAAATCTTTCTCTGGTTTCTTGAAAAATATCTTGAAAATCTTACAGGTTTGAAACAACATGAGGATGAGTAGATGATGACAGAATTGACATTTTTGGGTAAATTATACCCTATAAACACAGTAAGCTGAGCCTTGGATAAAACAACTCAATAACGCAAATCATATCGTTTACATCAACAATACATATCGTCACATTTTTATATCACGATATATATCTCGATATACAATGTATCGTTACACCCCTAATGTATGGTGTTGCATATGCACAGTGAAGATACTGCTTCTGATAACATGAATCATCTCTGTTACTGTTTCAGTGATGAAGAAGAGGAAGAAGAGGAGAAAGACCCTTTCATGATAGATGAAAGTCTGTTTAAATTTTACAAGGACTGCTTGGGAGGCTTTGAAAAAGTAGATGGCCGATACGAGCCGAAAATGATGTATGTTTCTTGTGCACAACCATGTGTTTGATTTCTACACACTCTCAATCTGTGGGAAGTCTGGGAACTGAAGACAGTAACAGTGTTTGACCATCTTTTTGTCTTGTGTGTTTTTGTGCAGAGAGGAGAAGCTAGACGGAGTAAGAGAGCAATTTAAGCTCATTCGCAAACAGAGGGAGGAGAACATTGAGGCCATAAAGACTATGGAAAAGAAAATTGAATATTTGCACACGTGCAAATATGATTCATCCGTTGTTGAGACGGTAAGCACATCGTGTCCCATCTTAAGCAGTCGCAGCCCCACACACACATCCAAATGTATTAGAAGACTGTACGGCTGATCTCATCGTTTTGCTTTTGCCTCACCAGAACACAGAGTTATATAAGAAGCTCTTACACTTTTTCAAAAAGACCAGAGACTCTTCCTGCAGCCTTCCCGATCCGCGCATAATTATGAAGGAGTTAGGAGAGTGGATTGTAGAAAGGGTGGAAAGCACACCGCTGCTGAAACGGCGCGAGCTGAGAAAGGAGCTTTTTTATGCATATTCTCTGATGTAAGATATAAAAATGCATGTTTTCATGACACAGTGATAAAGCTACTGTGATGATCATCAGTGGCTGTTATAATTGTATAGTTTGTGTGATCTCTTGATAATCTCCCTCCTTTACAGTTTGAGGGAAACTGACGAAGATAAGTTGGAGGCCCAGCGAGTGGAACGGAGGAAGATTAGACGTGAGAGAGCTCTTGCTCCTCCTCCACTGAAAATAGTAAGTGCCACACAGAACCAGCAGTACATACCCCATACTTTGGTCTTGCTCGTCAAATATTGTAACATGGATCCATAGTGTGATGCTAACTTAAAAATCACGTCTCTATTGCAGACCAAAAAAAGACCGATCCTGCCTCCAATCACAATGAAAGAACCAGTGGGAACCAAGAACCAGGTAGGTAGATCGATAGATAGATAGATAGATAGATAGATCGATAGATCGATAGATCGATAGATAGATAGATAGATAGATAGATAGATAGATAGATAGGTAATATTATAGATAGATAGATAGATAGATAGATAGATAGATTATATTATAGATAGATAGATAGATAGATAGATAGATAGATAGATAGATAGATAGATAGATAGATAGATAGATAGAGAGATAGATAAATAGATAGATAGATAGATAGATAGATAGATAGATAGATAGATAGATAGATAGATAGATAGATAGGTAATATTATAGATAGATAGATAGATAGATAGATAGATAATATTATAGATAGATAGATAGATAGATAGATAGATAGATAGATAGATAGATAGATAGATAGATAGATAGATAGATAGATAGATAGATATAGATAGATGTTCTACAGGAGAAGGAGATTGTTATAAGTAGCGTCTCATATGCCGAGCTTGCGGTCTGGGTCAAAAATGTTTTTGCCCTCGTCATGGAGAGGAGGCATGCCAAAATAACGGACCCCATTAAACAGCTGAAAGTGGTGAATAATGCTCAAATAATTCTGGCAATCTTGAAAGAATATGTATTTGTTGTTGATATGATTTTTAAAATGGAAATAAGGTTCAGTAAAGTCCTAAAGTCAGCAGAGCAATGCGTGATAAAATGCAACACGTTTTTTTCACAACTGCTTTTTTGTAATTCTCCGTCCAGATTCGGGACTACTTTCTCCTCGGAAGAGGAGCTGCCGAGGACGTCAGACCTCCAGAAGATCGATTTTTTTTATTGTCGAGAAAGTGAAAGGTCAGCACAATATTACTGTCACGCCCAATGTGCACAATGGATGTTCTTCTGTCTTTGCTTATGTCTAACGGTGTAACGATGCACTCATGTCATGATTCGATACAAATCCTGATACTAAACTCCTGATGCGATATTTATCACCATATTTTAAGCACTGATCTGCCCCAAACTTCACATGTTTGATAAGAGTCCTGGCCTGAAGACATCTACATGCCAATATTAGTTAGTCATAGCGCCGCCTGCTGGCAACAAGAAATGTCATGTTGTATACTGTAATTCCCTCCCAGAAACACATTAAAATATGCTGTCAATTCCCAAACATGCTAGAAACACATTAATGGCTACGTGCTAATGTATGCGATTTACGCCACGAAACAGGAAGTTGTTGTAACTCAGGCATACAATGTCCGAACTGCCCCAAACTTCACATGTTTGATAATAGTACTGGCCTGAAGACAGGATCTACATGCCAATATTCAGTTATAGTCATAGCTCCACCTTCTGGTGGCACATTGAAGTGAGTTTGCCATATTTATCCTATATTTACCCGCTTAAATGCATGTCGCCCACTATTCACTGTGGCCACCGGGTGGCGGTGCATGTGCGAGGGCCCTTTCATCGCTGCTTGCAGACTGAATTATTATTATTTAAATAATAGTATTTGATATTATATTATTATCAGGACAAATATTCCCCCATTGCATTACTATACTTTGTATTCAATGTCACTGAAATGTTCATCTACGCGCACTCCTGCTGTTAGTGCACTAAACATAAGAATAAACCAGTCATAGTTCTGATCACAAGAAAGCGTGTCTAAATGACTATTCTCAAACTGTAAATGTTCTACATCTTCTCACTCTCGTGTTGTTTTAGCACATCATGCAAACATTAAACGTCCGTGTTTACTACAGTAAATCTGTTCATCAAACAAAAGCAATAGAGTCTCTTCAGAAGACTTTGATTATTTTTATGATGCCTTTTAAGTTTGAGAGGAATGGACTTTAAATGGAGGGACAGAAATCTTTCTCTGGTTTCTTGAAAAATATCTTGAAAATCTTACAGGTTTGAAACAACATGAGGATGAGTAGATGATGACAGAATTGACATTTTTGGGTAAATTATACCCTATAAACACAGTAAGCTGAGCCTTGGATAAAAACAACTCAATAACGCAAATCATATCGTTTACATCAACAATACATATCGTCACATTTTTATATCACGATATATATATCTCGATATACAATGTATCGTTACACCCCTAATGTATGGTGTTGCATATGCACAGTGAAGATACTGCTTCTGATAACATGAATCATCTCTGTTACTGTTTCAGTGAGGAAGAAGAGGAGAAAGAGGAAGAAGACCTATTCGTGTTAGACGTAAATTTTTACAAGGAATGCTTGGGAGGCTTTGACCAAGTAAATGGCAAATACGAGCCGAAAGTGATGTATGTTTCTTGTGCACAACCATGTGTTTGATTTCTACACACTCTCAATCTGTGGGAAGTCTGGGAACTGAAGACAGTAACAGTGTTTGACCATCTTTTTGTCTTGTGTGTTTTTGTGCAGAGAGGAGAGGCTAGACGGCGTAAGAGAGCAGTTTAAGCTCATTCGAAAACAGAGGGAGGAGAACATTGAAGCCATAAATTCAATGAAAAAGAAAATTGAATACTTGCACACGTGCAAATATGATTCATCCGATGTTAAGACGGTAAGCACATCGTGTCCCATCTTAAGCAGTCGCAGCCCCACACACACATCCAAATGTATTAGAAGACTGTACGGCTGATCTCATCGTTTTGCTTTTGCCTCACCAGAACACAGAGTTATATGAGAAGCTCTCAAAGTTTTTCAAAAAGACCATAGACCCTTTCTGCAGCCTTCCCCATCCGCGCGAAATTATGAAGGAGTTAGGAGCGTGGATTCCAAAAAGGGTGGAAAACACACCGCTGCTGAAACGGCGCGAGCTAAGAAACGAGCTTTTTTATGCATATTCTCTGATGTAAGATATAAAAATGCATGTTTTCATGACACAGTGATAAAGCTACTGTGATGATCATCAGTGGCTGTTATAATTGTATAGTTTGTGTGATCTCTTGATAATCTCCCTCCTTTACAGTTTGAGGGAAACTGACGAAGATGAGTTGGAGGCCCAGCGAGTGGAACGGAGGAAGATTAGACGTGAGAGAGCTCTTGCTCCTCCTCCACTGAAAATAGTAAGTGCCACACAGAACCAGCAGTACATACCCCATACTTTGGTCTTGCTAGTCAAATATTGTAACATGGATCCATAGTGTGATGCTAACTTAAAAATCACGTCTCTATTGCAGACCAAAAAAAGACCGATCCTGCCTCCAATTAAAAAGAAAGAACCAGGTAGGTAGGTAGGTAGGTAGGTAGGTAGGTAGGTAGGTAGGTAGATAGATAGACACATTAAAATATGCCGTCAATTCCCAAACATTCTTTGGGATTCGGGATTGGGATCGGGATTTGGGATTGGTCCAAGACTTCTCCCATTACAAGACATTACACAGGTACTCTCGCATATAGGCCTAATAGTCAATACAAATGGAATGTTATAATGGAACATTGCGCTCCCCAACTCGCGAAAAGATGGAGCAAATCCGACCTTTGATTAAGTTTTGTTTAGAAAACCTTGAATCCATATAAGACACATGTCATTAAACCATTAAACACAATCCATATCATTAGAATCAATGAATCCATGGAATTAGACACAACGTGCAGGCCAAGGTTTTTTTTTCGGTGTATGCGATTTACGCCACGAAACAGGAAGTTGTTGTAACTCAGGCATACAATGTCCGAACTGCCCCAAACTTCACATGTTTGATAAAAGTCCTGGCCTGAAGACAGGATCTACATGCTAATATTCAGTTATAGTCATAGCTCCACCTTCTGGTGGCACATTGAAGTGAGTTTGCCATATTTATCCTATATTTACCCGCTTAAATGCATGTCGCCCACTATTCACTGTGGCCACCGGGTGGCGGTGCATGTGCGAGGGCCCTTTCATCGCTGCTTGCAGACTGAATTATTATTATTTAAATAATAGTATTTGATATTATATTATTATCAGGACAAATATTCCCCCATTGCATTACTATACTTTGTATTCAATGTCACTGAAATGTTCATCTACGCGCACTCCTGCTGTTAGTGCACTAAACATAAGAATAAACCAGTCATAGTTCTGATCACAAGAAAGCGTGTCTAAATGACTATTCTCAAACTGTAAATGTTCTACATCTTCTCACTCTCGTGTTGTTTTAGCACATCATGCAAACATTAAACGTCCGTGTTTACTACAGTAAATCTGTTCATCAAAGAAAAGCAATAGAGTCTCTTCAGAAGACTTTGATTATTTTGATGATGCCTTTTAAGTTTGAGAGGAATGGACTTTAAATGGAGGGACAGAAATCTTTCTCTGGTTTCTTGAAAAATATCTTGAAAATCTTACAGGTTTGAAACAACATGAGGATGAGTAGATGATGACAGAATTGACATTTTTGGGTAAATTATACCCTATAAACACAGTAAGCTGAGCCTTGGATAAAACAACTCAATAACGCAAATCATATCGTTTACATCAGTGGTTCTCAAATGGGGGTACGTGAAGGCACTCCAGGGGGTACGTGAGATTTTAAAATATAGCCTACATATATTTAAAAAGTAGCAGCCATGCAAAAATCCTTTAAAAATAATTATTTAATAAATATTTCAGGAAAATATAAGTATAAGTGCATAAAATAAATGTTATATTCAGTAGGCTATTCAATTTCATTATCCTAAAAACCCAGAGTCTCCCCCATACCAGGATGGTTTAATCCAAGTTCCAACCTGTCATGCCGCCTGGCTTCACCTGTCAATCACTTGGATCAACGATAGGTTTCCCGGGGACAGTCCTGGTTTTTAATGTTCTGTTCCCGACTGGAGTTGTCCCCGGAAATGTCCCAGTTTTACAGCTCGTTCCAAACAACCCGCAGATATATTGGAAAAAAGCGCATAACCAACACACAGCTGCAACGCTGACTCTACTTGGTAGCGCGCGCATGAAGAACGTACCGAGTCGAGAGCAGACAGAGCGCCATTATCGTCAAATATCAAAAGAAACCTCGTTGTCGCTTTCAAGGTAACTTAGTAACATACTAACTATTCGTTTTTAATTTAAAGTAATATTGTATGTGCTTTATAACAGAGCCCAAACAAGGTGCCGGATTGTTTTGTCCCCAAAAGTTCCGCAGTCACAACGCAGTGATTAGCCTACCACACATCTGAACTATAACTTAAATATAAAAACCTTAACCCTAACCACAATTACACTTGCAACCAATACATGTGCAGAATATAGTCTGCTTAAAATAACAAAGTTGAATTAACTGAACTGAAAACTAAAATCATCAATTACACAATATATGTCTCTGACTGGACAGAGTCTACAGCTTGCAAATGCTGGACAAAATGAATCAAAGATGTGTTGAGAAAATTAGTTCCATTTATTGCAAACTGTAGCTTACAAGCCTTTGAAAAATAATAAAGTGCAGTATTGCAATTAACAATGGTGTTTTAAAAATTGCAGCAAGTGGCCTGTTCTGAACAGTTTCTTTGACAGCTTTTTTAGGTTGACACTGACGTTTGGTGGTATTTCCAGAGTATTTCACGTTTGTGGCACAGCTTGCAAACCGCAATGCTTTTGTCTAAGTCAAGGGTCTCAAACCTTTTTTCATTTGAGAGCTACTTTTTAAAAATGAAAGTCACAGAGAGCTACTCATGTTATATAATACTTAAAGCTCTTAAATAATGCATCATAATTCTCATATTAAAGGGGCTATATGCGTTTTTCTGAAATTTAAACTCGCGACTGACACCTGTGGCCAAAAAACAGAACTGCTCTCATTTTCTGCTCGCTCTCGCAGCGGTGGTGACGTCACATCCGCAGACAGCGCGGGAAAAGACGACCCGCCAGAAAATAGGAAAAATAGGATACAGGCTTATAGGTGCACCCACTGTGAGCGGACAAGGTGTCAGTATGCTCATCAGGAGATGTTTGAGTCATAAATTGTAAAATAAAAAGGCTATTGTTACGTTTATTTTGGGGAAAAAGTTGCATATAGCCCCTTTAACAACTATCCAAACTGTTTTACACCTGAAAGAGTATAGTAGTAGTTCCAGTAGTCGGTACAATACCACTATTTTTTTTTTTTTAAATCAGTGTTTTATTATATATGATGATAATCATAAGTAAATAATACATAAACATGTAAAGGCTGTATGCTGTTTAAAAGTAAACATTGTTTATAAATGAAAGATCAAGTGAAAAATAAGCAACCATTAATAATTATATAATTAGTATTATTTATTTCATATTTATTATTATTAGTAGAGACGTATTATTATTACAGAGACATGGCTAAATTTACTGAAGGCTACAATCTGTAGTCAATTTCTTCACGTTAAACTGAACTTTTATTTTGACGGGTTGCCGTGATTACCAGTGTCTGTGTTCATGATATGACAGTGGGTGCGTGTCTTATTCAGCTCCCTAGTTCAGTCAGGGCTCAGATCAGGGATCAGCCCATTGACTTATGTCCTGATCAGTTCCCTGACTATTGAACCAGGAGCTGATTGAGACGCACCCAGTTTTCTCAAATGAAACGGTAAATTCTCATGAAGTGACGGTCTATGCGTTCGTGTCGGCAGAGACTACAAGAGCGAGTGCGCGCCCGCTGCGCCCGTCATCCACACAGACGCAGAACATGTAGCAGTAATATTAAAATAGTATTTTGCAGTTTATTATTGTACAGACACACATATATATATATATATATATATTCGGCTTCAGTCTGGAGCCCTGCGCTTAAATTAACACGGAAGCGACTGAACGGAGCTGCTATGGTGAGCTATTTTTAGAACAGACCCGCGGGCGACTCGTGTGGTCCTTGCGGGCGACTTATGTTGTTGACCCCTGAGTCTAAGTCGTCGCTTTCCTTCTTCTTTTTAAGCCCAAAGTGTTCCCACACATCTACTTTTAAGCATGAAGGTGCTGGATTTATATTCGCCGCCATTTTCTTGAATCTCCTCGCTCTGACTCCGTAAACAACATGGTAAACAAGAAGAGGTCGGCGTCTGTTTTAGGGATGGGCAACGATCATCGAATAGTCGGAATCACATCGCATATCGAATAATGAATGTGACTATCGTTATCTCAGACCTGCCAACCTTGAAGAAACTTTATGAGTACACCCCCCCCCACCGTGGGCCCCCAGCGCACCCGACAGCCCACCGCCAATGTACGCTCCACCGTTGTCAACCCACCAGTAAGAATTCTATGACATACCTAACACTAAAATACATAATATACACAATATATTTTCACCAATTACAATTTATTAGTTACTCCATAACCAAATACAAGTAGACCATAAATGCTATACAGTTACTGCACACCCATCATTGTGTTCAGGATATTATATACAAAAAAGGCTGATGATGTTAAACGTCATACAAAAATAGAACCAAAGACAGATTAAACACAAATAGTAAGATTAATAACAAACTACCGTATTCAATAGCATAAGTGTTTGTTTTCCAGTAGATGGCAGCAATCTTCCACTAAACTATGGCACATTTCATATTTTCACTATGAATGAAACTGAGTAGTAGATATTTTATTTGAATTTGACATAAAATGTTGCTATTATATAAATAGACTATTATTTCTAATTTACATGTACATTTAATTTAATATTTAATCAAATTAAATATGAATTTTAATTAATAAATAAAAATGTATATAATTCAACACAACTACACAAAGCTACACAACTGTAGAGTAAAAACATTAATAAAAAACTGATATTCCATGCGTTTAAAAAAATCTGACAAGATTAAGGTAAAGTCCTCTCTAGACGACCCTCTAGACGACCCAGCACAATTGTTAGCATAAAGTTTAAGGTAAAAATAACTGCCATTCATTTACTAGTATCTTAATACTATGCAGTTGATAAACTGTTCATTCATTACATCACTTTACCTCTGTCTTTATCCCCATTTTTCATCTTCCCTGCATCAGAGGGCTTTGGTCTTTTTGATACTGTAGGGTAGGCTATGGCAGACTATAATGCTAATTTATAATGTGTCATGTGAATTAGGGCTGGGCGATATGACGATATTATGGTATATCGACGATGTCTCGCAAATATGTCGATATCGATAAAACAGTCAGTGTTTCCAGACGATAATCGACAGTATCGTAAAAATGACGACTGATAAACTCACAGGACATTGCGTTGCCAAATACATTATAAATAGCTTAGTAGTTACCATACACTTACCTTTTTAGTGTTTTTGATGCATAGCTACAGTAGCTTTTATGTGTTAAAGCAAAACATTGAAGTATATGGATAAGACGTTGGTTGTGTCTGTTTTTATTATACATGCGCAAAGAGGTTGGCTTGGCTAAATGTTTTAAACAGCTCTAAAAATATTATTGGCTATTAAATTATAAATAGAATCGCCTATTAATAATACAAATATTAATCAAACATGTAAACCTGGAAAACATTTAAAATACTAACGCTAAAAATAAAACGAGAGAGAAACCTTTGAAAAAAAAATGTTTTGTTCAGGACACAATGCGAACGATATTCAATAATTTAGACAAATTGCTTTTATCAGTAACATATTCAAAACGTTTTTTTTTTTAAAAATCAAAATATGGGTAAACAAACATCACCTTAAAATAACTTTATGCAGGTGATCTGTAAAACACCGTAAATGTGGTTTACCCAGCATGTCTTAACAGTTGCGTATGAAAATCATAAATGCATTTTTTAAAATCATCAGTAAAATCTTCAAAAAACTAAATCATCATTCAAAATTAAAACAATTGATTTTATTTTTTTTAATTAGACACCTTAAAAATAAAATACAATCCAAACACCTCGTTATTTAATTGAACCTATAAAACGTAGGCTAACTGTGGTTTGCATGCATGTCTTAGCAGTTGCCATGCATTTTTTTTTAAATCATTAAAATCATCAAAAATCTAAATTATCATTCAAAATTAAAACAAATACAATTTCATTTTTTAAAAATACATTAGGCTAGTTCTCAAAAATAAAACAATCTAAACACCACGTTATTTAATTAAACCTATGCATTTATAAAACATTAACGCAACAATCTGACGCAGGTTTCTAGACACAAAATTTTGCATGATTTTGCTTAGAAAGCATTTCTTTAATGTGAATTTCGTTTTGTATAAATTGTATTTTAATTTTAATCAACGTTTAATCAGATAATTGCCTGGATTTAATAAATAAGAAGCAAATAGTCTATAGCAGACAATAATTGCGGGAGCGATCACATGCTTTGCACATGAACTTGAGCGCGTCTCAAATAAACCCAAACTCAGCAGCTACTCGTCTCACAAACATGAGAAATATGTGTATATAAAGCTTGAAATGTCCACTTTTAAATGTAACGAAAAGAAAATAGTCCAGCAATGCGCACCTTTCAATAGTGGCAACGATATGCGCCCGTTCATTCACTCTTGTCAAAGACGCTGACGCTTACAAACCAATCAATGTCCAGATGCCGCACACATAGATGAAGACGAGTGGACGTAAGTGTGTCATGTAAAGTTTTTTAGTCCGCTCGCATGATGGCTATGTGAAACCAAACCAAAACTAACCGAATGTATAAAATGTATCAAAACATGAACTTCGGTTCGGACCTTGGTGCGGACTTACAGGTGTGAAAACACCCTACACTCTCCAAGAGACTATCTGCCAAATAATCTGCTGTGTGGCTCTCAGGCACATAAACCGTTCCGAGGCAGTTTGATTGTAGTACCCAGTTTTTGTCTATGTAATGAGCAGTAATTGACATGTAAGGTGTCATCGTATTGCTGCTCGACCACATATCCGTCGTAAGAGCGATGTAATCCGCGCTACTGATGTTAGTCATAACCTCAGTTTTCTCTGTATTATACAGCTCTGGAATAGCTGTTCTTGAGAAATAATTCCGACTGGGTACTTCATACTGCCGGTCAAAAGTTTGAAGCATGGACCGGAATTCTGCCTGGTCCACAAGACTAAGAGGCATCATATCTTTAACCAGAAAACGGGTCACAGCTAGAGTGCACTGTCTCCATTTTAAACTGGATTTATCGTACTTCTTTCCACAAGCGAACGCAGAAGCAATCTGAGTTAAACTAGAACTTTTCCTGCTTTGAGAAGCGGCTGCAAAGCGGGGCTCAAATGAGGCCACTACACTGGATGGTGTATGTGGATATGGCAGCGGAGATTAGTGGTCTGCGCATCTTTAACCTTTACTTTTTTTTTTGCACAGCCTGCAGATAGCCTCTGTTGGATCCGCTGGTTCACCATTTGCATTTGGTTTTAAATCCATAATACTGCCAAATTACCGGTGTGCATCTTTTCTTGGATATTAAGCCGTTGTCCTCCATTTTATGTCTGGAAAATTTTGACACAGACATGAGCAATGGCGCGAGTGGGCGTGTTCAGTGCGGAGTAGACGATATTATCAGATATCGCGATATTTTTGAAGGCGATTATCCCTCCCAAAAAATTCACATATCGCCCAGCCCTAATGTGAATTCGGCTATCTGTCACAATCAGGTAACTTTTTGTCTACTGGTGCGAGTTTAAGCACCCTCAAGAGAAAGCAATGCTTTGTACATTGAATGTGGCAAGACGCGACGCAACACAACACAACAGTTACGTTAATTCATTTTATACCAGCAGGCCTAACAAAATCATACAAGAAACAAATTATGGAGCTTTGATATTACAGAAACGGCAACTCTATTCATTCACTAAAATTCGCTGAAAGTCAACCACACAACTGTGCAACATGCATGTTCACATTTTAATTATCCATAACAACCCCAAAACTTGCCCGCTTGCCTTGCCCATCTGCTAATAAACGATGGGCAAAGTTTTTCGACAATTTTTTTAACCTTATTTATTTATTTTTTGCTGTGGATGTTATTGAGCATGTAGAAGTTTAGCTCTTGCGTTCTTCTGAACATCTCGCGCTGCCATTGCCCGATGCCATTTTTTTATCACTCCATAATCTGTCTATGTTTTAAATGCCTATTCCCCGAGTGGTAGGCTACAACGACTGGCTGTTTTAAAATATCTATGAGAAGTAACTTAGCCTAGGCCTCCATACTGACAGCTGGGCTCATAGCTTGCAGGTTTGCTTAGTGCACTGTAACAATATTTAAGAATGCATATTTTTTTTTCCATTTGATTGGTTCAACCGCCACTCGCCCAAATTTATTTAAAATATAATTTTTCGTCAAGTCATCCGCGGCTGTAACCGCCAACAGCGCATCTCTGTGACTCGGTTCAGCCATGGCATGCAAGCCTGCAGTTATCCGGCCTGCCTAGCTTGCTTGAAGCACTGAAATGAAACGAACGTGCGCGGCGCGGACTGGAAGCATTTGTCTAGGAGGGGCGGGCATGTAAGCGGAGGGTTAAAATGAAGCTCTCTGATTGGCCGAAAGCTTTTCACGCTGTGACTCAGCAGCAGAATCAACGTCATAGATTGCACTGAAACCGGCGAAATGCGAGATGCAACAAAATGCGTACATAGAGAGCAGTGAATCGTACAAGCGTACCAAAGGGTCAAAATGCGTGCCGAGTAAGAAAAATGCGTACATGTTGGCAGGTCTGTTATCTCCATTACTAAAGAAACTCAAGAAAAAAAGAAAAGAAACACGCACTAGAAAGGCAGATGTGCTCCTGTAACACATTAGATCCAACCAGAGGGTGTCGCTAGTACCAAAACCTCCGCAACACATATTTATGTGTATTGTAATAACAGAACAGAAAAAGAGCATACTGCCTGTCTTGCCGTTAACTGTTAACTGTGGCGTGGCGTGAACGATGCAGACTCAGCCGAGTAAAAGTTCTGTATGGAACTCGTTTAATAAAATAAATGCAAACGAAGTTCAGTGTAAACTATGTCAAGGAAAGCTGGCATACCACGGATCGACCACAACCATGCACAACCACCTACGATGAAAGCATGCTTGCACTGGGGGTCCATCTACAGGTCAGCAGTCAGTGGCTAGCTTTTTGGTTAGACCACGAAAGTTAGATGCTAAGCGGGCAGAGAAAATGACTTGAAAATGACAGAGAATCTTGCTTTCAAAGATGATCGCGAAAGACACGTTACCCATCAGTTTCGTTGAAGGGAAGGGTTTTCGCGAGTTCATGGCATTTGTTGAACCGGAGTTCACTGTCCCATCTAGAAAGACGGTCACTTCTAGACTGGTTATATGTTATATGATAGAAGTTATATGATGATGGTGCATGCGATCTACGCACCCAATTAGCAAGTGGCAATAAAGTGTCACTGACAACAGATTTGTGGACAGCGCTTCATCCCGAACATGTGGATATGCTCATTTTTTTTTACAAAAATATGGCAGACTAGACTATGACCACTTACTTTCGTTAATAAAACGAGGTGTTAATAAACGTTCACGTTAGGCTATATTGCCGACAACTGTGTTCCGCTAACCTATAAGCCTAAATCATTTTGGCATAGATAGCACATTTTCGTATGAACATTTCATTTTGATAACAAAACTATGGGTGTAAATGTACAACTATTAATAGAGATTGATTTGTTTAAAGAGTTTGACGTCAAGTTCATGTTGTAGTCTCATTCCTGCAGCCAAATTATTAATGCTTGAGGCAACATTACGAGATTATCAGTTTTCAAGACTTGAAGATGATTTAGCAGTTTTTAATATTGAAAAGGTTATAAACAGTTTCCGATAGGCCATCGTTTCCATAGACTAAAGACGTGTCTAGTTCAGTCATGCAGGATGCGTTCAGTAAAAAAAAAAAAAAAAAAAAAATTATATATAGCGATCTGTTTTCGGGCATGTAGGCCTATCTGCCTAAGCCTACGTTGAAATAAATTGATGTTGATGGTACAGTTGTTGTATTAAACAGATTGATTTCATACAAATCATAAAAACCTCTCCCTGTGTCATTGTGTGTGCGTGTATCCGAGGTTTGTGTGTGCGTGCGTGGGGAATTCTTGATTGACCGATTTTCGAATAATATTCGAATACTTATCAGCGAATATCAAATAGTATTTTTGCCAGAAATGCACATACCTAGTCTGTGTAAAGTTAGTAGTACGGGTAACTTGCTCTACAGTGACATTAGCGGCTGGCTGACCAAATCGCTCTTCCTGCAACGCGAATGGGGGTAAACACGGGGATTTGAATGGGACTCAGGGCTCTACGCTAACATTTTTCTTGAGGAGCACTTGTGCTCCTAATTTAAAAAAATTAGGAGCACAGTCAAAAATTTAGGAGCACTTTCTGATCAATAACACGCATTCCAATTATAACTTTCCCAAGATTATCTTTGTCCCTTTAAATTAATGTCCAGGGGCATTTTTACCATTATAAGAGCAATGTTTTCTAATCTTATTAAATGTATGCATCATCTTTTGGCAATTTCTTCAATTAAAATAGAAATTTTGTTTTTAAAATGTTAATTTAAACAATAAATTCTGTTAGAGCAATAAGACACAACCAGACTGTTACCAATCTAATTAAATCGGCATCAAAAGATCAATCTTTGCACTGTAGAAGTGCCACAGCAGCTCTATCTGAAGTGCTGTTTAGACACATTTACATAGATTTAATGCAGCTCATGGGTGAATAATGTTGTATGAATGTTTTAAATATAAGTTTTTGAATTTAGAAATAGGCTATGTACAAGTTAAACTTAAACTTAGTTAAAAGAAAAAAAAGTCCATGCAAAGTATAAATGAAAATAAAACCGGCAGTAGGTGGCGTCAAGTCTTATGTGGGAGTCGTTCATTCAATCGTTCAAACGCAGATTCATTCGAATCAAACCGCTTGGAGATGCGCAACGTTCTGGTGTAGTTTCCCGAAATAGACAGTATTGTGCCTAAAACGTTGTTACTTAATATCAACTTGTCTATTGGACTTTTGTACAAGATCGTGCCAATACTCGGAGCAATAGCTGCCCGTAACTTAATGCGCTCTGGCGCTTAATAAACAGAACTGCGTGCGTCTTGCGGAAGAACACTGCAGCCGGATCTACTTCTCTCTGTTTGTGTCTATGGCGAGTCACACAGGGACTGTGCTCCTCCGCAGCGCTGCGACCCAAACTGGAATTGAATAGTCAGAATATAAACACTTATTATATGTGTACCGTAGTGATTCAGGGTAAGATAAAAACACGGTTTGGTAAATGGATTCATGATGTACTCACTCATATGCATCTAGTCATTTGTATGGACTGCAGCTGATACAGATTAAATTAAGAACTCATACAGGGGCGTTTTAAAATAATTTTTTATTAATTCATTTTTGGTGGCTTTTTTGCCCCAAGCCCCTGTTAATTTCCGACCTTGTTTATGATAATCCAAATGTAGTATTTCTAGTTAATTTTGGTTGCAAAGAAACATCAGCGCGAGGCGTCTGGTAAGCGCGCATGGCTGCGTCACACACGTTTCACCTGGTAAACAATCTGTGAAGTGTAGTCCGTCGCACACGTTTTTTGCTCATGCTCTGCTGACAAAAGGCATGAAAAGCAGTTGATTGCAGCACGAAACGTAACAGTTGCTCAGTCAGTCAGTGTTGATGCACTTTGGCAGTTGTAGTTTTTATTCCGATTGTATTATACATCTATTCATGAGAATCGATCGGGTCACTCGCACCGGTGCGCCTAAATATTTTTTCACAGTCGCATGCAGTAATTTTCAGGCGCAAATGCGCCCAAAATGGGCGCTATGTAGAGCCCTGGGACTTATGTATCGATACTCGCGGCTTAAAAATCTATACTTTCTTGGGGGAAAAAAATATCGATTTATATCGCAGAATCGATAAAATTGCTCAGCCTTACAGACGATGGCCTCTTTGGCATGAAATAACAAAAGAATATAGTTTTTATCAGAGAGACATCTGCTGCTGCATCACTGCTATAGTGAAGTGAAAACTAAGATGGCTGCAATGACCTCTAACAAAAGTCACACTTGTGTTTATGCTCTAGGACCAGACCTTGATATAAATGTAAACATTTTCAGATGTATACTGGATTTAGTTAATTTATTTTGACAAAAAAAGTGAAAAAACCCAGAGGGACTTAAACGGTAAATATATTATTTACACACCAAATTTTTTTTTTAACCAAATCAAGCCCAGATTTTTTGTGCATGTTTAGATAGATTATTTAGTTAAAGTCACAGAGTCTCATAGCCCTGAGATGAAGGGAACACTTTTTAAAAATGGAGGAAAAGTCCAGTGAGGTCAGCTGGACCCCAAGGGCCGATTAAGGGTTAATTGCCAAGAAATCAGCACCATAATGTTGGCTAATTAAATGATATTGAGCTATATTCCATTTTGTTTGCTATAATTTAGTCAGAAATGGAAAAGCGCAGCTTCTTAAATTGTGAATGTAAAGTAATCTGCTTCATTGTGCACTTTGTTTAGAGTGAAAGAACAATATTAAAGTGTATAAATAGCGAACACAAACTGAAGTTTTACTGATATTATTATTTATTTTATTTGAACAGGGACAGTACACAATAAAACATTAACCCTGTATATAACAAGGAGAGATGCATCGGTTTTAGCAAGCTGCTATTTTCCACCCGGGTATTTTGTTAACATTATACAATAAGGTTTCATTTGTTAACAGTAGTTAAAGGGGTGGTTGATTATGATTGGACTTCTTTAACTTTAGTGAGTGTTAGGGATGTGAAAATTTCCCCACCGGTTAATCGACGTGTGACAACACCGGTAATACCGGTATCACCGGCGGGGGCTTTTAAATCACTAATTCTATCAAACCGAAAGTAACATACACACAACCGCTCGGGCTTTCATAACGCAACTGAAAACTGAACACCGTGAATGACAGCTCGTCCGTAAATGCGCGCTCTGTGAGGCCATGAATGAAATTCGTCCGTAAATGCACACACTGCGAGGCGGGTTGCTTGAATTGTGGGTTCATTAGCCTATTATTTTTTATGAAAAACACAACAACAAAACAAATGACAAACTCCCTTAAATAGGCGCTTTTACGTTTCGCTTTGAAATCAAATCTTCCGCGATCATCTCAGTCCTCACTCTCTGATGAATGACTCCTGCCTAGACTCACGGTCGGGTCATGCTTTATTAAGCAGACATGTTCAGTTTTAATTAGAGATGCTCCGATCAGCATTTTTGGGGCCGATCACCGATTACCGATCACCAAGATCATGATCTGCCGATTGCCGATCACTGCCGATCACAGAATGGCAATCTTTTATCTATAATCTTGCAGAGTTTGCACCATTTGTAGAAATGAAACTAACTCTAAATTAACTGAGTCAAGATCTTGAAGAACCACCAAGTGTTTATTTTAGAAAATGAGATAACTTAAGACTATTGTAGGCCATCTTTCCCAAATAAATGTATATAATAAATGTATATAATTCTCACCTAAATATTTGATCATGCAGTGCATTTTTGTTTTTAAAAACAATTTTTCAGGTAGGTCTAACATTAGTATTGAGGTAAGAAATACTAAAGACATTTAATAAGAAATCAAATGTAAATTAATATTGGTCTTCCCTGAATAAATTAAATTAGATTCATCCTTACACTTAAGGTTGCAAAAGTTAGTCATTCAAGAGCAGTGGGTGTCATAAAGGTTCAACACAAGACAAAGAGAAACTCAGAGACAGCAGCAGTTTATTCGACAGCTGTCACTTTAAGAGTGAACACGGTTACGGTTACATGCAGTTGCACAAATGTTCACTCGCGAGTCACGACGGGGTTTACGTGCATACTCGTCAAGACGGTCATTTAGTACATACATATGTGTGTATCTGACCATTTCAGCGCACTTTGTACTCGCAAGCTTTTTGTGAGATGGCCTGTGTGTGTGTGTGTGTGTGTGTGTGTGTGTGTGTGTGTGTGTGTGTGTGTGTGTGTGTGTGTGTGTGTGTGTGTGTGTGTGTGTGTGTGTCCAGACCGTGCGCGCGAGTGCGGTTTGAACACTGGCAAGACTTAAAAATAAATGCAAATGATAAACTTTAGTGACAATGCGACACTGCCTCGATTGTGCAAAGTGGCAAATCCTGTGTCAACTGAGCACCTCGATTTTAGTGCAGATGCGATGCGCTGATGTGAAGCCATTTGAGCATTTTGAAAGGGAGAGAGAGCGCGCGCGCACGCTGTGATTCACGCGCGCTGTTTGTGAACTTATGTCCCACAGAACGTTTTCAAATGACTGCGAAAGTTATCTAATATAGAAATATGAATTGTACCTCACCTTCAGCATTATAATTATTTTACCCGCACTGGAAAGAGAATGAGACGGTGTCGCTGCATATTATGCCCTAGCTCTCACAGCAGGCGCGGGGTTTATGTGTCGTCAGCATGCGATCGGTTCATGAGATCGGCCTTTTTGGAGACCGCCGATCAACCATCCCAAAGCGATTATCGACCGATCATGATCGGTTGCCGATCGATCGGAGCACCCCTAGTTTTAATTTGTATTGTCTGTTCTCTAACTGAACTAAATTATTTTATTACTATACAATTTTTTTTTTTTAAACGACGCTGGGGCGGTGCCACGGTGGGCAAGTGATGTTGACTCTGAACACCGGTAACACCGACTATCGTAGCAAGCCTAGTGAGTGTGTAATGTCGCTGTTTGAGCATAAACAACATCTGCAAAGTTACGACGCTCAAAGTTCAAAGCAAAGAGAGATATTTCATTTTACAGAAATCGCTTTTTAAGGACTACGCTATCCCTAAAAGTTACATAAACCCGCCCTGGAATAGCATGTCATAAAGCAAGATGACAACATAAGTTATAACTGTAGTTAAACTAAACTATACCTGTTCTCTCTTCATGCAGCAGATATTCTCTGGCTCTGTGCATCTCACAGCAGTTCCCACGATTATCATGACTGAATACGCTAATCAATGACTTGAAGATTGTTAACTCATAAATTCATCAACTATCCCTTCAGAAACGTCCTGTCTCATTCTACATGTCACTTCTTCTTGAGTCTCTCCATCATTGTCCGACTCCGGTTTGATCATGAAAGGCTGAACAGTTTCTGACATTTTCTGTGTGTGTCTGCGTGAGGTAATCAGAGCTGCTGACACCAGCTCTTGAAGCTCCGCCCTCTTCCTGAAAGGGGACGGGGAGCAGCAGCTCATTTTTCTTACACAAACGCATCGATTCGCTTCAGAAGGCCTTTATTAACACCCCTGTACTGAACTGTACCTTGTTTATAAACCATTGTCGCCGAAAAATAAACCATTGTCGTCTTTGGTGACATTGTTGATTTCGTGAAGTCCTGTGACTGCAGCGCAGCGGCTTCCCTAAAGCGTTTGCTCTCTCGCTCTAGTCGCGCGCGCCCTTCCAGGAGAAGAGCCCGTACGGCCCGTACAAGGACATCCCCCCCCATCTGACGTCACATATACCCACACTCGAGAAAAACTTTCCGAAACTTATGAGAAACCGGAAGGACTATTTTTGGCACAGAAATACTCCATCAAACGTCCAACTTTTTTTTTTTTAAACTTTGTCCATGTTAAGGATGGGAATCCAAGTCTTTAACAGTGTAAAAAGCTCAGTATGCATGAAACAGCATTTCACCCCCCCCTTTAATAGTTAACCCAACGATGATGACTTCCTCTCTGAGAAACCCAGAAATGTGAAAAGGGTCTATAGTATGAAAGCCTTCTTACCTTCGCCAAAGTGCCTTCTGGTTTCTGGGTTGTTGGTGGATGTGGTCGGTGTATCGAATCCATATATGTAGAAAAATAATGGACCCTCCGGGCCGTGGGTTTGTGTCGACCGCTGGTGACCGCTTTCTCCGATAGCTGGCAAAAAAAACAACGGCTTCAGAAAGAGCAAACTGAGCTGGAGCTGCCTCAGCACTCCTTAGTACTGGTAAGTTTGAACTCTCTTCCAACTCTGTTTGAGAAAGATTGACTACAAATAAGCTGGGCCGGCGAAATTAATATAAATATGTAAAAATATGTAATATAAATATAAATAATAAGTTATATACAATCACGGTAGTGTGAGTAGTGTTGTTTTTGGCGGCCTGTTTTAATTTTAGTTTTGTGTCAAGCTGTCATTTTAGTTTTTATTAGTTTTAGTCACGTTCATACTCTTTTTAGTCTAGTCAAGTTTTAGTCGACTAAAAGTCTGAGCATTTTAGTCTTATTTTAGTCAGAATTATCTATGACTATTTTCGTCTAGTTTTAGTCAATGAAAATTGTATTTTAGTCTCTTTTTAGCAATGCAATTCTATTTAACCCAGTCAATATAGTATAAGTACATATTATAGACAAAACCAAAATCTTCTTTTAGCCAAACCCATTTCAAACAATGTTATCGTATTATATTATTGTTACCTTATAGACTCAAGAATACATCCATTCCAGACACGGAAGACGCTCTGATTTGAAGTTACAACATATTTATTTTACCAACTAAACATGTTAGAAGTACACACACATACATTTAAATAAAATAAATAAAAACATTGAGATGTCTCTTAAGGTTCGTGGTGTTTTTTCTTGTGATTTTTGTGGCCACATTTATCTATCTTTTTCCACAACACCCGTTTTATTTTCCACTTCAATGTAATAAAAGTTTTTCCAAATGTCTTAATAAGAATAAATGCATATTTAATTTAATAATAGGAAAATAATATCCAAATAATTATTTAAATCTGTTTAAGATTAGACCCACATTATAGTTAAAATGTTTTTATGTCTGGTATTTTATCTCAAAATAAAGGATGTAATTTTATTCCACATGGAAATGAGCGGAAAATAAGTGAATACAGCCTCTTATTCGCTTATGAGGCAATCATAATGCTGCCGTTATTTTAACATATATAATTGCTGTTGTTATAACGGCACATTTCAAATGTGTATGTGCTTTTCTTTCTTTCTTTTTTTTTGAGCGGTGATGAAATATCTTGGTCTTGTAAATACTTGCCAATATTTCAGTAATACAAGTCTAGATCTTTAAAATGCATCCAAATAACCGCGAAGCACAGCTGCATGGTGCTCTGCAGTGGCCAAAAAGGATATAAACAGTGAATTCTGAAGTGATATATTATTGAAAACTCAGAGATGTGGATTCAGATGGCACCACACGACCTTGGTGTTAGTCAAACAGTAAGTTAGGTAATTCGGCTGGAGATTTTTACACGGGTGGTGGGAGAAAAACACTGATATTCTGGATTAAGACGACAATAAAATCACTGACTAGCCCCTGTAAAGGATGAAAACACCGTACGACCGCAGGACAAACAATTACCGTCCGAACAGTGCTTACAAACACCGACTGGACGCCCATCTGTCCCGTTCACTCACCGGAGCTGCATCTTCTAAAATGCCGCGCGAGTGGGGTTTGAAGAGAGAGTGATGTCGCCTGCGTCTGCGCAGTGAGACCTGATGCATAGGGTCAGAGCCCGTCTACGGAGAGCCTGCCCACTCCCTATTAAGCCCTGTTGTACAGAATTTTGGTTGTAGTACCACCAGAATTCCACTGGGGGCGATCGCCATGAGTGCAAAATGAATGGAAGTCAATGGGGCTTGACGGCTAAATTTGTCTCTTTCACCCGATTGCCGTTGAGAAATCTCAGAAATGATTGTAGATTTTGCAAGTTCAACATGGGTTTTAGGTCGAAAGTTGAATGAACGAGTACTTATGTCCTTTTGATTTCTTACAGGTTGAGTTGTTGTTGTCCATAACACGCTAGCATTCTGCTAATGAACGCTGATTGGTCAGTGAAGGACTGATTACGACCAGAGATCCCGCTTGATGGCATCGTGTCATCTGAAGCGGGACCAGAAACAAACAAAACAAAAACTCTTCTAGCACGTGTATTTACCTGTGTCAGCTGTGTTGTCGATGCCTCGAGAGAAAAGAAAGTGCAGAGCGCGAAAGCACCAGAGCGACTGAAGGATTGCCGTTAAGCAGTATCCCTGGTCGTACATGTGTATGACGTCATTGACATTTTAAAAGACTTTTTAAAGCAAATAAGTGACTCTAAAAAATCTAACACCCAGCAATGTGTAATTTATTTGCATTTCCTTTCGAATACAACATTCAAATTACTAGATAAAAAATTATATCCTGAGAAAAGTGGATTTTTATTGGTATAGCGCCATAGACCTCCATTCATTCTGCACTCGTCCTGTGAGCGCCCTCATATGGAATCAGAGAGGAACTGCAACCAGTTCAGAAGCCGGAAGTTCAGTGAGAGTGAAACTTCTCGCCATATTAGACATTCTCTGATAGGGTTGGGAATCGTGAGAAATTTTCCGGTTCCGGTTCTGGTTCCGGTTCCGCCTAACGATTCCGGTTCCATTAAAATTATTAAACAAATAGTGGTAAAGGAAAAAGGCACAATACGCAACTCAAACAATCCATTTTGTGTTTATTACTTGCTCTAAAATTAATTTACAGGTTGGCAATGTCAAAAAAGTCCTGTACTGTACATATATTACAGTATTAATTAAGCTATTCTTGCAACACATTTTTTTTCAAATGAACACCTCTGAAATTGTCTTATTACATTTTATCTCTCTGTCTCTGAATAAAACCAAGTTATATTATATTATATAATATATAAATTATATTTATTAATTAGTTGTATATTAATTTAATAGTAATTCAGTTATTCAGAACTTGTAAATAATAAATTGCAATTCAGCATTACAAAGGTAATTGTGCCTAAACGCTTACCTAAACCATGGTGACTCAACGGTTGACATATATATATATATATATATGAATATATATATTTGGATAGATATAGATATAGATATATATATTTGGATAGATATAGATATATATATATTTGGATAGAGATATATATATATATAGATATAGATATATATATTTGGATAGATATATATATAGATATAGATATATATATTTGGATAGATATATATATAGATATAGATATATATATTTGGATAGATATATATATATAGATATATATATATATATATATATATATATATATATATATATATAGATATATATATTTGGATATATATATATATATATATATATATATATATATATATATATATATATATATATATATATATATATATATATATATATATATATATATATATATTTATGCATTATCTATCTATATATATATATATTTTTTTTTTTTGTATATATATATATTAGGGATGGGGCCGATCCGATCCAGTATCTTAATTCACGTATCGGATTTTCCCGATCCAACCTGCGGAGAAATCCGATACCCATGAGCCACGTCTGCGCTTTCCAAAAGTGATTCCCGCCGGCTTGTCTGCAAACTATGGAGTGGATTTCCTGGACGGAGGCGCGGCCCAATGAGACACAGAGTTATGAGACACGCCCCACTCAGGAAATCCATTCCGCAGTTTGCAGCAGGATAGCATTGAGCAGCATTGTGGCTAGCCAACATGTCAGCTGTGTGGAAATACTTCACACTGGAAACACAGCAGAGCAAGACAATGTTTGCAAAACCGTAATTCAGAGAGGTGGAAGCTCCCTCGCGTCGTACAACACAACGAACGCAATCAAACATTTAAAAAAGCAGACAAGACTAGGGTGACATTTAAGAGATAATAATCAGGGCTTGACATTGACAATCGCCATCTGCGTGTATTTCGGCTGTGTAACACTCACACTAGCCACTTTGAACTTATTATGGTCTTCTCAAAACCCATCTGTTATAATCACGTTGCGCATTATAGCCAATCACACGTGTTTATATCGAGTTTATGAAGATAATAATCAGAGTTGTTCAGATTAGCGTAGTTTTGTTCAGAGCGCGCGCGGCTCTCACTCTCGCTGAAATCTACACTCAAAGCAGAGATAAACGTGCGATGCACGCAGGAGATTCATTCATCATACAGTGATTGACAGTTTTTGTTATATTTCAGCACCGAAAATAGTTTCAAACAAAACACAGCAGAACCACAGCGCATCTTATATAGAGTCTGGGAAACTACGTCATTGCGCATTGCATTATGGGTAGTCGCCGCCATGTTTTAGGACACGCTCAGGAGCGTACAATGATAACAAAGGTGAATCACCTGAGGAAAAAACGACTGTATTTACTTTAATACTTTTTAAGAACTCTTGCTTGCACTCACTTATAATAAATGGACTAATATTTGAATCTCTTACGTTCATGAGCGCTCAGTCGTGCGGCCAGGACATTGCACATATTCATCACGTTTCATGCAATGAGAAATCAGACGGCCGCCTTCTATCGCACCACACATTGGTTTGTCTTTTGCAGTTTATTTTTTAATAGCCTAACTAAAAAGTCTGTATCTGATATATAAAATAATAAATATACTTATAGCTTGATCTCAGCCAGTGGATAATTTATTCAATCAACATAGCCTATATCATATCGCCCTAATTCCTTAACGTTAAAGCATTAAAGGATAACAGATTATGGCTCGTAATTCAGCTTTGAAATGATTTGTATTTGAAAGTGCTGTAGCCTACAGTACTAAAAAGTTTTACTGGACTTAAATGGAACAAGTACAATATTTCCTTCTACTGAGAGAATTTCCAGACGCGTTTCATGCATTATTTATAGTGTGAGCACATTCAAGCGGTTCAGAAAATATTCATCTGTAATATCGGTTATAAATAATAAATACAAATTATAAAGACACATTTTGGCTAAGTTGTTTATTTTCGAGTGTTATGCTGCCTTCACGTGCTCTCGGAATTAGTGTAAATAGGAGTTTCCAAGGTAAAAATTGCACGTGAACGCGCTCCACCCCTCGAAATATGAACGAGATGAGTTCATACTTAATAATCACGACTTTAGAAGTGGGAATTGTCAAATTTCCGATAGCACGTGAAGGCAGCATTACTTTCACTTACTTTTGTTATTTCCAAGCTGGTAAACTGAAATATTGCGCATGATTTGAGATATGTTTTCCACGCAGGTTGTAAGAGCGGCTATGACAGTTCATAACACAGCAAGCGAAACCATTCTAATGTGTTTTTAACTGTATAATACAAGTTTTAAAGTCTACCTCCACTACTACTCATTCTCTAATGTAGTGTCTGTGTCCTAAAGTCCGCGAATGCATTGCGTTGCTGACGTCACGTTCCCATTCTCTATGGCATTAGGTTGGCTTGACGTTCGCGAATCTAGGGACCGTCTCTAAAGTTACATACAACATTGGTAGGCTATACACGTTTCTAACTTAAATGGCATTTGAAGAGATTGACTTAGTCATAAAACTGACAGTAAAGTGTTAATCTAGGTGTTAGGTATGATGCACACCTTTTGGATTTTTGATATTTAATCAAATAAACTATCAAATCATATGAAAATATATGCTTTATTTCACTAGAATACTGTATGGGCTCTTACACAAAATATGCTAGATTTAAATGTGTCATAGCTGATAAAACACTGATGAGAATATTGCTTGAGAATATATTTACAGATATAATATTAGAGATTTATGCATTATGCGTTGCCATTGACGACGGCCATTATAAGGAAGGAAATCCCACAGAATCTAGCTTAAAAAAGTGCTTAGAGCTGCTTGATTTATTTTTTGTTTGTTGATTTTCAAATATAAATTGATAACCGTGATAATTTGGGTCACTATTATGTTCATATCATACTTGCCTGTTGAGTGGAGTTTATGTCAGCATCATATAAAATCAACAATAATGATAATAATAATAATATTAAAGCAAACACAGCTCTGGTATCGGAATAGTATCGGTATCGGCCGATATCCAAATTCAGGTATCGGGATCGGAAGTGAAAACATGTGGATCGGTGCATCGCTAATATATATATATATATATATATATATATATATATATATATATATATATATATATATATATATATATATATATATATATATATAGGCCTTTCACTATAAATCTGGTATAAGCCCTGTGGCACTCTGTGCTGTAGCAAATGTTTTGTCAAATTGCTAGTGCAGCCTCCTTTGCATGTTATTAACTTTTCACATGTGTTACATTTTGCTCATTACCATTCATTCTTTGGAAATTAATCCATACTTGTGACTTTCTCTTCGCCATGCTGCTGGTCAACGAGAAAATATCTGACGCAAAACCGTAAATGTGTAGCGCGAGGGCTTTCAGGCTGAACTGCGTTGCACTCCTGGAAGCGGCAGGCAACGTAATTAATATTCATGATGAGGTGAGCCAGGGTTGCCAGGTTTTCACAACAAATCCCGCACAATTGCTACTCAAAACAAGCCCAATTGCGTTTCAGGGGGCTTCTCCGGTAAAATTTGCATTTCCGGGGCTAAATATCACATAATTGGGGTCGATTTAACCCGCGGACATGAAACACAGCCCGCGGCAACAGTGTTTAAGTAGCCCAATTCCGCGGGAAAACCACGGACTTGGCAACACTGGCTGTCACTCGCTTCCAGCGCTTCGCGCACACATTGCACCAGAACCGTTTTCGGAACCGAAACTTAGGAATTTTGCGCGGTTCTGGTATTTTTCAAAAATCATTTTCGGTTCTGCATAAGAACCGGTTCTCGGTTCCCAACCCTACTGATGCAGCCCCTGAATGAGACGCACAGAAATACTGCAAAATAATAATAAAAACGCGACTTTGTCTCGTCTCATTTTCGTCAACGAAAATGAAGAGACATTTTAGCATAATTTTTATTTTGTGAACCACATTTAGTCTCGTTTTTATTCGTCATCGTCACATGACCAGCATTTACGTTGCGTCTCGTCTCGTTTTCGTCACGTGATAAAGGTTCGTTGACGACGATATTTAGTCATACTTTTCGTTGACGAAAGCAACACTAAGTGTGAGCAGCGACTATTTGTTAAATTAGCCTAAATAGTCTTTGTTAAATGGCCTTGAACCACTGAGACAAAAGCGCACACCACACGAGATATGTAAATTAATATAAATATGTAAATGTTATAAAATATAAAAAATAAATAATATTCATATTATATTTTAGCCTGACAAGCCAGACCCACATCAAGATGTTGGGTCTGGAAACTCACCATTGACCGGGCTCAATCCGAGGGGTGGGATAAACGGTTGTCTTTCATATTCTCTCTACACGCAATTGGGTAGCGGCATGAGCGCCACAACCAACCAGAGTGAAGAAGAAGGTGAAGCCGAGCTAACGTTAGTTGACTTTCGCCGTATCCGGTCGGCAAAACTTCGAACATATCTTCTTTTCTTAAGAATGACTTCAGTGCCGTTCTTTGTTCTTTTCTCAAAGAAAAGCTTAACTCCAAGTCTTCCAGAGTCGCGGCCAAAGCCGATTCAATAGACCGCTGTTCGTCAGCTTTGTTTACGAGTAGCACGCAGAACCTCCGCAACTCTGCCGTGACGTGCCGTCATTATGTTAAGCCCGCCCAACAACTCTACACACGCTGTGATTGGCCTGACCAGAGTTTGGTTTTTCCAGCTCGCAGGTCTACCGAGAGTTGCTAGACTACACTCGCGGCAAAATACATTTTCTGCCGCTAGGGTGTGTCTAGATTTCTAGGCTAATTATATATTATATATAAAAGTAGCATAATATACAATCACGGTAGTGTGAGCAGCGAGTGACAACACTTTGTTAAATGAAATAGCCTTGAGCTTTTGTTAAATAATCTTCATTAACCACTGAGACAAAAGCGCACACGAGATGTAAATTGTAAATGTAAATTAATAGCCTGACTATGTTAAAAATATGAAATATAAAAACTATAAATATAAATAATATATTATATGCGCTGGTGTGTGCGCGAAAGTCGTTAAGTTTATTGTTTGATGAAGTAAAAATATGGGAAATAAATAAACATGAACAAATAAATATATATTACTGATCAATACCGATAAATAAAAATGTGTTTGTTTGTCTTTGTTTATGCTGTTCCTTCTTCAGATCTCTCAGTTGTGATCTGACCTGCTCTCTCAGCAAAAAATGCTCTCTGCTCTCCAACACGCAAACTGCCGAACGTCTTAGATGCTAAAAAACACAATCATCTTCATTAAAACGAATGAGACTAAATGCTCTTACAGTGCTAAGGTCACTCGTTCTGATATTGCGGTCTTTGATCTTGAAATGAGCTGATGAATAGCCTATAATGCAGCTCATATCTGTTGCTTTCGTTGACGTGAACTCCGTTAAATGTGCATAGGCTAGCGCAATAATTGAAGATCAGATTTATATAAATTTTGCGGAGAGGTGTAAGTTAAGACAACCTGCCTGTTTTTTATTTATTTATTTTTGAACATGTTTACTCAAAAAAAAAAATATTATAAGCAAGACAAGTTAAAGCAGCACTAGGTAACTTTTCAACCGTCATAATATATTTTCAAGACTCTTGTGATGATACATCGACTTACAATAGGTTGAATGACACGTCTGCCATAGCCTGACGGGGTCTGTATCGTTTTTAATCGTACTTTTAAACTTCGGGTTTCGGGTAGTAACCCGAGAACAAAAAGAACTACAAAATTCGACCGCTTTACGGCATTTACGTCACTTCCAACCACCACCCCCACTTCCTTAAATTCGGACGTGCAAACCCAACTATCATTTGTTTGCCGAATGTTATAGTCATGGCCGAAGCAGCACAGAAAAATAAGAAAGCAAAGGTTTTGTCGGAGGAAAGCAAAAAGAGGAAACGAGAAAGTGATCAGATTAAAGGCAGGACGAGGATCAACATTGGGCCAGCGTTTGCTCGTTGGCGTGAGCTGAAGGAGGAGGGGCTACATTCTTGCAAGTAAATACATAAGACATACAAAATCATATTTTAGGATACCTAACATGTCTGTGATATTTGTTTATTTGTCTTGCCACTTCACTATAGCAGTGATGCAGCAGCAGATGTCTCTCTGATAAAAACTATATTCTTTTGTTATTTCATGCCAAAGAGGCCATCGTCTGTAAGGCTGAGCAATTTTATCGATTCTGCGATATAAATCAATATTTTTTCCCCCCAAGAAAGTATAGATTTTTAAGCCGCGAGTATCGATACATAGTCCCATTCAAATCCCCGTGTTTACCCCCATTCGCGTTGCAGGAAGAGCGATTTGGTCAGCCAGCCGCTAATGTCACTGTAGAGCAAGTTACCCGTACTACTAACTTTACACAGACTAGGTATGTGCATTTCTGGCAAAAATACTATTTGATATTCGCTGATAAGTATTCGAATATTATTCGAAAATCGGTCAATCAAGAATTCCCCACGCACGCACACACAAACCTCGGATACACGCACACACAATGACACAGGGAGAGGTTTTTATGATTTGTATGAAATCAATCTGTTTAATACAACAACTGTACCATCAACATCAATTTATTTCAACGTAGGCTTAGGCAGATAGGCCTACATGCCCGAAAACAGATCGCTATATATAATTTTTTTTTTTTTTTTACTGAACGCATCCTGCATGACTGAACTAGACACGTCTTTAGTCTATGGAAACGATGGCCTATCGGAAACTGTTTATAACCTTTTCAATATTAAAAACTGCTAAATCATCTTCAAGTCTTGAAAACTGATAATCTCGTAATGTTGCCTCAAGCATTAATAATTTGGCTGCAGGAATGAGACTACAACATGAACTTGACGTCAAACTCTTTAAACAAATCAATCTCTATTAATAGTTGTACATTTACACCCATAGTTTTGTTATCAAAATGAAATGTTCATACGAAAATGTGCTATCTATGCCAAAATGATTTAGGCTTATAGGTTAGCGGAACACAGTTGTCGGCAATATAGCCTAACGTGAACGTTTATTAACACCTCGTTTTATTAACGAAAGTAAGTGGTCATAGTCTAGTCTGCCATATTTTTGTTAAAAAAAATGAGCATATCCACATGTTCGGGATGAAGCGCTGTCCACAAATCTGTTGTCAGTGACACTTTATTGCCACTTGCTAATTGGGTGCGTAGATCGCATGCACCATCATCATATAACTTCTATCATATAACATATAACCAGTCTAGAAGTGACCGTCTTTCTAGATGGGACAGTGAACTCCGGTTCAACAAATGCCATGAACTCGCGAAAACCCTTCCCTTCAACGAAACTGATGGGTAACGTGTCTTTCGCGATCATCTTTGAAAGCAAGATTCTCTGTCATTTTCAAGTCATTTTCTCTGCCCGCTTAGCATCTAACTTTCGTGGTCTAACCAAAAAGCTAGCCACTGACTGCTGACCTGTAGATGGACCCCCAGTGCAAGCATGCTTTCATCGTAGGTGGTTGTGCATGGTTGTGGTCGATCCGTGGTATGCCAGCTTTCCTTGACATAGTTTACACTGAACTTCGTTTGCATTTATTTTATTAAACGAGTTCCATACAGAACTTTTACTCGGCTGAGTCTGCATCGTTCACGCCACGCCACAGTTAACAGTTAACGGCAAGACAGGCAGTATGCTCTTTTTCTGTTCTGTTATTACAATACACATAAATATGTGTTGCGGAGGTTTTGGTACTAGCGACACCCTCTGGTTGGATCTAATGTGTTACAGGAGCACATCTGCCTTTCTAGTGCGTGTTTCTTTTCTTTTTTTCTTGAGTTTCTTTAGTAATGGAGATAACGATAGTCACATTCATTATTCGATATGCGATGTGATTCCGACTATTCGATGATCGTTGCCCATCCCTAACACAGACGCCGACCTCTTCTTGTTTACCATGTGGTTTACGGAGTCAGAGCGAGGAGATTCAAGAAAATGGCGGCGAATATAAATCCAGCACCTTCATGCTTAAAAGTAGATGTGTGGGAACACTTTAAGCTTAAAAAGAAGAAGGAAAGCGACGACTTAGACTCAGGGGTCAACAACATAAGTCGCCCGCAAGGACCACACGAGTCGCCCGCGGGTCTGTTCTAAAAATAGCTCACCATAGCAGCTCCGTTCAGTCGCTTCCGTGTTAATTTAAGCGCAGGGCTCCAGACTGAAGCCGAATATATATATATATATATATATGTGTCTGTACAATAATAAACTGCAAAATACTATATTAATATTACTGCTACATGTTCTGCGTCTGTGTGGATGACGGGCGCAGCGGGCGCGCACTCGCTCTTGTAGTCTCTGCCGACACGGACGCATAGACCGTCACTTCATGAGAATTTACCGTTTCATTTGAGAAAACTGGGTGCGTCTCAATCAGCTCCTGGTTCAGTAGTCAGGGAACTGATCAGGACATGAGTCAATGGGCTGATCCCTGATCTGAGCCCTGACTGAACTAGGGAGCTGAATAAGACACGCACCCACTGTCATATCATGAACACACACACTGGTAATCACGGCAACCCGTCAAAATAAAAGTTCAGTTTAACGTGAAGAAATTGACTACAGATTGTAGCCTACAGTAAATTTAGCCATGTCTCTGTAATAATAATACGTCTCTACTAATAATAATAAATATGAAATAAATAATACTAATTATATAATTATTAATGGTTGCTTATTTTTCACTTGATCTTTCATTTATAAACAATGTTTACTTTTAAACAGCATACAGCCTTTACATGTTTATGTATTATTTACTTATGATTATCATCATATATAATAAAACACTGATTTAAAAAAAAAAAAATAGTGGTATTGTACCGACTACTGGAACTACTACTATACTCTTTCAGGTGTAAAACAGTTTGGATAGTTGTTAATATGAGAATTATGATGCATTATTTAAGAGCTTGTAACAGCATTGGCAGCTGGCAGGAAGTCTAAATCTTGGACTCATCATCATTATCTCATGACTCTGCTGATCAGATCATACCAAACAGAGGTTCGTTATGTGAATGGCTATCTAGAGTTAATGAACGGCTCAAGAGTTGAATAGTTTGACTTCACAGCCTCAGGGAAGTCTTGTGACTCGTCAAACGAACACACATATCCTGTGTGCAACAGGCTAACAATACAATAGACACAGAACTCTTTTGCTGACTTCAGCGCACACACACACGCGGTTGACCACGTGAAGTTCGAACACGCACACACACATAGTTGAACACACGGAACTTTCGGACTCATCATACATACCCAACTTATAGGAACCATGCGGAAAAACAGCCGCCATAATGTTTAAATATATATATATTGTGTTGATTTGATGTCCTTATACGATGTATTAAAATAGCTAGGATGTTTACTGTTGTAAATCAAAACCTGTATGCCAGTAACTGTGATAATCTTGTATATCTGGACGCGCAAATCGCAGAATGACCGTTCTTAGTATCTCTGTTATCGCAAAATTATGACTAGGCCAAATTTGGTTAAAAAACCCGATTTTGATGCATAATTTCAGAAATACCAGCTTTCTAAAGAATTAGAGGCTTAGAATTTACACCCTATCGATTAACTGAAGAGGAGGGGGTTCAGAGAACAATGGAACACTCGCGCCTTCTCGAGAAGATCTCTCCACGGACGTGATTGGATCTTTCCATAAGTCGGGCTTGGCCACTCCATCTATAAATGCAGAAGTTTATCATTAACTCCTTGCGCTCTGCCACTACAAGGACCCTGGCCTTTGACCTTCCCTTGAGAGAGGGATTCCTTTGGCACCAAGCCAAGAGAGAGAGAGACCTGCAACTTCTGGAGCGACTTTCCTGAACTTCACAGAAATTCTCCGAACTCACCTCCATAGCGAACTTCCACGACGATTCGAACTCAGACACGTACACGAGAGAGCCTAATGCAAGTATTATATTTCACCTTTAACTGCTTGTACGAGGTTGTCTTAATTAATCCTGATTCACGAAATCATAAATGTCTGAAGGGTTTTGGTGAAGTGATTGAACTGTCTCTCTCTCTCTCTCTCTCTCTCTCTCTCTCTCTCTCTCTCTCTCTCTCTCTCTCTCTCTCTCTCTCTCTCTCTCTCTCTCTCTCTCTCTCTCTCTCTCTCTCTCTCTCTCATCTCTCTCATCTCTCTCTCCCTCGTGGATTCTCTCTTTCCATCATTCTCTTCCCTTTGATTTTATTCGTTAAGTTTGATTTTTCCTTGTTTGTACCATATCGTTTGTTTCTCATATATATATGCATATTTACCCCTGTGTGATTCGTAGCTTTGTATTCTATAGTGTTTTATTAAAACTCAATAATTGCATTAAATTGAATCCTTATTGTTTTGCTCACAAATCTCGAAGTCACTGAAGCGTAAGATCTAAGCTACCCATTTAAGCTTGATTTTCATGTATTACTACCTCAGTAATACAAATTGTGCAAACATAAGAGATATTATTTGTCCTGATCAAACAGATCAATGTTTCTTAAGGTTTGTAAGATTGATAATTGATGAAGAAATCAATTTGGATAAAGGTTACTTTTAAATGATTAAAGGTTCCGTTATACGTTAATTTTTCTGTACAACAAGCTAATAATATTCATAAACTCATGAATATTCATACCATTTGAATTAATTATTCCCCAAAACTTATTGTTGTTACAGTGGTGGAGGATGCTTGAGCAGTTTCAAACTTTGTTTTTGTGAGCAATATTAATATTCATATTCATGTGTAATTTTTGGGTATTAATATTATGCACGCACGTTTTCGTTCGTTTCTTTGAACTGTGAGACAAATCGCGCAAAGCGAAACTCACTCACTAAGGCACGACGCCGAGCTCAGTTTAAAGCATATTAACAGATGCTAAATTGGCAATATTAAATGTCCTGCAGAGATAAAGAAATCTCTGTTCAGTCCGTACATGAGTAATATTGTTTTGTCCCGCTTGACTTGAACGACGAAATCTTCTTTCAAGCGGAAGATTGAAATAGGGCGAGCCTCCCCTATTCAATAATAGGCCTAATATAATATTAAATCGTTAAAGATAAACGATAAAACTCCTGGTTTCGCATTGGGGTAGCTATCCAAAGCCAGACCTAACACATGACTCATAAATGCTGACGGACCGTCAGCCAGTTTGATAAATGTCTATTGGAGTTCTTTTAAATGTGAAGCAAAGCAGATGTTAATTCCTGTAGCCACATGTTTCTTGTGCCATTATAGCACAAAAGGGCCCGCCGTGGTCTAAAAGTCATTGTGTGTTAATTCTGGGTGCGACCATTATCTGATTTTTGGTCTTCAACCCCAACGAGCGTGTGTTGCAACTCCGCGTGCTAGACGCCCGAGGGCGCGAGCTCACAGCTCTCGAATTACACTTCCTCATAACTTTATCCCGAGCGAGCGCAACAGCGCCATCTCGTGGGTATTTGCGGATAGTTCTACTCTCCGCTAGTAATTTTGTCTTGACAGACTTAATTTTCCTTCCTAAGTTGAGCATGTGAATTGTTAATGATTACTGTTAGGAACGTTTTCATTTATGCAATTTTACTAAGCATTAGGCAGCAACCAGGTCTCATTCTCGCTGATTAAAAACACGTATTTGAATTTGGGTTTAAAAGGAAAAATGAATTTCCTCTAACTTAAATTGAAATTAGGTTCTTAAAGTTACTGACAGTCCGCTTGGAAGGAAGGACGCCACCGTGTGGCCGTACCCTGCTAAGTCAGCTTACAGCTCTCTCTCTCTTTTCCACTTTCTTCCAATTCTGTCTGAAGTGCTTATTCCTGTTTCCCTTGCTGATTATTATTTTATTTTTTTTGGTTATTAATGATACTCCAACTTAGCCTTAAATTGTTATAGGATATTATTTGGACTTGCTTTCTTTTATTTACATTCTCCCTACAGGCTTATTTAAATTTAAATTTTAAACTTGTTTTGAATTTAATTTGAATTAAGTTTGTCTTGTTTAATTTTAATTTTCTATTTAAGTTAATTTTATTAATATATTTTTTTTTTTATTAGTTAAATTTTTTTTTTTTAATTTTCTTCCTCTCATTTGGGTTAGGTTCATTTTGATAGTTACCAACATTATCAAAATTACCTTTTGTTTTATCATTAGTTGATAGAAACCTTTGCCTTTTTCTAAATCACTCTCGGTATAGGATTTTGCATTTCCTTTTCGGCTGCAACCATAAATCACTTGATCCGGTAAACAATAGAGTCTTAATTAATTTTGATTTCGCCTGTTTACCCTCTTTTGTGTATTTATCGTAAGGCTCACAAACATCTGTGGTGAACTGAGAATCGTCTCAACGTGGTCTCCACGAGCAAGGTTGTCCAACCGACGTGACCTGCACCGGCTGTGTGTGAATCTCGGTTTCTTTTACCTCTGTCCGCCGTTGCGGCACGCAGTGGCGACATCAGCAATCTGACACTCCAAAGCCAGTCAACCAGTTCAGCTGACACACACAAGGCAATTTCTGGCACCAGTACCTAAACCGGGGCTTTATTGGGAGCCACTCTTGAAAAAAGAGGGTTCTGGGGAGCGGGCCAACTTTGCTGTGCTGGCTGGCGGTTGACAGGTGGGTGCTGTCAGGTCGTGTTTAAAGTCTAAACTGTTTGAGTGGGCGTAACGCGACAGAGTAACAAGGACCGAGGACACGGCAGTTGGGTGTTTGGGAACGCCCGGAAGGCCGACTGCGCCACTGGTTTCCACCTGAGCGACCTCAAATCGCCCCGGATAAACTAAAGGTAATAAAATCCACATTATAAGCCAAATATTAGATACTCCCCGAGTATAGCCTAAACGTTTGGCCCACCTTTCCTCTCTAAGCCGCAACCTTTTCCTAGGTTTCCTACCCCGATAGCCACACATACTGTAGGCCCTATCAGAAACTCTTACGAAAGGTAGCAAGTTTAACCCCTTTAGTACTTCTCTAACACTCCCAGCGTTCGCGCTTATTCTCCTTGTTATTGCAGACCAATTCATTTTGTGTTTGTTTTCACTGTGCTCTTTCCTACTTTCACTGTCTGGACTGTCGTAATCTTGTTTCTTTCAGTTCACCAAGAGACCCCAAGGAAAGCAAATTAATAGAGTGACAACCAAGCAGCCGGCGTCACCAGGTGACCCACAGGGCTACCGCCTGTCAAAGCCTCTATTTCAGGCCGATCCAAAAATTGGCCCGCCTAATTGTCTAACCGTCTAACTGTCTACATCAGTTAGCCAAAATTCTTGTCGACGGCATAGTCCGTACAAGAGCTCGTAAACCTTAGAACAAACTTGCATTGGCCTCTTTGTGTGTGTGTGCTGTGTTTCTCTCGCCCACAGTGAACCAGTATGTCCCGTTCATCCAGTCCCGCTGTCCCTTGGGATCGCCTAGCGGTATGGCTGGAAGCGATGACGAGCACTGTTCCGTCGGAGGACACCAGTGATCTGCAACTGCTGAGCCAGGAGGAACTGGACACAGAGCTAGACAAGCTGACGGCACACGACCCGACGCAGAGTTACTCTCACAAAGAACTGGCCAAGATCCTCGGGAGCCTCGCCCACAACCTCGTCGCCCAGGCACGGCTAAGAGAAAAGAGCCACACCGACCTGGAACAGGAAGCGGCAACACTAAAGCTCCAAGCCGAGGAGGCCCGGAGAAACCAGGCCCTCACCCAGCGTCATCTAGACCAGCTACTTCTAGAGACCGAGGAAAAGGGTGAAACGGACACAGAACGAGAGAAAGAAGTAAAAAGACTTCAAAAGGCCCTGGAAGATCTGCGTCTGGACAAAGACCGCAGAGAGCAGTCGGAGAAAGACACCAGGGAAGAACTCAACGAACAGCTCCGGCGAGGCGAAGCTCTCCTAGAGAGAGCCACCACCGCACTCAAAGACAGAGATGCTAAAGCCAAAGCCTCCGAAAACCACTTGCAGGCTGCCCGAGCCGAGATCAATAAGCTGGTCCAGCAAAGACATGAGCTCAAAGATGAACTTGCCCTTGTTCACAGAGAACTGAAACATTCCTATAAACTGCAAAGTGACCGGGAAGGGGGAACGCACCACACCAAGTTTCCCCCGACCAGCTGGTCCGCACCTTTCAGCCAAGAACCAAGAGCTGGAAAGGGGGGTGACAGCCCACTGCTCAGACTGTCACCTGCTAGCCTCCACGAACCCCCGCCAGCAGCGGAGGAAGGGATGCCCTTCCAGGAAGTCAGGGCCAGCAGCCACGTAGCTCATAAAGACCTTTACAAGCTGGCCAGAAATATCCCTACTTTCAGCCCAGACCCTGCAGGAGGACACGATGTTTATGCCTATTTGCAAGACATAGACTTTCACCTGCAGACTGTCGCTAACGCGAGCACTTGGGACAGATTGTGCCTACTCAAACTCACGTCTAACCGGGACGTGCGTAGCTTTCTAGACCGCCAACCAGAGACTGTTAAAGCGGACTACGGCCAGCTACGACGAGCTTTAATTCGTGAATACTCTGATCCAGAATCAGTCCAGGGACTCATCGCTGCTGTGGACCTCAGGCAAGGTCGACTTGAAACCCCACAGAACTTTTATAATCGACTGCGGCATACCTACTTCGGCGCACGAAACGAACCAGGCATGGAGGAGGACCTCAGCTTCAGAACCCTGTTCCTCCGAAACCTCCACCCCACGATTAATCACCATCTGGGAGTTCTGGTTTGTCCACGCAGCATGTCCACCCAACAGTTAAGAGACTTAGCTCACAAGGCTTACACCAAGCAAAAGGCTATTTCTGAAAAGACTGTAAAACACCCAACCATTTGCCCTGTCTCTGAGCATCGCCCAGAGCTGACCCTAGAGGGCGCCCAACAGAACCACAGTTACGGACCCGTCAACAGAGAGTCTACACCATTCCAAGCCAGCAGAGGGCAGCATGATCGTGGTAATGCCCATCCAAGGTACCAGAACGATCGCTCTGGAGGATCCTGGGACCGGCCTCGCCCCCTCCACAACCAAAAGGGGAGGGGCACATGGGAAGCCGGCCGGCAACCCAGAAGGAGCCGAACCCTCTCTCCCAGAACGCCAAGCCCAGAAAACCGACGGAGGGACCACTCTCGACGTGGTACTGGTAAGCGCGGATCTGAGCCCACGGCTAACAAGAAAAGTACGGTCGAGTCCGAAGCTGCAGAACTGCTGAAGGTACTGAAGGAGTTTCTACAAAAGAAACCCCGCAAGACAGACAAGAAGGATGAACCAGACACCGCATGACTGGACCGGACGCCTGAAATCAACCTTCCTGACCTTTCTGCAACTGAACCTAACACCCAGAACACTGTTTCCCAACCACAGACTCTCGAACTAACTGTTGCACCCACACACGTCAGCAACACCCACTCACTCCAGCTGACGGCAACACTTCCTGACCGAGACAGTGTCACTCCGCACACCAAGGTACATGAAAGTGCTGTCCTGATTATCTGCACTCACAGTGAGACACAAGAGACATATCCCGACTGCCTACCGACCAACACACAGGCCCCAAAACCCAGACTCTTGGGGAACCTGATCGAGAAGGGAATGGCTCGAAAACTCTACCTAACCATCACCTTGGAAAAGGAACTGAGGCTCGAAGCCCTGGTTGACACCGGCTCCGACCTAACGTTGATATCCGTTCAACTGTTTGACAAACTCAAATTTGAAGCACAGAGACAGAATCGCACTCTTAACCTTCACACGTGTAAGCTGAATGTGCAGTCGTACAGCCAAGACGACATCCAGCTCAAAACCATAGCTCCCATTCACCTGACAGTTGGGCCTATGAGTCTTGTACATCCTGTCTATGTGTCACCTATGAACACTTATCCGTTTCTCATCGGCAAAGACCTGCTGGACCGTTTCAAACCTTTACTGGACTTCAAACAGCTGAAATTCTGGGCACAAATGCGAGAACCTCTTCCCCTCCAGACACACAGGTCTTCTGAGCAAGACTGTCAGGTCACAGAGGTCACGGCAACCCCAACAGAACCAGACTGTCAAGTCACAAAGGTCACGGGAACTCCTGCAGCCAGCCGTGAGAACACAGTCTCAGACCCAGAGCAAACTTCAAGTTCGCTACTCTGCACATTTCAGCTCACCATAGACTCTGATACCTACAGCCCCAAGGTCATGACTGACCTGCAGCTGAATGATATCACCACAACGAACACTATTCTAGCATTATGGGCAGACAACTCAGCCATTAGTCTCTCACTGTTCAATGCACTCAGGGAACACACACCAGACCCGCCTTATGCCAGCAAGCGCACCCGCTTCCCTTTGAACTCACACCCCTCCTCTATGGTGTCCGCCAGAGGAATCTGTGCGCTGCGCTTGACATGGAATCATCGGTGCCTGACCCATTACTTCCTGGTCCTTCCGGACCCGCCCCACGATGTTTACATCGGAGCAGACATTTTGGTTCGCCTCCAGGCTCATGTGGACACGTTTAACGAAGTGGTATGGGCCCCATTGACTTTACAGCCACATGTTTCCATCAGCCATGACAACCTCATGTCAGGACAGACCATCCCTGAGGTCTGCACCCTAGTCAACGAACAGGGAACGGTGGTACCAGCATACACCAAAGGGGTCGCTGTTCGGCTCAACATGCGATGTGGTCAAACCTTAAACCACACGCTGGGCTTCTTCCAACCCTCACCTGAATGTGTGGAACTCGGACTCACACTTGAAGCCACACCCCTCACTGAAGTGTCATCTCGTGTAGTCTACATCCTCTTCAACAACTGCACAGCAACTGACATCAACATTCCCAAGGCCTACCGGCTGGGATGGCTAGTGAGCCATGACTTTCATGACTTTGAACTTGTACTACCCATCATTGGGCCCATTCCACCTGCACTGATACCCGAAGGGAGCACAGATAACACACTGTTAACCGCACCCTTCAAATTCATTGCCATCACGTCTGTCATGCCAATGACCAAAGACCAGGTGTGCCGAACGGAGCTGACTGAGGACAGTCACCTCGCGGTATACACAGTCTCCCACCAGCCTGTCGGTGAGACTGATGACCCGGCCACACCTCCCAAGACCAACCTAACTGATGACACACATACGGAGGAACCGTACCCAGGTTTTGAGTCTCAAGTGCAGCAAATTCTACGAGACGCTGACGCGCTCCAGAGCGAGACAGACCGTCAAAGACTCAAACAAGTCCTTTATAAGTTCAAAGAATCCTTTGCTAAAGACTCTTTAGACTGCGGTCTCACCAACCTCCACACGGTGCGCATCCCAACACACCCTGATGCGCCTCCCACTTTTGTCAAGCAATACAAGATTCCCATCGCCTCACACGAACCAGTGCAGGAGATCATCGAATCCATGCTTGAAAAAGGTGTCATCCGTCCTTGCAACAGTACCTTTTCAAGCCCCTTGTGGCCTGTGCTGAAACCCAGCGGAGCCTGGAGACCTACGATCGACTATCGGAAATTGAATCAACAGGTACCGTTGTCAAGATGGCCTATGACCCAACTAGAACAAGAAATACCCCGAATCAGGGGAGCCACAATCTTCTCTACACTTGATGTGGCCTCTGGATTCTGGACCATTCCGGTGCACCCAGAAGACCAACACAAGCTAGCATTCACATTCGGCAACCGACAATACACCTTCAACAGGTGTCCGTTCGGCTATGCCAACTCACCAGCTGAGTTCAACATCTTTCTGAACAAAGCCTGCCCAGACGCCAGAGTAAGAGGCAACCTGATCTATGTAGACGATGTTCTCATGAAGAGCACAACGGTGGCCGACCACCTGAATGAAATAGACTATGTTTTGAACCAACTGTCCTCAGCCGGTGCCAAGATCGCCCTCCACAAAGGTCAGTGGTGCCGGACCAAGGTCAACTACGTGGGCCTGCTCATCGGATCCCAAGGCATTGAACCTCAGTCAAACCGTATTCATGCCATTCAAAACATCAAGCCTCCTACAAACGTCTCTGAGCTGCGCAGTTTTCTAGGGGTATGCAATTACTCCCGACAGTTCATCGAAAACTACTCAGACATTGCTAGACCTCTAACAGCCCTGCTGAAGAAAGACTGCCCTTTCGTCTGGTCAGACGCTCAAGAATACGCCATGATGGCACTTAAAAGACATTTATGCACAGCTCCATGCCTTGCTTACCCCGATCCACAGAAGGAATTCTACCTGGAAGCCGGGTTTTCCGACCAATGTCTCAGTGCTGGCCTATATCAAAGACATGACCAAGACAAAAAGGTGGTCGCATATGCCAGCAAAACGCTTCTCCCACCAGAGTGCAAGTTCTCTGACTGTGAAAAAGCTCTGTTCTGCACGGTGTGGGCCATTCAGCGATTCTCCAACTACATTGGGGCACAGAAAGTTATCATTGAGACTTGCCACCAGCCCGTAATGTTCCTCAACAGCCAACGCATCCGAGATGGCGTTGTCACTAATTCACGTATAGCCACGTGGTTAATGGCCCTCCAGGGACGCAATGTTGAGGCACGGTACGCACAAAATCACAAGTCTGCACTGGGCAATGGCCTGGCTGCATGCCAAAACTGCTCTGATAACACGCCTGCTGCTGCAGCGGATGCACAAGAACCCCAACAACAACAACTGACCTGTCACAGATACTTTGAACCGAATGCGTGCCAGGGCATGCCCACGGCCTACGTCGATGGGTGCTCCTACAACCACGACGGCGTCCTAAAGGCAGGTGCAGGAGTGCTGTGGGTGAACGATCAGCCGTGCCCACCACAACACTTCAAGTTGGGCCCCCAATCATCGCAATATGCAGAGATAGCAGCTATTCTCATAGCCCTACAGATCGCATCAGCCAATGACATCAGAGAACTGCTCATCTGCTCAGACTCTAACTATGCCAGACTCAGTTTCGTGTGCCACCTTCCAAGCTGGAAACAGAATGGTTTCAAGACCGCTAACAACAAGCCAGTCAAACACCAGCACCTGTTCCAGGAATGTGACAACATCACAAGAACACATGACCTGACAGTGTACTGGAAGAAGGTAAAAGCACACTCGAAGCTACCAGGTCTCGACAAAGACTTGAATGACCAAACAGACGCCCTCGCCAAGACGGGCGCACTACACGGTGACATGTGGGTACCCCCAAACCCCACATCCAGCCCCAACATTGCAGTACTAACCCGCAGCAAGCGACCGGCACCGGCTACAATGCCCGCCTCGCAGCCGCTATCGCTAACTCCACAGATTTCCAACAACGACATCGCGGATATGCAAGCCTCTGACACTGCAATAAAGACAATTCTTGACCACCTCTCTGACCCCTCCTGCCACCCTATCACTGACTCTGAGCTCACTGATGACTCAAGCCTCAGACATCTATATAACTCCAGACACATGTTGCGTATACAGGACAACATTCTGTGGTTTGCGCCCGATGACAGCACAGCGCCAAGGCTTGTGGTGCCACGGTCGCAAAGGGGGGTCATGCTAATGTATGCCCACGACACACCATGTGCTGGACACCACGGCACCAGAGCCACGTATGACACACTGAAACAGGTGGCATATTGGCCCGGGATGCAACAAGATGTGGCAGAGTATGTCAGAGAATGCCTGGTTTGCTGCCAGTTCCAACCAGCAAACCCGAACCACAGAGCCCCACTGCAACGCAGAGGGATCACGTTCCCGTGGTCAGACCTACAAATCGACTGGGTGGGACCCCTGCCCAGGTCCGCAAGAGGCAACAAGTACTTCCTCACGGTGGTGTGCCAGTTTACCAAATGGGTAGAGTGCCTGCCAGCACCCAATGACACCGCCCAAACCACAGCATACCTCCTGATGAACCACATCTTCTCCCGGTTTGGATTGCCACTGAAAGTCAACTCAGACAGAGGCACCCATTTCACGGCCGAGATTATGCAACAGATCTGGAAATGCCTAGGAGTACGGGCTAGACTTCACATCAGCCACCATCCAATCTCGTCCGGCCAGGTCGAGAGATCGAACCGAACGGTGGTCGCCATGTTGAAAAAGTATGTGTCTGCTAACCAGAAAGACTGGGATATGAAACTCCCCCTCGTTCTGATGGCTCTCAGAGCTACCCCGCAGGAATCGACAAGGGTGTCCCCCTTCGAGCTCATGACTGGGCGGCAGATGACTCTGCCACTTCACTTGCTGTACCAACCCGGAGACTCCAATCTTGTCACCGCGTACACCACATTCCAGTACCTCGAGGAGCTCCATAGACACTTAAAAGCAACCTTCGCGTTTGCCCAGCAACACCTGCAGAAAAGCGCTGAAGGTCAGAAAGCATATTACGACCGGAAAGCATCACGCCAGGAACTGGATGTGGGCGACAAGGTCTTGTATTACAGCTTCAACCCGCCACCTTTGACAGGCCCCCGGCGGCTGTCGAAGAAATTTCTGCCTCACTGGACGGGACCCCATGAGATTATGAACAAACTCTCCCCAGTAGCGTACCAAATCCAGTTAAACCGGGGATCCAGAGAACCAGTTCTCAAATGGGTCCACCGGAACCAGATTAAGAGACATGGGGCCACTAGCATAGAAAGACAGGGAGGGGCCAATGCAAGCTAAAACTCAACCGCCGTCACCGAAGCGAAGAGACTGTCCCATCCAACCCGGGACAAACCTTGCTGACCTGTTCCTTTTCTCTCTCCCCTGCTCCTCCCTACCTCTCTCACTCTCCTGCCTGTAATAGGATGCGGCTGTGGATCATCCTCCTGTGCCTCCTGTCAACCAGAGGCCAGCCGCCACCCGACCTCATCACACCAGGCCCCGCCTCGGGCATTGTATTGAGAGAACAACCTGGGCTCCTGATCACCAATTGCCGGACGCACACCCAGAAAGTGTACGTTCGACTCGACCCTCGCAACGTCTACAGAGCACACTACCCCAAAGCAGTAGCCCAGTACAGCTGGGCCGGTGCCCGGTGGACAGAAGACTCTCTCCTCCATGCCGAGGCCGATGTCAAGCACATGCTCAACCAACTGGAGAAGATGACAGTCACCCAAGCGGAGTTAGGCGGACACAACCGCCGCTCCAAACGGTTCCTGGGAGCGTTGCTCGGAGCCGCCGCCGCCGTTGGAACTCTGTTTAACATTGGCATGTCCAGTGTCAACGCAGTAAACATAGCCACGATAAGACGGCATGTGGCTGAAATTCAGACGGAACTCCCACAGCTAAAAGAGCAACTCACCACACAGAGTGCAGCTTTACAAACCGTCGGCCAGACATTAAGAGGAACGGTGGTAATTCTGAACACCCACAGTGTCCTGTTGAACCAGACCGTGAACTCCATGAAACAGCTGTTTACAGTCTTCCAGAATGACTTTGCTCAAACGCAGCTGGTCACAGCCTTAATGACTGACATGCTACGGGAAATAAGCTCCTCCATCGACAGCTTAGCCATGGGTAGAATACCACCATACCTTATACCCTTAAGCCTGGTGCAAAGTGTGCTGGCGTCTGCTATCAACACACCCGCCGACCCTCTGCAGGTACACCTGGCCTACTCTCTGGGTAGCGCCATTCCCCTTTATGTGGACCCCGAACAGAAGGAGATAGGTTTCCTTCTTAACTTACCCATCATCGAGTCGAGCCGAATCTACCGACTCAAAGACATTGTCAATGTGGGCTTTTGGAAGGGTAACACACACCTTAAGGTGCGCACTCCTGAGGTGGTCGCCTACCACGACAGCGATACACAGCTGTACTTGGCCCCAAACCTGCACATGTGTACCCTGACTAAAGACATTCACTACCTCTGCCCTAGCAAGCCCTTCCTCAGAGACAACACCGAAGGAATCTGCGGACTGCAACCGATGATCAGCAACACCCGCTGCCCTACCGATGCCACGCCTCGTACCCAAGTCACCGAGACGCAGGCAGAGATCGTAGGTGACAGGTGGCTCGTCAACACTCCGGTGCGTACCGCTATGCTGATCTACGACCAGCATGACACCGCCACCCGCATCAACTTGCTGGACCAGAGCATGTGGATCCAAGTACCACGAGGGGCCATCCTCCACCTGGACGATTTGGCTTTGTACCATCTCCCAAGTGAAGAGTACCAGTCAGAGTTAGAAATCCCAGCCTTTTTCAAGGATCACAACTTCACCCTAGCTCCAGAACTAGAACGGTGGATTGAAAAAGGGGGGCCTCAGCTCATTGACATTGTTCCCCTCGACACAGCCCTCCAAGCATTGTCTCGATTACCCATCCTGAATACCTCACCTGTTGTCCAAACCTGGACCGCCGCTGACACGGCGCTATGTATCTCCATGATCATCGGCAATACCCTAACCCTGGGCATAGCCTTTCTCCTGTACAGGAAGTTCAATGAGATGAAAACCTCTACAGCCAAACTCACGACAGCCGTGTCTGGAGGTCTCCGATGGAAACCCCGGAGGGAGGGTACCATGCCAGAAGCAGATGCGAACCTCATCGAGCTGGCTCCTCAGCCATAACGAACAGCTACTCTCCAACCGTCCCGATTCACCTGCCATCCGATCACTGTGATGAGGGGTTGTCCGATAATGTCCATCGGACATCATCCGACAAAAAGGGGGACTGTAACAGCATTGGCAGCTGGCAGGAAGTCTAAATCTTGGACTCATCATCATTATCTCATGACTCTGCTGATCAGATCATACCAAACAGAGGTTCGTTATGTGAATGGCTATCTAGAGTTAATGAACGGCTCAAGAGTTGAATAGTTTGACTTCACAGCCTCAGGGAAGTCTTGTGACTCGTCAAACGAACACACATATCCTGTGTGCAACAGGCTAACAATACAATAGACACAGAACTCTTTTGCTGACTTCAGCGCACACACACACGCGGTTGACCACGTGAAGTTCGAACACGCACACACACATAGTTGAACACACGGAACTTTCGGACTCATCATACATACCCAACTTATAGGAACCATGCGGAAAAACAGCCGCCATAATGTTTAAATATATATATATTGTGTTGATTTGATGTCCTTATACGATGTATTAAAATAGCTAGGATGTTTACTGTTGTAAATCAAAACCTGTATGCCAGTAACTGTGATAATCTTGTATATCTGGACGCGCAAATCGCAGAATGACCGTTCTTAGTATCTCTGTTATCGCAAAATTATGACTAGGCCAAATTTGGTTAAAAAACCCGATTTTGATGCATAATTTCAGAAATACCAGCTTTCTAAAGAATTAGAGGCTTAGAATTTACACCCTATCGATTAACTGAAGAGGAGGGGGTTCAGAGAACAATGGAACACTCGCGCCTTCTCGAGAAGATCTCTCCACGGACGTGATTGGATCTTTCCATAAGTCGGGCTTGGCCACTCCATCTATAAATGCAGAAGTTTATCATTAACTCCTTGCGCTCTGCCACTACAAGGACCCTGGCCTTTGACCTTCCCTTGAGAGAGGGATTCCTTTGGCACCAAGCCAAGAGAGAGAGAGACCTGCAACTTCTGGAGCGACTTTCCTGAACTTCACAGAAATTCTCCGAACTCACCTCCATAGCGAACTTCCACGACGATTCGAACTCAGACACGTACACGAGAGAGCCTAATGCAAGTATTATATTTCACCTTTAACTGCTTGTACGAGGTTGTCTTAATTAATCCTGATTCACGAAATCATAAATGTCTGAAGGGTTTTGGTGAAGTGATTGAACTGTCTCTCTCTCTCTCTCTCTCTCTCTCTCTCTCTCTCTCTCTCTCTCTCTCTCTCTCTCTCTCTCTCTCTCTCTCTCTCTCTCTCTCTCTCTCTCTCTCTCTCTCTCTCTCTCTCTCTCTCTCTCTCTCTCTCTCTCTCATCTCTCTCATCTCTCTCTCCCTCGTGGATTCTCTCTTTCCATCATTCTCTTCCCTTTGATTTTATTCGTTAAGTTTGATTTTTCCTTGTTTGTACCATATCGTTTGTTTCTCATATATATATGCATATTTACCCCTGTGTGATTCGTAGCTTTGTATTCTATAGTGTTTTATTAAAACTCAATAATTGCATTAAATTGAATCCTTATTGTTTTGCTCACAAATCTCGAAGTCACTGAAGCGTAAGATCTAAGCTACCCATTTAAGCTTGATTTTCATGTATTACTACCTCAGTAATACAAATTGTGCAAACATAAGAGATATTATTTGTCCTGATCAAACAGATCAATGTTTCTTAAGGTTTGTAAGATTGATAATTGATGAAGAAATCAATTTGGATAAAGGTTACTTTTAAATGATTAAAGGTTCCGTTATACGTTAATTTTTCTGTACAACAAGCTAATAATATTCATAAACTCATGAATATTCATACCATTTGAATTAATTATTCCCCAAAACTTATTGTTGTTACAAGCTTTAAGTATTACATAACATGAGTAGCTCTCTGTGACTTTCATTTTTAAAAAGTAGCTCTCAAATGAAAAAAGGTTTGAGACCCTTGACTTAGACAAAAGCATTGCGGTTTGCAAGCTGTGCCACAAACGTGAAATACTCTGGAAATACCACCAAACGTCAGTGTCAACCTAAAAAAGCTGTCAAAGAAACTGTTCAGAACAGGCCACTTGCTGCAATTTTTAAAACACCATTGTTAATTGCAATACTGCACTTTATTATTTTTCAAAGGCTTGTAAGCTACAGTTTGCAATAAATGGAACTAATTTTCTCAACACATCTTTGATTCATTTTGTCCAGCATTTGCAAGCTGTAGACTCTGTCCAGTCAGAGACATATATTGTGTAATTGATGATTTTAGTTTTCAGTTCAGTTAATTCAACTTTGTTATTTTAAGCAGACTATATTCTGCACATGTATTGGTTGCAAGTGTAATTGTGGTTAGGGTTAAGGTTTTTATATTTAAGTTATAGTTCAGATGTGTGGTAGGCTAATCACTGCGTTGTGACTGCGGAACTTTTGGGGACAAAACAATCCGGCACCTTGTTTGGGCTCTGTTATAAAGCACATACAATATTACTTTAAATTAAAAACGAATAGTTAGTATGTTACTAAGTTACCTTGAAAGCGACAACGAGGTTTCTTTTGATATTTGACGATAATGGCGCTCTGTCTGCTCTCGACTCGGTACGTTCTTCATGCGCGCGCTACCAAGTAGAGTCAGCGTTGCAGCTGTGTGTTGGTTATGCGCTTTTTTCCAATATATCTGCGGGTTGTTTGGAACGAGCTGTAAAACTGGGACATTTCCGGGGACAACTCCAGTCGGGAACAGAACATTAAAAACCAGGACTGTCCCCGGGAAACCTATCGTTGATCCAAGTGATTGACAGGTGAAGCCAGGCGGCATGACAGGTTGGAACTTGGATCAAACCATCCTGGTATGGGGGAGACTCTGGGTTTTTAGGATAATGAAATTGAATAGCCTACTGAATATAACATTTATTTTATGCACTTATACTTATATTTTCCTGAAATATTTATTAAATAATTATTTTTAAAGGATTTTTGCATGGCTGCTACTTTTTAAATTTTTGTAGGCTATATTTTAAAATCTCACGTACCCCCTGGAGTGCCTTCACGTACCCCCATTTGAGAACCACTGCTTTAGAGATTTGTATATTTTGTTATATGTATAATGTGTCAAATGTTGAATTAATGCACCGTTGTCACCTCTCAACAGCAAAAGTTTGCAATAAAACAGTTTTGGAAAGTTCATACAGTGCAGGCTCCCACAGGGGCAGATGGACACTGTTTCCCTGTAGCCCAGCCAGTGAAGATGACTGATTGTTCTTCAGGACTGAGCTGCTGCAGACATAACCCCAAGATAAATCACCCTCGCCAAACACCCCTGCCGATACTCCACATGCTCCAAACCGACCTGCGCATCCTTACACCCCCCCCCCCCCCCCTTTATTTGCATAGAAGCTTCCATTTTACTCGGCATGCGGGGACACATTTTTCAAAAGAAGCCACATCCATCATTCAAAATTTGCAGGCCGCACTCCTTTTTCCACAAACAGTTGATTGTCATGGCACAGCAAATCTGCCCGTTCTCCTCAGGGAAAGAGGAAGAATTGATGAATCTCTTTGTAAACTGAAATCTGACATATGTAATGGTTTCCATGTTGCGGAGACTTGAAAACAGACATGTTATATTTAAAGGATATCCAGCATTGCCACTAATGGTGGTGGCTTGAAGAGTGAGTGTGAGGAGGAGAGATTTTTTTTGAGTTACTCATAAGGTAATAAGCACTAACATGATCTGAACTACTAAATGTACTTGAAGAGTAAGATTTAATCTGACGGTGCGGCTACATTTAACGTTGTTCGCTGAATTTAGTTGTTTGGTCAACTTGTGTCATTTCAAAATAGGAATCAACACACTTGGGAATTTCGCTTGAGGGCGGAAGATTTCCCCATGCATATTTCACATTGAGTTCTAGTTGGTCATTCAAATTCAATGCATTGACCAATAGAAAGCTGATTGGATAGAAATTGACATATATTGCTACACTAATGGCAATGGACCTTTATTTGCCCACAAAATTTAGCTAAAGCGACCGCAACTTTAGGCCTATAGATTCTAGTACTGTCAAGAAAATAATGAATCTGTTTAACTCAATATAGTTTGATCCCACCTCCTTTGCCTGCTTGTTTGAGCACCTCTCGTGATTTTTACCTAGAGCACTCTCGATGTATTATCATTGTCATAATCATTACCTGAATCCTCTACAGTCTTGAGAAGCACTGTTCGCTGAACTCTGATATCAGTTGGTTTTGATTTCTTTTATGGCAGACTGTTTGTTTTGCATCAGCAGGGAAGTGGGCCCCGCGCACCTGCATGAGGTTCAACTCTGAAAGTGGGACTGTGAGCATTTCACTGGGGCCGGCTGTCACCTCAGTTGTCTCTACAGATCCATCTTTTGAGTTATCTGACACCAACCTCTCTTGATTCAATCTCTTGTAGGCCTGCGGGATCTGTGATGGTTCAGTGGCCACATTTAACTCCGCAACACTCTTTCTGTCGCAGCTCTGCACATCATCAGTAACAGCCACATTAGCGGCGTTCATCTCATTTTTGTTAGAGTAGGTCTGTCTAATGTAATTCGTAATTGCCACAAACAGAAAAATCTTACTGACTTTGAACTAATGAAATAGAATATAATGTGTCTTTAATTGGGAAGAAGATTTTTTTAAATGATCTTTCAATGGGGTAAGAAAAATAAACTAACTGCTATTCAAAAGGAAAACACATTTCTTTCTCTTACCCCATTGGAAGATTTTTTTTTGTTTTAAGTATAAACACAGTGTCTACATCAGATGTGACCGTTGTCGCAATAGCTTGAGGCTGTCTACACTTGACGCGATAAAGTGGCCATTGCCAATCGAATTGTTCTTCGTGTTAGAAGTAGTGCAAGCGCTTGAAGTACGTCAGAAACACAATGTCGCAGCATCCAGTGTAGACAGCATCACTGATTATAATAGGTTGTATTTCCTTGCACCGCTCGCGTCTGGTGCAAAAACGGTGTGTCACTCAATTTTCAGAAAACAATTTTGTCATTTTAACTTCAAGTAAATGTATTTTGATTTAAGAATGTTTACTAGATATGTGTGCTGGTAAACAATACAAAAATACTAAGTGAGAATTTTTTTTCAGTGCAAAAGGCGTCAGTCTGCATTTGTTGCCATGCCAGACGAAGAGAACTGAGAAATTGTTTTCATTTTCCTCAAAATCTAAATTACTGTACAACTACAGTTCATTTGGACAACTTAAAAAAAGGAAAAGGCACTCTCATTTATACCAGAAAACTACAATCACTCGCTCCAAACATCGACTCAGATCGACTCGAAGATTAATCAAATTGAGGGTGAAAATAAGTCTGGAAGTGAGTGAGTGACAGAACGAGATAAAGTGAGCAGAAGTGATGGAGAGGGGGAAGAGGGAGGATAATGCAAACCTGATGTGTAGCGCACAGACTTCAGCACCCGGTTTTCTCCTGTTCCACAGAATCTCTTCAACAGATCTACCTCTGTATTAACAGCTGCTGGGCTTAGCCTGCCCTCTCTGGGCAAAAACACACACACAACACAGAACAAAAATACAGCTCATTAACCAGTAACAGTAATATAGCTATACATGCATGCACTGTATATATATATATATATATATTCAGTCTTTTAAATATATGGCAAGTTATTAAAGACAAGGAGCATAACTGATTGCTTTGATTAAAGGCAGTATACAGTAAATGCATACAGATAGTGTGTTTACCTGGTGATCGATCTGACAGCAATGCTTAGCAGCTTCTCGTCCAGCTGATGCAGGATATTAAATAGTTTGTCTTCGTGCACTGTAGGAGATATGGGCCCAAAGATCTTCTTCATTGGCTCCCTGTTAGCTGTTGGCCATAAACACACCTTATTCACACCTGCTCATCATACAAAAACAATTTCACTACAATTTTTTTCTTCAGCCCTATGCTTCATTGCAAGCTTCATCCCAAGACCCGTTATGAAACGGGTGTGATCGGTGTCAGTATAGAGTTTAAAGGGATAGTTCACCCAAAAATGAAAATTACCCCATGATTTACTCACCCTCAAGCCATCCTAGGTGTATATGACATTCTTCTTTCAGATGAATACAATCTGAGCTATATTAAAAGATGTCCTGGCTAATCAAAGCATTATAATGGCAGTGAATGGGAGCCCAAAATTTGAAGCCCAAAAAAGTGCATCCATCCATTATAAAAGTAATCTACATGGCTCTGGGGGTTAATAAAGACCTTCTGAAGCGAATCGATGGGTTTTTGTAAGAAAAATATTCATATTTATCCGTTATAAAGTAAATCCAGCTAGATCCTTCTGCCAGACCGCCTTCCATATTCAACTTACGGAAAAAGCGCTACTGGCATAAATGCGTAAATGACATTGGATGTAGCGTAAGCGTTTTGAACCTCGAGAGGCGTTACACTTTCTTCGTATATTAAATATGGAAGGTGGTGTGGCAGCAGCTAGATACTTTACTTTATACATTTTTAAATATGCATATTTTTCTTACACAAACTCATCAATTCACTTCAGAAGGCCTTTATTAACCCCCGGAGCCGTGTGGAGCACTTTTATAATGGATAGATGCACTTTTTTGGGCTTCAAATTTTGGGCAGCCATTCACTGACATTATAATGCTTGGATTAGCCAGGACATTTTTTTAAATAACTCAAATTGTATTCGTCTGAAAGAAGAATGTCATATACACCTAAGATAGCTTGAGGGTGAGTAAATCATGGGGTAATTTTCATTTTTGGGTGAACTATCCCTTAACATTGGCAAAAACTTACCGAGCGCACCATTAAATGTTAGTCAAAAGCTGCAGAAATTATGTCTGGAACTAATCTTCAGATGGAAAATTTGCTCTAAAAAACTGTTTGGTCCAAAAGACTGAGACCACTAGTGAAAATGTGTCTATTTCATACATATAATGCTTATTATATAGCCTATAATTAACATAGATTTTTTTATTACAAATTAGATTATCAATCAATAAAAAAGTCAATTGAAAACTGAATTGAAAACTGAAAAAATAACGCTGTAATGACTATATTATCCCACATGATCTGAGAATCATGATCACGTGATCTGATTGGAGTCCTAGAAATATTGCAGCATCTTAAATAGTTTAAAAAAAACTGTACATTTCAGCAGGTTTAAATCATTACAGATATTCAATGTGGTCTCAGATTTTGGGATCCCACATATAAATTAATATAGGCACTGGATTGATGACGACCTCAAAAGTGGTATCGGAAATAACAGAATGTATACAGCATTTCAGACAAAGGAAAAATAGTGCTTGAAGTAATATTGCATGTTCTCCGTGCAGCTCACCCTCCAAACAGGTCTGGACCTCCTTCATCTTTTTATCTTTGTTTAGTTGCAGAAGGTTAGAGAGGTAGTAAAATGAGTGCACTGTGATGTCAGGTGGACTCAGATGGAGAAGGGGACGTCCGTTATCATCACATTCCAGGGAAATAGTTGATTCTTCTCTGTAAAAGAGAAAAAGCAAAAGGGTGTCAGGTGATTTAAGCTATCACCTGACTTTAAGCAGCTCTAAACATAAAGACTGCACAGATTCAGCATAGGAATTTATATGCAAACCTACAGTATGAACCAAATGCAGTTATCAGTTATCTAGAGAAGTAAATTAAATTAGGTCTAATCTTTCTGATTTCTCTAAAGGGGAATGTTATGCTAAATCAATTGCACGTCTTTTATATTACCTGATGTCATATAAATCTGATAAAAAATCAGACCCTTCTAGAGTTGTTTTCCATTGTAAAGGCTCGCTGAATGTAAGCCTGGCCTCGTGTGGGTGTCTGTCACCGAACTCCTCCGTGAAGAGTAGGATTTAATTCAGTATGTCATTATTCAGAGCGCTATTCTCTAGTTTATCCGCTTCAGAACTCCACTGAATTGCCCTAGAGAGTGCCACCCCCATGACGGACACTAAAGCAAAGTTAAAGCAATATAGTTAACAGTATTAATACAACACGAGAGGCCGTTAAAGCTATTTCAATGCGTGCCCGAGGACTGATATGCTGCGTTCCAAGCGTTTATATTTACCTTAAAAGACGGAAACTATTTGTGACACACTTGAAAGTGATTAAATGTATAAGACGGCTTATTACTCACCAAACGTAACTAAACAAGTCTTCTCAAGTTTTAAAAGCGTGTTCCTTTATAAATGTTATCTATCTTGCGAACACCGGCACTGCCTTCAGTTAGTGGGTAACCATAGAAACGAAGTACGCGCTGGCTCCGGTTGCTAATAAACAGTCAAACAACGTAAAGCCAAGAAGGTCAAAAAGTAAAAGCGTTTTGTGTGAAGGAAACACTGTTTTGGTATGAATGATCAACATTACATTAAGATGTCTTTTCTATGCAAACAAAAGTGAGGTCCAAAACGAACCCACCTGACCGAATTAAAGGCTTTCACATTATGTCAACTGTTTGTTTTCTCTCTGGGGTTGCGTGCCCACAGAACCACACTTTTGAGAGGCTCTTTATAAACTTCCGTGCTGTGCTGTGCTGTGCTGTGCTGTATGGTTTGGCAGTAAATCACACACAAGCGTTTGGGCCACAGAAAAGACTTAATTTCCCCCATTGATCCTGCCCGTACAGCCTCTCAAAATAAGTGAATTCAGCACAACATAATTCACGCTGGGTTTAACTCTGATAGGTCTCACTCATAAGCTTTCAAGTGAACCAAAACCGAACAGGAGCTCCCTCTTTTCAGATCATCATACCGATGGAAGGCCCAGTGCCAGGTGTATTAGCCTCTCTCAGTCATTGCCAAACCACACCGATGACCTAGAGATTAACATTACAGATTTTCCATGCATTCTCACTTAAATGGTGCTCTTTAGATGTTACTCTCTTACTGAATTAATTATTTTACTTCTTGCAGCAGAAGAGATCATTACCAAGAATTTTCCCCAGATTACATGGAAATTTACAAGCATTTCCACAAGACTTCAACTCACACCAGGGCCGTAACCACCATAGTCATTGAGGGGGACAAGTCCCCTCCAATATTTGATATTTCTTCATGCTGTTCTCCATTATGTTCCACTCTGTTTGTTGTTAGGATTGTTAGGATGGCAGACAGTTTAAAAATTCACATTTTTAGGCTGGTCAGTCTAACAGTGCTCATCTATGTCACAAATTATGGTCAATCAGATCAAAGAAGGTGGGGCTTAATGTTCACTGAAGAACATTGTGTTTGAATTCCAACGAGATGCTTTTGGTTTTTACCATGGTTTTTACATAGACTCTAAAAAAAATATGGACATGGTGTCCGTGACGTCACCCATAGGGTCACTCAAAGTGGCCACGCCCTTAATTATGCAGAACTTTAAGGCTTTATATACTGTAAACGAGTGAAAATTCACCCCCCTCACGGTTGTCATGAAGGGCAAAATTAGCCGTATAGACCAAAACCACAATTTGTACCATGCTATAAACATGTTTTTTCTGCTGTAGAGTTGGGCATTTTAACATGGGGCTCAATGTGATTCTGCTCACTTCTGGAGCCTGTCTCTAGTGGCCACTCGAGGAACTGCAGTTTAAGTCACTTCCGTATTGGCCTCCCAACAACTGACAACTGTAAGGGGGGTGAATTTTTTTTTTATAACTCATTCGTTTACATTATATAAAGCCTTAAAGTTCTGCATAATTAAGGGTGTGGCCACTTCGAGTGACAGGTGGATAGCCGTTTATCTGCTGTCTGTTAGTCATCGCGTCACTTCAGCTCCACCCATGTCCCGCCTCTTTGCCCATTTTCTGTTATCCGGAGTGACGCTTGATGACGTGCTGCTAAGATGGCAACGGCCAGCTCGACTCTACTTTATGCTTCAAAATTGCTCTTTTACATGGTTTTTACAGAGAGTGCGTGCGTGGTTGGTAAGATATAAGTGGTAAGTGGTTGGTAAGATATAAGTAACGTAGTAAGTAGCGTGTAATTTCGCCATTTTGAATTGAAAATATGCAATCATTTAAATGATGTCATTCATAATAACTGAATGTGAAGAGACAAGAAGGTTTTTTTTTAACAATTTTGACATATTAGATATACAAACAAGAGTGAATGTGTGCATATTTAAAAAAATATTTAATATTTTTATATTTTAAAATATTATTTGCAAAGAGCTGTTTAAATTGATTACTTTACAACTATATAGGTTATAATTAGACCTAGAACTTATTTTATCATTCTTAGTTCTTCTTTGATTGATGGTTACGGCCTTGACTCACACAAAGTTAATTGCAGGAGCAGAGACCTTTTCGTTAATTTAATCATGTCTGTCTAGTGGTATGAAATACAGGTATTTCAGAGCTTCCACACACATCACTAAACATCACTGAACGGATTTAATTACAGTACTACTATTATATATTTTCTTTGTGTGTGGGAAATAAACATAGGCCTTTGATTTTAAAACTGGAAAAATATCTGTTCTTGTTCCTTTTTGCAAAAGACCAGTCATTTACAGCCGTGAGGCCATAGCGATGATGAACAGAAGCAGAAAAGAAATGCAAATGCTCACTTAACTGTGTGTGTGTGTGTGTGTGTGTGTGTGTGTGTGTGTGTGTGTGTGTGTGTGTGTGTGTGTGTGTGTGTGTGTGTGTGTGTGTGTGTGTGTGTGTGTGTGTGTGTGTGTGTGTGTGTGTGTGTGTGTGTGTGTGTGTGTGTGTGTGTGTGTGTGTGTGTGTGTGTGTGTGTGTGTGTGTGTGTGTGAGTGTGACAACATTTTGATTTATACCTACAGTCCAGACATGCTTTTATTCTACATGTATTTGCAAAAGCCCAGTCTTTCATCCTTGGTTGAATAAATGGGTGCAAAATCAGTGTCGTCGATCTTAATGTGTGACATTTTGTCTGGCATAGCTACTTCTTGGAAATCCAACAGACTAAAGCGGGGAGCCCAAAGGGGTAACACCGAGACTCTGTGGGCAATAAAAAACAGACCCTCTCCATTGTTAGAGCTTTTCTATCCCTCACTCTCATGTCTGCAATCATTCAATGATAAATTGTAAATGGATTCAAGATGATGATCTTGATATAGCACATGAGTTTTCAAACCAGGGTCTATGGAGCCCCAGTGGGCTACAAGGGGTGTTAGAGTGTCCACAAAAATGTAAAGGTAGGGTCAGGGCTCTACGCTAACATTTTTCTTGAGGAGCACTTGTGCTCCTAATTTAAAAAAATTAGGAGCACAGTCCAAAATATAGGAGCACTTTCTGATCAATAACACGCATTCCAATTATAACTTTCCCAAGATTATCTTTGTCCCTTTAAATTAATGTCCAGGGGCATTTTTACCATTATAAGAGCAATGTTTTCTAATCTTATTAAATGTATGCATCATCTTTTGGCAATTTCTTCAATTAAAATAGAAAGTTTGTTTTTAAAATGTTAATTTAAACAATAAATTCAGTTAGAGCAATAAGACACAACCAGACTGTTACCAATCTAATTAAATCGGCATCAAAAGATCAATCTTTGCACTGTAGAAGTGCCACAGCAGCTCTATCTGAAGTGCTGTTTAGAAACATTTACATAGATTTAATGCAGCTCATGGGTGAATAATGTTGTATGAATGTTTTAAATATAACTTTTTGAATTTAGAAATAGGCTATGTACAAGTTAAACTGAAACTTAGTTAAAAGCTTTATATTTTAAATAAAAAGTCCATGCAAAGTATAAATGAAAATAAAACCGCCAGTAGGTGGCGTCAAGTCTTATGTGCGAGTCGTTCCGCGAGTCGAACCGCTTGGAGATGCGCAACGTTCTGGTGTAGTTTCCCGAAATAGACAGTATTGTGCCTAAAACGTTGTTAATTAATATCAACTTGTCTATTGGACTTTTGTACAAGATCACGTCAATACTCGGAGCAATAGCTATCCGTAACTTTATGCGCTCTGGCGCTTAATAAACAGAACTGCACGCGTCTCGCGGAAGAACACTGCAGCCGGAGCTACTTCTCTCTGTTTGTGTCTATGGCGAGTCACACAGGGACTGTGCTCCTCCGCAGCGCTGCGACCCAAACTGGAATTGAATAGTCAGAATATAAACACTTATTATATGTGTACCGTAGTGATTTAGGGTAAGATAAAAACACGGTTTGGTAAATGGATTCATGATGTACTCACTCATATGCATCTAGTCATTTGTATGGACTGTAGTCATTTGTATGGACTGCAGCTGATACAGATTAAATCAAGCACTCATACAGGGGCGTTTAAAAACGATTTTTTATTAATTCATTTTTGGTGGCATTTTTGCCCCAAGCCCCTGTTAATTTCCGACCTGGTTTATGATAATCCAAATGTAGTATTTCTAGTTAATTTTGGTTGCAAAGAAACATCAGCGCGAGGCGTCTGGTAAGCGCGCATGGCTGCGTCACACACGTTTCACCTGGTAAACAATCTGTGAAGTGTAGTCCGTCGCACACGTTTTTTGCACATGCTCTGCTGACAAAAGGCATGAAAAGCAGTTGATTGCAGCACGAAACGCAACAGTTGCTCAGTCAGTCAGTGTTGATCAGAGGTGTCAAAAGTATTCGCATTCATTACTCAAGTAGAAGTATAGATACTGGGGTTTAAAAAGACTTCTGTAGAAGTTGAAGTATCAACTCAAGCTTTTTACTCAAGTAAAAGTGTAAAAGTAACTGGTTTCAAAACTACTTAAAGTATAAAAGTAAAAGTAATGTAAGGGGAAAAAATGCCATTAAAGGGATAGTTCACCCAAAAATGAAAATTCTGTCATAATTTACTCAAATTGTTCCAAACCTGTAAGAGTTTCTTTGTTCTGAAGATTTAAGAATTTTTGTAACCAAGCAGATTATATGCAACCATTGAATGCCATAGCATTTCCCCCCTACTATGGCAGTCAATGGTTGCTCTATCTGCTTGGTTACAAACATTCTTCAAAATATCTTCAGAACAAAAACTCATACAGGTTTGGAACAACTTGAGGGTGAGTAAATGATGAAAGAATTTTCATTTTTGGGGTAAGTATCCCTTTAAGGACAAAAGATTAGGCCGCGCCACAGTGCATACCCCACCTCCTCAAAAAAACATTTTTCTGAAGGCCATGACTATAATGTTATATTAAAAAGTTAATGTTGAAAATTTTTAGATGCACTTGGCTACGCGTTTCAGCCGCATATATTCCCATTGAAAATGAACGCATTTTAGGACAATGCAAATACATTAAAGAACCATATTGTGTACTACTGAGCATTAACGTGTTTCATGGAGTGGAAGATTTGATGACTAGTTGCCTATAAATATTGTAAAGGTGCAAAAAGTCAAAATTCAGAGGCATGTTATCAATAACCATTTTTTGAATGTGTGATCAGTGTGGCCAGATTGGGTCAACAATTTCCAGCCCAAAAACCTCACCAAATGTACATTTATATATTTTTTTAAAAATGGTTATTGATAACATGCCTGGTTATTGATAACAAGTTTGCACCTCTTACAATACTTATAGGCAACTAGTCACTCCAAGAAAAAAACCCAAAACTTTAACTGCCAAAATAATGTGATATTATTTTATTGCCATACCAATCAATGTTGATAAGTAAGTTACCATTTTATCTCCTTAAAGCATAACATTGATTATTAAAAAAAACGGTTCAAATATGACTATATGTCCAGGTAGAAACTGTCAAAACAGCAATCCCTTAGAAAAACACAAGATTTTCAATGTCAACAGTAAGAAGCCAATTTACGTGCAAAAAGTGCCCAATATAGAGATTGGAAAAACGCTATGTAATAAACAGGCATTTCACACGTTAATGCACACACCACTGTCAAAATGCGTAATTCATTGATACTGTACAATAATCCGTCAACAAATAAATAACAACAATGCGCTTACCCTTGTGTTGCACTTTGCTTTGACAAAACTACAGAATGTCTTTCGTGAAGTACATGGCACATGCACTTAGCACAGTCAAAACGGATTAATCGTTGATTTTAACCTCTTTCAGCAGCTGTCGGGGTTGCAGATGTCCTAAGTGTGTATATGATGATGGACGGGAGTCACGGTTATATTTAAAGAGTCTTCGAGTCACAGGTGTAATTCACGTTTGAGAGTTGAGTCACTCTCCCACTCTTTGCTGTAGATACAACTTACTGTGTATTTATGCCACTGGCACAGCGATCACTGGAATATACAGCTATGAGTTATCGCGCTAAAAACCCGGCTAAAGTCATGAATGAGGCTGAGCACGTCTGCCTGCTGATTGCTGATTGGCTGAAAGTGCGTGCTCGTCGCGAGAACCCGCCCTATCTGGCAACATGGTGTGTGATTTGTGCAGGTGCAGACGTGATTGATCGCCTACAACCCAATAGGGTGTCAGAACGGTTTGTGTTTATCCTTCTCATCCAACCACAATCAAATTCACTCTGTCCGGATGGCGCGATTTGTCTGGATAGTTGTTGTTTTTTTATGACAAGCCGGAATGAAAACATGCCGAAATGGAATAGGAGTAACGAGGCTATTTTTAAAATGTAAGGAGTAGAAAGTACAGATAATTGCTTGAAAATGTAAGGAGTAGAAGTAATAAGTAGGCTGAAAAATAATTACTCCAGTAAAGTATAGATACTCAAAATTTCTACTTAAGTAAGGTAACGAAGTATTTGTACTTCGTTACTTGACACCTCTGGTGTTGATGCACTTTGGCAGTTGTAGTTTTTATTCCGATTGTATTATACATCTATTCATGAGAATCGATCGGGTCACTCGCACCGGTGCGCCTAAATATTTTTTCACAGTCGCACGCAGTCATTTTCAGGCGCAAATGCGCCCAAAATGGGCGCTATGTAGAGCCCTGAGGCAATTTTTTTTAAAAACACTTTTTGTTATAAGAGAGTTTTAACCATTATAACAAAAAGTGTTCATTAAAAAATTGCCCAAAGGTGTTCTATTGGGTTGAGGTCAGGACTCAAGTTCCAGTCAAGTTCCTCCACACCAAACTCGCTCATCCATGTCTTTATGGACCTTGCTTTGTGCATTTATGCGCAGTTATGTTGGAACAGGAAGGGGCCATCCCCAGACTGTTTCCACAAAGTTGGGAGCATGAAATTATCCAAAATGTCTTGGTATGCTGAAGCATTAAGAGTTCCTTTCACTGGAACTAAGGGGCCAAGCCCAACCCCTGAAAAACAACCCTACACCATAATCCCTCCTCCACCAAACTTTACACTTGGCAGTCAGGCAAGTACCGTTCTCCTGGCAAACGACAAACCCAGACTCGTCCATCGGATTGCCAGACAGAGAAGTGTGATTGGTCACTCCAGAGAACACGTCTCCACTGCTCTAGAGTCCAGTGGCGGCATGTTTTATACCACTGCATCCGACACTGCATCCAATTTGCATATCTCTATGCACATAACTGTGGCGCTACAAAGGCTGTCCCAATTCGAAGGCTCCTTGTTTCCCGTGAAATAAAGGATAGAAAAGATGGAGACCTTCGAGGCCTTCTGAATTACACTTTTAAACTTAAGTATCAAGCTTACTCAAATATCAACAAAAAAAACCCCTTTAAAGTGGTTCAGATGTTGACATCTTACCAAAGACTTATACATAGGAACACGGTGCACTCCGATTACAAATGGGAGAAAGTGCAACGGCCAATACAAAGACCCTTTAAGACAAGTCAATTCACTTGGCGGCCATCTTTGAAACGCCTCCTGGGGCATGCAAGTGCAGCTCTTATCTCTTTGAATGGAGAAACATCAAGTTCTTGAAAACTGTTCACCAAGCTTCTCACCGGAGCTTCTAGCGGCAGCTGCAGTGATGCGATGCAATGACTTTACTAATCAACGATAGGCTCTTTCATTTAGAATGCAGGGCTTATTCACCATATTGGGTGTTGCACTTTCTCCCATTCATAAGTAATCAGAGTGCACCATCTTCCTAGCCTGACGTCGTCATACTCAATTCTAGTCAGAATATTCAGAGTCTGATACTGCTGCGTTGGGCTGTGATTATGGGGCGTGTTTCAGCTGAACCAGGAAAGACCTCAATTGGATAGACCTACAACCAATCAGAGCAACGGATCGATGCATAACGTTAGTTGTCAAATGTCAACAGAACTCAACCGCACTGTGTTGCCAAGTCCGTGGGTTGTTTATCATGTCCGCGGGTTGAAGCGACCCCAATTATGTGATCAGAGGTGTAGTGGTAAAAAAAGAGGTGGGTAAACTATAAATTCTGGGTGACCGCATCGTGGTCACGGTGAGGTGGGCCACTGCCTACCGGTGTATGCAGCCCGATCTCACGGCAGTTCGTACTAATTTTACGAGGTGGCTAATTCGTACGAATTGATATGACCTCACTCGTACGAATTCATACGATTTTTGCTAATTCGTACATATTTTACGAGTTACCAAACAACCAGTTGGTTTGGTTACCAGTTTTTAACAAGCAGATATCACTATGAAACTTTCCCAACTTTCCCAGTTGATTAAAGATGAGAGAAAAAAAATTGTAATGTTTAAATATGCAAATTAGGCATTATCTAATTATATATGCGCTAATTTGCACATATTTTAAAAAACGAAATCTGAGTAAGCTTTGGATAAAGCCAGGTTAAAAATATTTTTTTTCATTGTGTTCACATATTAGTTGGGGAAAAACTTACAGAGGGATTAATGTCTACTTTTGTTATCCTGTTAATCAGAATATAGTGTCAATAGCCTTAAAAAAATATTTTAAATATTTTATATTTTTAAAAAATATAATAAAATGTTATATAAATCAGGTTAGGAATTATATATTTACAAATCCCTCTGTACATGTTTTTATAATATAACTAGGTACAAGACTGGAAAGTTTGGTGTATATAGTCTACTGTAGTTGCTTCTGAAGTGGAGATTTTGGACTTGGAGAGAAAAGTCATTTTGAGAAAATGGGTCACAGAAATTTGCATCAGCCAATGAGATTGCGCATTTAGAGTTAAATCACCCCTTTTACTTTCACGATTGGTTGCTGATAAAAAGGAGATGACCATATTTGGATCCGACAGCATTGTACAGAAGAGCGAGAGCTTTGTGTTGATGATGACAGGGTGCAGACAGCGATCGCTTGGGATTGCATTTAGAATGTAAACTTTTGATGAATTTATGAGAAATCTACAGACGCAAACAGGAAGTAAAACTCCCATTGATCTTTCTCCATAAGGATTTAGATTATCAGCCATAATGTCTAAAACATCTGAGGTAGACTGACCACGAGTAGCTAGAGGTCTGTAAGAAAAACTACACTACCCACAGTCCTAAGCTTAACAGCGACGCCTCTGATTGGTCCAATTCGCTGTTACCATAGAAACGTTTACCATACCCGCGAACGGCTGTAGCGATAACAATAACTAGCTAGCTGACTAGCAAAGGGAGCTTGTTGTCACAAACTTTCAGTGGTTTAAATACCAGAGAATGCATATAATTACATCCAGTTATTTATCTGATAATAATGTATCCTGAATTTTACTTGTAGGCCTAACTTTACATTGGCTAATGGGAAAAGGAAGGACTTGTTGAGTCAGTGGCATGAATCTAATCGTGAACCAAATTAACCCCAAAAACATAAAGTTTAGTACTGTTTTCCGAGCTCACTCACTTTGGGCTTGTAGCCGAGCCCGTTTGCTGGCATTAGGAGGAGGGCTGCTGTCTTGACGGCGCTTAAAAAATTGCCGGATATCCATTTTTGAATCTTGGTTGCGTCAACATGCGTGTCGTTCATGAATGATTCGTTCATTTTGAATGAATCTTTAATATGACTCGGGACTACCGAGTTGTCTCAGAGAGTGATTCGTTCATTTTGTGTTGACCGCGAATGCGCATTACGCAACATATGGGTTCTGATTCTGAATCGACAGGTGAGATCCGAGTCTTTTGTTCTTCCTGTCAGTCCCATAGAGACGGAAAGAGAAAAGATTAGTTCATTTTGCTGAACGAGACTCAAAGATCCGAGTAGTGTTAATTTCGTCACCTATTTTTAATTTAGTCTTAGTCTTAGTCTTGTGCCAAATGTCTTTGTTAGTTTTAGTCATATTTAGTCATTTACATATCTTATTTTGTTAGTCAAGTTTTAGTCGACTAAAAGTCTCATCATTTTAGTCTAGTTTTAGTCAAAAGAAAATTCAAGGTATCTTAGTCTAGTTTTAGTCAAAAAATTGTAGTCTTTTTTTTTTAAAATAACACATTACTGATGAACATTTCAGTAAAAAAAAAAAAGTGTTTCACATACCTCAAACATTGGTCAAATGTCATAATTACCTGACAAAATACACTTGTTGAATGATTTTTGTTGAATACAAATGTTAAACGCGTCTGGTTTTCAATTTCTGATTTAGGAGACACATTCACAAATTAGATGAACCTGTTCTGAAGAGTATTTTATTTTACCAACACAATTCAAAAACTGGGGCCCAACAGACTCTGCTGACAACTTAAGTTACAAAGGTTTTTAAAATATTTTGGTTGCCTTGTGCCTCATCATTCTGTTCAAATCAGAAATAAAATAAATATACTCAGAAAAACTGAAAAGAATAGGCCTACTTTACTGTGGGCCTAAAATACAACCTATTTATAGTCTAGGTTCATCTTTGGAAATGACAAATAAGCTTTAACAAGGCTCAACAATTAACAGTTCTGCTGTTACTACAGCTGCTGAAACTTCCACTTTAGGAATGAATTAAACAATCAAGTTTAAAGATTTGGAACAGAAAGCAAAATCCAAACCATTGAAGGTTATTTAAAGTAAAAAAATAAAAATTAAAAAAAAAAAATATATATATATATATATATAACCAAACTTTGACCAGAGCAGTATGCAGTTATCACTAGACTTTGTTAAGTTTTAGAAAAGCACTTCTTTCTAATGTAAGTCTTGCTCTGTTGCGGCGGCCACCTGAAAGGTCTCCAGTTAAACTAAAGACCCGCTCTGCAAACGCTTCGGAAGCTGGCATTGCCAGAAGGTCTAATGCCAGGGGTTTCAGCAGTGGATACATCGTGGAGCTTTGAGAAGACCAGAAATCAATGCCTGATTCTTCTGGGTTTGCATGGGACAGGGATTCTTTGAATTTTTGGATCTCTTGTCTGATGGAGGCCTTGGAGGGCTTTGGCTTTGATGATGGCCGATGGGCACTAAAAAACCTGAATCTAGGCCGCTTTTGCAGAGGCGCCTCTGAGACCTCTGCATTTCCAATGTCCTCATCCTCTGTCCCCTCTTCCTGGTGTGGTACACTACGAGTGATGTACTCTTCAGCTTTACTGAGGAGATTCTGTATGTCATCATTATCATTTTCGATCAGGGTCTCTGCTGACACACTAGCGTCAACAAAACAAGCAGCTGCAGCAAGAGGAGAAAAGTTGCTTGCTGACACATCCAGAAAACAGCTGAAGCGTAAATCCATGTTTGCAGACATCTTCTGTGCCAGTGTAGCTACATCCCTGTAGCTTCTGGCATGAGTAAGGGAGAAGTCTGAAAGGTGTTTCCTCAAATCCAGTATGGCAGGGACAACCAGGGAGAAACAACACGTGTCACTTTCAAGCACCTTTGTGTGTTCTGCAAAAGGAAGGAGCAAAGCTTTGAGGATGGCCACCTTCTGCCATTCACTGGGCAGCAGGCAGTCCCAGCCCATGGTGTCAGACACCGATGTCACGTGGTCCTTTACTTCGAGTAAACGAGACAACATCAAAAAAGAACTGGACCATCTGGTTTCACAGTCTTTGATGAGAATGAGTCCACATTGTTCCAGCAACCGTTCTGTGGCAACAGATGATTTGCGAAACTGTCTCACCAGATGCCGGACCTTGTCCAGTAGACGTTTGATTGCTTGTTCCTTCTTGACCATGTTGACGACAAGCTGAAGGGTATGGACCACACATGGGGTCCTCTCCAAGGTTCCATATCTGATAGAAACACAAAACAACAATTATTTTCATTAAATCCTACAAAAAATATTAATCTATATAATAGCATTGTATCACTACATAAAATTAATTAATTTTAGATTCAATAAAAAATATCTATTACAGTGAACAAGCTCTCTATAATAATAAACACCGTTCACAGACGGACCTTTCGTCTCCCTCTTCCTCTTCATCACCATCCTTGGAATCGTTCTCATCAGAACTGGTGTCCTCTTCTTCTACGCGAAATGCAGAAACCATGTTGCTTCCATTATCAGTTATTATCATGATAATTTTTTCCTTTGGGATCCCCCATTCTTCTGTGCATTCCTCCACAAGTGTGACAATAGAATTAGCAGTGTGTGGGTGAACCATTTGCTTTAGGTTTAGTAGTATGTGTTCAGCTTTACTGTCCTGAACATTGAAATAGCAAGCACTGACAGCCAGGAAGGAGGCTGTGAGCCCCTTTTTAGTCCATATGTCAATGCCAAGGGTTACTTTGCGGGCCATAGCCAGTCTGTTTTTGAATTTGACCTTTTCAGCTAGGTACAGTTGGTCCACTAGATTTGTAATTTTGGTCTTTTTTGGCACAGTCAGTCTTTTATCTATTTTCTCCATCATGCTGATGAATTCCTCATGTTCTACTGTCCGTGGAGGGTGGGCTGTCCGAGCTACCCATTTAGCTATAGCCTCCTCTTTAATGCGTTGTTCCTGGGAGTCTGGCTTGTACTTGATGTGAGAAAAGAATGCACCTGACATAGATGGCTTCTCCTCTTTCCTGGCTGGTTGCTTGACCACATCTGGAATCTATTGTAAGAATAAATAGAATGAGGCCTCATTAAATGCAACAATATCAGGAACACAAGTGTTATAGTGTTTCAATAATGTTATAGTATTTCAATAATAACTTATTGAAAAGCCTAAGATCAAAACTGTAGATGTGTGTGTGTGTGTGTGTGTGTGTGTATATATATACACACACACATAAATACATACACACACACACACACACATACATATATATATATATATATATATATATATATATATATATATATATATATATATATACACACACACACAAAAGTAAATTACCAACTGAATGCAAGTTATACACGGTATTTCAAACACCGTTATTGATGATATTTGGAGCAATATTACATGTAATTGTTAAATTTGATTCCCTTACATATACATGCGCCTAGTGCTAGACGGTGGACTTGCGCTCAGGATTTATTTTTATTATTATAATTTTTTTTGAACGGCGTGTGGACATATTCTTTCTACGCACACAATTTTATTTCTTAACAGATAACAGTGTGCTAACACAGTTGCCATGAAAAACAGAGCGTTGCCATGGACACCAGACTAACCGTAGAGACGGAGCGCACTATTTTCTTTAGCGGAAACAATACAATATTTTTTAATCAATAAACTCCTTTTTAAATCAATATTTTTTGTCAAATTATTGATTTATTTGGTAGGTAGCAATGTAATAAGCGGGATCGCGTCGGGGTCTTAAATCAGCCTGTCGGGGTTGTATTAGCTACAACCGCCATGCTCTACATTATCCCTTAACACATAATTTAACATTAAAAATAAAACGTTTTAAATAGCCAACTCAAAGTGTTTATTACGAATAAATGTTAATGAACAAACATGCATTCACAGCACCCCCACTTTCCGCGCCCATGTGATGTGAAGACCCACACATGCATGTGGCAAAATAAGTTAAAATATAGTTATATAACCTGCTTAATGTGCCAAAACACCACAGCTAACTGAATGATTTACAGCATAGATGCCTAAAATCAGCATTAGCTTATGAGACGTTAATTTAGGTTAACTTACCTGAATGTGTGGGTGGTTAGCCTTTAGATGTCGTTTAAGGTTGGTGGTGTTTTTCCCCGAAATTCTTTGTCCGCAGAGTTTCCCGTCAGTTATGATGACACATTCTGACTTTTGGTCAGTATCATTGTACTTAAAATGCGACCAAATATCGAATCTCTTCCTTCGACCTAACATGTCGTCATCGCTCGTGTTCGCCGTGGGTGTTGTGTGTTCTGCAGTTCCATGTTGCAGCCACAGGCTGGCAGCAACAGGAGTATGAGGCCTGTAACTTGAGCAACAGAGCGAAGCCGCGAACTCATTCGTAATATTTGAAAGGCGTAACAGCTGATGAAAAAGGAGAGACGATTGTAGACGAAAATGAAGAGAGATTTTATCTTAGTATTTATTTTATGCAAAACATTTTCGTCTCGTCTTTTTTCGTCACCAATAATGCATGTTAATTTAGTCTTAGTCAGCGTTTTTGGACAGTCCTGCAGTCTCGTCATCGTCTCGTCTTAGTCATGAAAAAAAAGGTCGTTGACGAACATATTTCGTCTAGTCTCGTCTGACGAAATTAACACTAGATCCGAGTCAGTAAAATGATCCGAACTTCCCACTACTCACACTGACAGTTGCAGCGCAATATGAAAGACTTCGTCTAACTGTAGCCTACAACAAACAACCAATGAAAATGAACAATATGAAACTAAAACGACATAAGCTTAATTTAAAATGGCTTAGGAACTGTAGGCTATTTAGAGGTGGATAAACTCAATTTAGAGGTGGATAAACGCACGTTGGAGGTGGGTAAACGCTATTTCCGAATTTTGGGAGGTGCGTAAACGGCGTTTACGTGCGTTTAGCCTCCACTACATCCCTGTATGTGATATACAGACCCAGGAATGCGAATTTTAGCAGGCAGCCCTGCCAAAATAACACATATTTTACCCCTAAAAAATGCCATTTTTTTTCCGGAGAACCCCCCCGGAAAGCTATTGGGCTTGTTTTTGGCTAGTTTTGAGTAGCAATTGGGCGGGTTTTGTTGTAAAAACTTGGCAACTCTGTCTGCACGCACGCTGGAATAAGTAATGTTAGAAGAAAAAGATGAGTGTAAACGATCTCTGCCGGTGTTGTAAAAAAAAAAAAATCTTTTCTGAGAGAAATAGTAAAGGTTAATGCATATACGAACAAGTTCTCCGTTTAGGATTAGAACAAATTCAACCCAAGCATCTTTGATGGCGTGGATGATTACGTTACTGTTTATCATCTGTCCATCATCGTCTAAAGCCCGCCATGACAATTTCATTGGTCCGAACAGTTTCTGATGAGCATAATTACTCCTCTACGGATCAAGTCCAGACCGAACTGCCCGAGCTCAAATGTTGCTACCGTCTTCCTATATTACGTCTTTAACCCAATATGGCGAAGAAGCCCCGCCTTCTAAATCAAAGAGCAAATCGTTGATTAGTAAAGTCATCGCGTCACTGCAGCTGCCGTTAGAAGCTCCGGTTGCTATAGAAACAGGCAGTGTTCTGAGAGACGCGTTTAGGACTGCGCATTAGCTTTGTTCAGGCTGAAAAATGAATTTTTTTATGGCATGATATGAGCGTTTAGAAACCAACAAGACAGTTGTCAGATTTCATTGGTGATTTCAAATATGAAATTGAATCGTAAGCTTGGCAAACATTTTGGAGAATTTGATGTTTCTCCATTCAAAGAGATATGAGCTACACTTGCATGACCCCAAGAGGCCTTTCAAAGATGGCTGCCGAGTGAAATTACTTGCCTTAAAGGGACTTTGATCTTATGAAGATGCGATTATACATAGTTTATACTTTTTATTATCTATAGAAATTGAGCATCTTGAACATACTTAGACAGGTTGTGAACCCTTTTTTGTTTACAGACAGTTAACAGTAGGGATGCCACAATTCTCAATATAATATTGAACCGTTCAGTACGGCATTCACGGTTCAATACACGCTTGTGAATTGCGGTTTTTTCGGTTTCGCATTTAATTAATTATTTTTCTACAAATTCTATAATTTGCCTCCATCCCAATACTGAACAACGCGACATACATTCACATCACACGTTAGTGGTAGAGTTATACTCACGGAACACTATAGTTATTCACAATCACGAAAGTTCATTATTTGCATGCGTTCTAAAGCCTTGCCGGTGTTGTGCCTAATTCCGACCCCCCAGCTGGAGACTACCCTGCTTCGCGTGCACACGCGCAGTACCGTCGTGTGTACTGTAGATGGCGGTTAAAACACGAAAAGTTCGGTCAACGTAATTAATTGCCGTTTTAACCCTAATCTTAAACGAGACTGGCAAATGTCCATGGTATCTGTTTTAATAACGCATCGATAGCGTTTTCCCCCGTTTTTTTTTTGTCTGTCAGCTTAGATGCTAAGAATGGTTTAATTTTACACTAAGGTGTTATGCTTTTCTGCAACTCTGCCACTAGATGGTAGCAAACACCTGGTTCAACTTCTTAAACGTCAAAAGGTTTGATTCAGACCCAGGCTTAGATGCAAAGAATGTATAATGGGTAATGCCACTTACACCAAAATGTGTATAATATTACAATAAACTAAACTAATGAACTAAAATAATTTTTATATTGCATGAAAATGATCCAGTTGCATTAGATGTAGGGGGTATCATTTGGGCAGGCCCATTTGGGCCACCCCCCTACTTCTTCTGTCTGGATACCCAGAGAGTTCCTAAAATGGGTCTGATACACGGACATCAGCAATACTGTGTGTACAATTCCACATTTAACTCTATTAACATGGAAAGCTGTAGTATTTAGGGGGGGTATTATTTAGGCAGGCCCATTTTAACGCACCTGCCTGGATTCCACCCCACTACTTCTTCTGTCTGGATACCCAGAGAGTTCCTAAAATGGGTCTGATACACGTACATCAGCAATACTGTGTATAAAAATTCCACATTTAACTCTATTAACATAGAAAGCTGTAGTATTTTGGGGGGGTATTATTTAGGCGGGCCCATTTTAACGCACCTGCCTGGATTCCACCCCACTACTTCTTCTGTCTGGATACCCAGAGAGTTCCTAAAATGGGTCTGATACACAGACATCAGCAATACTGTGTGTACAATTCCACATTTAACTCTATTAACATGAACAGCTGTAGAATTTTGGGAGGGTATTATTTAGGCGGGCCCATTTTAACCCACCTGCCTGGATTCCACCCCACTACTTCTTCTGTCTGGATACCCAGAGAGTTCCTAAAATGGGTCTGATACACAGACATCAGCAATACTGTGTGTACAATTCCACATTTAACTCTATTAACATGAACAGCTGTAGAATTTTGGGAGGGTATTATTTAGGCGGGCCCATTTTAACCCACCTGCCTGGATTCCACCCCACTACTTCTTCTGTCTGGATACCCAGAGAGTTCCTAAAATGGGTCTGATACACGTACATCAGCAATACTGTTCAATGAAACATTTTATTTTATTAAAGTTTAGTTTGATTTATACAGATGTGTAAAATAAAAAAATTAAAAATATATAAAAAACATGAAAGAACAAGGATATAAAAATGTGTTTGTTGATGTCTGTTTAAGTTTAACAGGTATAACACTGAAAGTGCACTTTGGATGTCACCCTGACACATGATTGGTGGTACCACCGACTGCAGCTGTCACATGAAATCTGAAATTTGGAAAAATTTTATAACTTTCTGCAAGGTACTAGATAGACACAGTAACCACTGATGGGATTGTGATAAAATACATCAACTGTTAAACAGTAACTACTTACCCAGTCAATGTCACCACTTTCCTCCCCACAGACATGGCACAAATTGCTCAGGTCATCTAAAATAACCAATTCAGATGAGAAGATGTGTGAGTACATGAAGTAAGCCAATCAATGTACACTATGCATTGTAAAATACAATGTTGCCTATTTAAATCCAATTTGCAGTAGAAGTTCTTCTAAACAAATCTAAGACTCTAAAGATATCAAATAATCATTTAATTAACTAAATGTGATGCCTCTTTGATGAAATCTTTTCAAACAAGAACATTTATTCAAATTAGAAATATTTTTTAACAATATAGAGACAATAAGTCTTTACTATTTTTATCCATTTAAAACAGTCTTGCTTATAATACAAGTATAAATTTCTTTAAAAATAAAAATAATTACTGAACCTAACTTTTGAACTTTTTATTATAAATAGATGCAGTTCTTTTTTTTTTTACATTTTATTCATGAAAAAATCCTAAAAAAAGATATCACAGATTATAAAAAATTATTAAGCAGCACAACTGTTTCCAGTATTGATAATGAATAGAATATTAAAATGATTTCTGAAGGATCACGTGACACTGAAGAGTAATGGCTGATGAAAATGAAGCTTTGCATCACAGAAATAAATTCTATTTTAAAATATATTAAATACAAAAACATTATTTTAAATTGTAATGATATTTTACAACATTAATGTTTTCAATGTATATTTGATACAATAAATGCAGACTTGTTGAGCATGAGACTTCTTTCAAAAACATTACAAATAATAATGTCTCCAAACTTCTGACCAGTACTGTACATTACATGTACCGCTGTTTTGGAGAAGAGTCACAGCTATTGCTTTCCTTGTTTCTTCCACTCCTTCCGGTGTGTTAAGGAAAACAATTGGTTCCTCTCTAAGTACATATTCAGCAAACTAAAAAGGGAAAATAACAAAAGAGGCAGTTTTACTGTGAAGTAAAATAAAACATGAATTTGACATTAGCAGGCCATGTACACCATAAGTAGCAAATTAATTGACAGTTTAAGACAACATAAATTTGCTACCGGTATTTAATATCACTTACCTTCAAAGCAAAGACACCGCAGGATGTGCCATCTTGTTGTTTTGGGTGAGGCAGCGTATTGCAGGACCACCTTGAAAAATTGCACCCCTTTTGTCGCATAAAGGCCCTTAACAAATTTAAATTATAAATATTGTGACACTGGAACAACTTATTTTACTGTAGAAATATTGTAGAGATCAGTCATGTTATGTATGTTATTTCACAAACAACTTAAAATACCTTGTTACATTCTGGCATTGCTTCTGTTTTGCAGAGCTTTCTCCCAAAGGATCAAGGAACAAAGCCCTCCTTTTTGATGGCAGCATAACCTTTTAAGATTTTAAACAGTGTTGGCCAGACATCTCAAAAATAATTCCCCAAATATGTAAATAGACCCTAACTGAAATCCTAATTAATTTTACATATTCCTGTGAATCTTCCCCTACACATGCAAAGTAAAAATTTTCATTTGTTTACCACAAGTGTCCAGTGGTGGTGGTCATTCACAATGCCAATGAGGTACTTGTACATTGTGGGATCAACCTGAAATTCAAAAACGAGTCCTGATATATGTTCTGAATTTGATAATTCAATTAATACATACATGTAAATAAACCTGAGCAAACCCACCTTTAATTTAGATTTTTTTCCATTCCAAATGTTTGTCATTTCGAATGAGTCAATTTGGAATGCTTGCTCTTTTGACTGGGCATTGAAACTCTTCACAAGAAGATACATGTATGCATTAATAACCTTAAACAAGGAAGCAAAACAGTGAGGGATTAGCAGTTGAAGTTAAAATTTAATATCTACAATTTCAATCAGAACATTTTAAAAGACTTTAAAATCTTACCTCACTTTCAAGCTCATTATTTGGAGCAGTTTTATTAATGTCCGCAAAAAATATTTTGTAAGGCCCAATTCTGGAGAGCAACACATAGACATTTTTTCCTGCCCATGCCTCTTGAACAACTGTATTAATAGATAATAAGAAAATCATAAGAAAATGTAGATGTTAGAAAACATGATTTTTAACTTTAATTAGTTTATACCATAACTTTGTTCTAAAACTGACTTACTCTTAATGAGTTGGTGCTGTACTGCTTTTGATGGTGTGGTAGGTGAGGACAGCACATATCCAGATGTGGAGACAGGTGATGCAGCAACCTTTGAGATGGTGGGTGAGGACGGAACAGATCCGGATGAGGAGACAGGTGATGCGGCAACCTTTGAGACGGTAGGTGAGGACGGCACATATCCGGATGTGGAGACAGGTGATGCGACAACCTTTGAGATGGTGGGTGAGGACGGAACAGATCCGGATGAGGAGACAGGTGATGCGGCAACCTTTGAGACGGTAGGTGAGGACGGCACATATCCGGATGTGGAGACAGGTGATGCGGCAACCTTAGAGACGGTAGGTGAGGACGGCACATATCCAGATGTGGAGACAGGTGATGCGGCAACCTTAGAGACGGTAGGTGAGGACGGCACATATCCAGATGTGGAAACAGGTGATGCGGCAACCTTAGAGACGGTAGGTGAGGACGGCACAGATCCAGATGTGGAGACAGGTGATGCGGCAACCTTAGAGACGGTAGGTGAGGACGGCACAGATCCGGATGTGGAGACAGGTGATGCAGCAACCTTTGAGATGGTAGGTGAGGACGGCACAGATCCAGATGTGGAAACAGGTGATGCGGCAACCTTAGAGACGGTAGGTGAGGACGGCACATATCCAGATGCGGAGACAGGTGATGCAGCAACCTTTGAGATGGTAGGTGAGGACGGCACAGATCCAGATGTGGAAACAGGTGATGCAGCAACCTTTGAGATGGTAGGTGAGGACGGCACAGATCCAGATGTGGAAACAGGTGATGCGGCAACCTTAGAGACGGTAGGTGAGGACGGCACATATCCAGATGTGGAGACAGGTGATGCGGCAACCTTAGAGACGGTAGGTGAGGACGGCACATATCCAGATGCGGAGACAGGTGATGCAGCAACCTTTGAGATGGTAGGTGAGGACGGCACAGATCCAGATGTGGAAACAGGTGATGCGGCAGCCTTTGAGACGGTAGGTGAGGACGGCACATATCCAGATGTGGAAACAGGTGATGCGGCAACCTTAGAGACGGTAGGTGAGGACGGCACATATCCAGATGCGGAGACAGGTGATGCAGCAACCTTTGAGATGGTAGGTGAGGACGGCACAGATCCAGATGCGAGGACAGGTGATGCAGCAGCCTTTGAGATGGTAGGTGAGGACGGCACATATCCAGATGTGGAGACAGGTGATGCGGCAGCCTTTGAGACGGTAGGTGAGGACGGCACATATCCAGATGTGGAGACAGGTAATGCGGCAGCCTTTGAGACGGTAGGTGAGGACGGCACAGATCCGGATGAGGAGACAGGTGATGCAGCAACCTTAGAGACGGTAGGTGAGGACGGCACATATCCAGATGTGGAGACAGGTAATGCGGCAGCCTTTGAGACGGTAGGTGAGGACGGCACAGATCCGGATGTGGAGACAGGTGATGCGGCAACCTTAGAGACGGTAGGTGAGGACGGCACATATCCAGATGTGGAGACAGGTGATGTAGCAACCTTAGAGACGGTAGGTGAGGACGTCACAGATCCGGATGTGGAGACAGGTGATGCAGCAACCTTTGAGATGGTAGGTGAGGACGGCACAGATACAGATGTGGAAACAGGTGAGGCGGCAACCTTTGAGACGGTAGGTGAGGACGGCACATATCCAGATGTGGAAACAGGTTATGCGGCAACCTTTGAGATGGTAGGTGAGGACGGCACAGATCCAGATGTGGAAACAGGTGATGCGGCAACCTTAGAGACGGTAGGTGAGGACGGCACATATCCAGATGCGGAGACAGGTGATGCAGCAACCTTTGAGATGGTAGGTGAGGACGGCACATATCCAGATGTGGAAACAGGTGATGCGGCAACCTTAGAGACGGTAGGTGAGGACGGCACAGATCCAGATGTGGAGACAGGTGATGCAGCAACCTTAGAGACGGTAGGTGAGGACGGCACAGATCCGGATGTGGAGACAGGTGATGCAGCAACCTTTGAGATGGTAGGTGAGGACGGCACATATCCAGATGTGGAAACAGGTGATGCGGCAACCTTAGAGACGGTAGGTGAGGACGGCACAGATCCAGATGTGGAAACAGGTGATGCGGCAACCTTAGAGACGGTAGGTGAGGACGGCACATATCCAGATGCGGAGACAGGTGATGCAGCAACCTTTGAGATGGTAGGTGAGGACGGCACAGATCCAGATGTGGAAACAGGTGACGCGGCAACCTTAGAGACGGTAGGTGAGGACGGCACATATCCAGATGCGGAGACAGGTGATGCAGCAACCTTAGAGACGGTAGGTGAGGACGGCACATATCCAGATGTGGAAACAGGTGATGCAGCAACCTTAGAGACGGTAGGTGAGGACGGCACAGATCCAGATGCGAGGACAGGTGATGCAGCAGCCTTTGAGATGGTAGGTGAGGACGGCACATATCCAGATGTGGAGACAGGTGATGCGGCAGCCTTTGAGACGGTAGGTGAGGACGGCACATATCCAGATGTGGAGACAGGTAATGCGGCAGCCTTTGAGACGGTAGGTGAGGACGGCACAGATCCGGATGAGGAGACAGGTGATGCAGCAACCTTAGAGACGGTAGGTGAGGACGGCACATATCCAGATGCGGAGACAGGTGATGCAGCAACCTTAGAGACGGTAGGTGAGGACGGCACATATCCAGATGCGGAGACAGGTAATGCGGCAACCTTTGAGATGGTAGGTGAGGACAGCACATATCCAGATGCGGAGACAGGTGATGCAGCAACCTTAGACACGGTAGGTGAGGACGGCACATATCCAGATGCGGAGACAGGTGATGCAGCAACCTTTGAGATGGTAGGTGAGGACGGCACATATCCAGATGCGGAGACAGGTGATGCAGCAACCTTAGAGACGGTAGGTGAGGACGGCACAGATCCGGATGTGGAGACAGGTGATGCGGCAACCTTTGAGACGGTAGGTGAGGACGGCACAGATCCGGATGAGGAGACAGGTGATGCGGCAACCTTAGAGACGGTAGGTGAGGACGGCACAGATCCGGATGAGGAGACAGGTGATGCAGCAACCTTAGAGACGGTAGGTGAGGACGGCACAGATCCGGATGAGGAGACAGGTGATGCGGCAACCTTAGAGACGGTAGGTGAGGACGGCACATATCCAGATGTGGAAACAGGTGATGCAGCAACCTTTGAGACGGTAGGTGAGGACGGCACATATCCAGATGTGGAAACAGGTGATGCGGCAACCTTAGAGACGGTAGGTGAGGACGGCACAGATCCGGATGAGGAGACAGGTGATGCAGCAACCTTAGAGACGGTAGGTGAGGACGGCACATATCCAGATGTGGAAACAGGTGATGCGGCAACCTTAGAGACGGTAGGTGAGGACGGCACATATCCAGATGTGGAAACAGGTGATGCGGCAACCTTTGAGACGGTAGGTGAGGACGGCACAGATCCGGATGAGGAGACAGGTGATGCAGCAACCTTAGAGACGGTAGGTGAGGACGGCACAGATCCGGATGTGGAGACAGGTGATGCAGCAACCTTAGAGACGGTAGGTGAGGACGGCACAGATCCGGATGTGGAGACAGGTGATGCGGCAACCTTAGAGACGGTAGGTGAGGACGGCACAGATCCGGATGTGGAGACAGGTGATGCGGCAACCTTAGAGACGGTAGGTGAGGACGGCACAGATCCGGATGAGGAGACAGGTGATGCAGCAACCTTAGAGACGGTAGGTGAGGACGGCACATATCCAGATGTGGAAACAGGTGATGCGGCAACCTTAGAGACGGTAGGTGAGGACGCCACATATCCAGATGTGGAAACAGGTGATGCAGCAACCTTAGAGACGGTAGGTGAGGACGGCACAGATCCGGATGTGGAGACAGGTGATGCGGCAACCTTAGAGACGGTAGGTGAGGACGCCACATATCCAGATGTGGAAACAGGTGATGCAGCAACCTTTGACATGGTAGGTGAGGACGCCACATATCCGGATGTGGAGACAGGTGATGCAGCAGCTGGACGTTTTTTTGGTGATGCAGTTGCTGCTGTTGATTTTCCAGACACAATCTTGTGTGGAATGCGTGGCATCTCCTCAGTATCTCAAGTGGTCAATGTTGATTTTTGGAAAAATGACCCCTCTCTCATCTATCAGATCAGCATTCTTGCCTTCAATGTTTTTAATTGTGAATGGACCTAAAAAATTGGGATCCAATTTTCCGCCTTTTCTCTGCTGACTCCGAACATTGCACCTCCATACCTTGTTGCCCACACAGAATTTCACTTTCTTTGCTTTCTGTTCTTTCCTTATCATTTTTTTTTGGACCTGAGCAGTGTGGGTAAGGGCAGTTTGAAGAACTTCATCAAGTTTCAGGACACCCTCAGTCATTTGTTCAATTCCCATGACAGCTTCAACAGAGCTGTCAAACTGAAAAAAAGAGCGTTTGCTTCTAGTTTAAAATACCAGATTATCTCAATTTCATGTAGGCAAGTTAATACTAAATGCAATACACACACATAAAAATTAAATCAAACCCGGATGACAATGAACACCCACTTGATAATCTTCAGGGACCTCAGAAGGGTATCGTGCCTCACGACCAAACATCATAAGAAATGGAGATAACTTTGTCGTCATCTGTTTTTTGGTCCTCAGTCCAAACATAATAGCATCAAGATGTTTGTCCCACTGCTTTGGTTTTTTGGAGACCAATTTACTCAGAGCCCTATAATACAATATTTGGTTAATAACAATTTCTACAAATGTCAATATAGATTTTAAATAACCAAATAACATTTACTGATGTAAAAGATCTTTGTATAAAATTGATGTATAAATTGAATACCTCTGTATGGTCCCATTCATCCTTTCAACTAGACCGTTAGTCTGGGGATGATACGGTGAGCACAAACTCCTTTTGATCCCAAGAATTTTGGACACATTCTGATTAATCTTATAATAAAACAAAACAATTATTTTTAATTATAGTCAATTTAAATAAATATTTTTTAAACTACATTTTAGCATGACAGCTTAAAATTACCTGATTTACAAACTCTCTTCCTTGGTCTGTGAGTATGCGCTTTGGTGCCTCAAACTGATAAAAAAACTTAATAATGCAGTTTGTGACCTCCTCTGCAGACTTGCTTCTTAATGGATAGGCCTGTGGCCATTTGGTCACATAATCAATCATTACACATATGTATTGATAACCACTGTCTGTGAGAGTGAGTTTTCCTATCAAATCCATCCCCAAAAGTTCAAAAGGTTGTGTGACCTTGCAAAAAATAAGATAAAAATGGATAATTAGATTTAAATAATTAAATATTTGTTTTTCACAATTTACTGAATTTAATTAAATATTCAGTAAATTGTGTAAATATTCTGTTGCAATACAATTAAAAATAACATGGTGCAGGTGTCGAGGAAGGAAAGAAAAGTCAGTAATTATTGTTATAATTATGTAGGAATTGTTATAAACTTAATATTGTATTTAAAGATATTTACACTGACTAACAGAGTGCATGAGGGACTGACGGACGGACTAATTAATTACCTAATTACCTGTATAGGTGTAATTTTGACTTCCTCTTTGATGGATGCTTTGGTGGCCTGACATGCCACACATTCAGCCACCTGTTTAAAAAGATGTTATCAGTTAACATCAAAACAGAAGAAAGATTTTATTAAAATGGACTTTTGTCAAAAACTTTCAATGGCTTCATTACCCATTTGTCAATATCCACGGTCATCCCTGGCCAGTAAAACCTTTTGGATATGGCATCTTTGGTTTTTTTCTGTCCACAATGTGCCCCAATGCTGCTAGCATGAAACTCCATAAAACATTGGTTTGCATCCTCTGCACCGCAGACAACCTTCAAACTCAGTTCACGGACAGTACTTTTGAACCTTCTATAGTACAGCCGACCATCTGAACGATTCAATAGCAATACAATAACTATTAATTTAAGCATCAAGCATGAATATGACATGACACACTACAGTACAGTACATAATTATATTGATTAATCACATAGTTGTATAGTCACCTTCAATGTCATAAATAGCTGCCTTTTTTCGGAAATTGGACTTCTGGTCCTTGGGTAATCCCAAAGGATACCCACCACCTGTTTTGTAGGTCACAATACCACTATATGTTGCAGGGTCCATAATCTCCAGACCAAAAAGAAATTAACCAAAAGCACTGTCTTCATGCATCAACTAGTTCAGACCAGACGCACCCCTCCCCCAAACCCCAACAAGCTGTACAACCCAGTCTAGGTGAGGATGCATTGAAAAAAATAATAAATCCTAATTTTACGGAAAATAACTCTAAATGTTTTTAAATATTTTCTTGTAATTTTGAATTATGTTTAAAACTATGTAAAATTACAAACAATAGATGTAAAAAAAACAAAAAAAAAACGTAACTGTTATTTTAAGGATTATATCAATAATGACAAATTACAGTAATTCAATTTTTTTATACAGGGAAATCACTTTATTATTTATACAGTTTTTGTCTGTTTTCATAAATAACATACAAATTCATGTAAAATCACAAACAATATCTTTAAATTAACAATTTGACCATTATTTTTTTAAGAATTCATTTCATTATTGACAAATACTTTTTTTTTTTTTAATTATACAGGGAAAATACTTTTTATTATTTATACAGTATATTTTCTGTTTTCTTAAATTACATACTGGGTATCCAGACAGAAGAAGTAGTGGGGTGGAATCCAGGCAGGTGGGTTAAAATGGGCCCGCCTAAATAATACCCCCCCTAAATACTACAGCTGTTCATGTTAATAGAGTTAAATGTGGAATTTTACACACAGTATTGCTGATGTACGTGTATCAGACCCATTTTAGGAACTCTCTGGGTATCCAGACAGAAGAAGTAGTGGGGTGGAATCCAGGCAGGTGCGTTAAAATGGGCCCGCCTAAATAATACCCCCCCAAAATACTACAGCTTTCTATGTTAATAGAGTTAAATGTGGAATTGTACACACAGTATTGCTGATGTACGTGTATCAGACCCATTTTAGGAACTCTCTGGGTATCCAGACAGAAGAAGTAGGGGGGTGGTCCAAATGGGCCTGCCCAAATGATACCCCCTACATCTAATGCAACTGGATCATTTTCATGCAATATAAAAATTATTTTAGTTCATTAGTTTAGTTTATTGTAATATTATACACATTTTGGTGTAAGTGGCATTACCCATTATCAAACCTTTTGACGTTTAAGAAGTTGAACCAGGTGTTTGCTACCATCTAGTGGCAGAGTTGCAGAAAAGCATAACACCTTAGTGTAAAATTAAACCATTCTTAGCATCTAAGCTGAAAGACAAAAAAAACGGGGGAACAGATACCATGGACATTTGCCAGTCTCGTTTAAGATTAGGGTTAAAATGGCAATTAATTACGTTGACCGAACTTTTCGTGTTTTAACCGCCATCTACAGTACACACGACGGTACTGCGCGCGTGCACGCGAAGGAGGGCAGTCTCCAGCTGGGGGGTCGGAATTAGGCACAACACCTGTTTCATTCGCGTGCACGGTTTTAACATGCGCTTTTCAGAGCGCGCGCACTAAACGCCTGTCAAACACGTGAATACTGAACTAAGTAGACGTCTTACTGCGTTAATACTGTCAAATACACACAAGGTTAACATAAACACAGTCGGTTATGTCTAAAGTGAAAGTAAAATCGCAGTCGTGTCTGTATATTAGATGTGTAGAGGTCTTAAACTGACAGCAGCGCAGCCTATAGTGAACACGCGGTCCTTAAAGGGACAGTTCACCTAAAAAATTATGTCATTATTTACTCACTCTAATATTGTTTCAAACCTGTATTCATTTCTCGATTACATAATTTTCAGTTTTGAGTGAAATATCCCTTTAATGTTAATACAACAACAAAAGACAGAGAAAATCACTCACTGCTCTTGACTGAAAAACTAATACAGTAAGAATCAATGTATATTTTATAGTGAAGTCTATGTAGTGTTTTATTTTTACATTTATTAATTCAATTTCATACTTAAATGCTGCTGTACAGCTCTAAGCTGCCAGTGTAAATCTTTATATATATTTATTTTATATTATCCAATACACTAGGAATGTGTACAAGGTTTTTTTTTAAGTAAAGTTTTAAGTTTAAGTAAGGTTTTTCAATTCTTTTAAGTAAAATAAAGAAAGAGTATTGCAATAAAAAAAAAGTATTTTTTCTCTTTAACCTCTTGCGGTTCCTGTCGCCTAAGAATAAAATAACAAAAAATTTATGTGACAAGCCATCAGAACCGAACCGAACCGAAAACCGTGGTTAAAAACCGAGGTATGTATTGAACCGTGGACTAACTGTATTGTTGCATCCCTAGTTAACAGTGTAATTTATCAACGGCAGCTGTCACAGTTGCTAGGCGACAGGAAACAGTATAGGCTACTCCAGACCTTCCCATTCAATAATGCTCTGTCTGACCTTTGTGGGCTTCGAAGGACGCAGCCTCCGAATTGGGGGACAGTCTCTTTGCAGAATCTAGTGATGTGTCGTTCATGAACGATTCGTTCATTTTGAACGAATCTTTAATATGACTCGGGACTACCGAGTTGTCTCAGAGAGTGATTCGTTCATTTTGTGTTGACCGCGCATGCGCATTACGCTGAATCTGTACTGGAAAGAACAAAAATGATTAGTTCATCTTTCGAGTCTTGAGTCTCGAGTTCGGGTTTGAGTCTTTCGTTCTTCCTGTCAGTCCCATAGAGTCTATGCTGTCAGTAGCGGAAACAGAAAAGATTCGTTCTTTCGAGTCTCGGGTTTGAGTCTTTCGTTCTTCCTGTCAGTCCCATAGAGTCTATGCTGTCAGTAACGGAAACAGAAAAGATTAGTTCTTTCGAGTTCGGGTTTGAGTCTTTCGTTCTTCCTGTCAGTCCCATAGAGTCTATGCTGTCAGTAACGGAAACAGAAAAGATTAGTTCTTACGAGTCTCGGGTTTGAGTCTTTCGTTCTTCCTGTCAGTCCCATAGAGTCTATGCTGTCAGTAACGGAAACAGAAAAGATTAGTTCTTTCGAGTTCGGGTTTGAGTCTTTCGTTCTTCCTGTCAGTCCCATAGAGTCTATGCTGTCAGTAACGGAAACAGAAAAGATTAGTTCTTTCGAGTTCGGGTTTGAGTCTTTCGTTCTTCCTGTCAGTCCCATAGAGTCTATGCTGTCAGTAACGGAAACAGAAAAGATTAGTTCTTACGAGTCTTGGGTTTGAGTCTTTCGTTCTTCCTGTCAGTCCCATAGAGTCTATGCTGTCAGTAACGGAAACAGAAAAGATTAGTTCTTTCGAGTTCGGGTTTGAGTCTTTCGTTCTTCCTGTCAGTCCCATAGAGTCTATGCTGTCAGTAACGGAAACAGAAAAGATTCGTTCTTTCGAGTTCGGGTTTGAGTCTTTCGTTCTTCCTGTCAGTCCCATAGAGTCTATGCTGTCAGTAACGGAAACAGAAAAGATTAGTTCTTACGAGTCTTGGGTTTGAGTCTTTCGTTCTTCCTGTCAGTCCCATAGAGTCTATGCTGTCAGTAGCGGAAACAGAAAAGATTCGTTCTTTCGAGTCTCGGGTTTGAGTCTTTCGTTCTTCCTGTCAGTCCCATAGAGTCTATGCTGTCAGTAACGGAAACAGAAAAGATTCGTTCTTACGAGTCTTTCGGGTTTGACGTTTGAGTCATTCGTTCTTTTGCCACGTGACTTGTCACAGTATTGAACACTAGTTCACAACCTTTTTACTAACAAGCACGTAGCACGTATTTTTTATATATATTTTTTTTATATATAATTCTCAGTTAATATCAGACATATACAAATATGGGAAATATATTGACTATTCAAGTCTAACATCACAAATTCAAGTCAATTAGACCAGTGGTTCTCAACCTTTTTTAAGTGATGTACCCCCTGTGAAATATTTTTTCAGCCAAGTACCCCCTAACCAGCGCAAACCATTTTTGGTTGGAAAAAAAAGACTTAAAACAGAGCACTGTGCCATCAGTGTCTGATTTATTAAACTTTGGAACAGATAAACACATACAAAATTCAAACATTTGAAAAAAATAAACTATTTCGAACATTTTAAATGATAATAATCCATGACTAAATTTATTGCAAATATTTCTCATCACTAAAATGTAGTGATTCAAACTAATGTAGTGAAAACAGTGACCATATTTCTGAAATGGAAACCGGGGACATTTCCTATTTGAGTGGTCAAAATATCACTCAAATCTCATTTGTTATTATATTTTAATTTAAAAAACAGGGACAATACATTTTTTAATGTTTTTGTTGTTGTTGTGGAGTCCTATTATATTAGTAGGCTATATTATTATTAACATTAATAAGTATTAGGATTTATTTTGATTATTAGGATTTTTGGTCTGGATTTAATACAATAACAAAACACAAAAAACAAACAAACAATGAAAACAGTTATTGGTAAGCTAACCATTGTAAATAAGGAGTTCAAAACAATATTGTAACCAGGGCCGGATTAACCATTAGGGCAACTGGTCACTTGCCCCGGGGCACAGGACATCTAAGGGGCCCTGGGCACTGTCAAATATTATGTTAGATCACGTTATAAACGCAATCCTTACTTTCCTAATTATATTTTTGCAACCTGTTCGATCAACATATGTTAAATCACGTAAAAAACAGTGTCTGTAGCTTCTTGCGCTGCTGTGCAGCGAGCGAGGACGAGCTGTCAAGTCGAATCACGTGACTTGACGCTCTGAAATCAGTGTTGCCAGATTGGGCGGTTTTGAATTTGATTGTGCGGTTAAAAACGGGTTTGGGCAGGTGGACAAAATTTGGGTTGGTTTGGGGTCAGTTTGGTGGTTTTCAAACATCTAAATTGTATAGTCTAACTGGTTAATAACAAACTCAAGTGTGCATCATGACACACACCGGCCCAGGGTTCAGCGTAGAGTCAGCTGGCATTGGTGTTGACGTCGCTGACGAGCACGCACTTTCAGCCAATCAGCGATCAGCAGGGAGTCACGACTCGCGCTCATTCATGACAGGTTTTCAGCGCGAAATTGTAGCTGGATATCAAATGATCGCTATGCCAAAGTGGCATAAATATACAGTAAGTTATCTACAGTAATGAGTGGGAGAGGGATCCAACTCTCAAAACGTGGATTACACCTGTGACTCAAAGACTCTTTATACATATAACTAACTCCAAGAGGTTGAATGACTTGAATTGAAATCGAATAGGCTAGTATTTGACTCCTGAGCATCATGGTGTGCATACTGGCCTGATCAGGACATCTGCACCTTTTAAAGCGTCTAGACTGCGCTGTACTCGTCCCAACAGCTGCTGAAAGAGGTTTGAATCAACCATTAATCCATTTTGACTGTGTTAAGTTCTGCGTTATGTTCTATAAATATGTACTTCACGAAAGACATAACGTTACTAGTTATATCTGAAGTTAAAGCACAGCACAAAAGTAAACGCATTATTGTTGTTAATTTTTTATTGTACAGCATCAGTGAATGACACATTTTGGCTGTGGTGTGTGCAGTAAAGTGTGCGCAATGCCTGCTAATTACATTGTTTATTCCGATTTTATACTACGGGGCCGTTGAATGCTTGAATCTGATTGGCTGATGAACGTTCTGAGGTGTGCAATTATTTTCTGGGAGATGCACAGCGAACGTAGTTCCAGGCAGCTCTTGACCGCATTACAGTTCCATATCACTTCGCATAGTTAACTGTAATAACGGACTAAAAAACAACAATATGACAGACGATTTTCCTAAAGTAAATCTTAATATTTACGGTGAATATAAAACGTTCAACAACTGGGCGGCAGCAGTATTACACAGTCCAGATGAAAACCAACAGACGGAAGTGGACATCAAAGGCAAGCTTTTCTGTGTCATTACTGAAATCACACATGCTCGCACACACACTACAGTTTGCACAGAAAGGTGTCAGCGCTGCCCTGACGATTTGATCAGTTAGCCTATATAGTGTAGACACTTAAAGGCTACACGTGACATTTATCACTAGCGAGGTAATAACAGCGCTGTTTAGAGACGCACAGAGGGAGCCTAATTCACACAAGCACTCTCTCTCTCTCTCTCTCTCTCTCTCTCTCTCTCTCTCTCTCTCTCTCTCTCATAACTTTATTAATAACTGCAGAAGAATGCTATCAACGGCTCAAGCCTTCGTTAACAGCTTTAAAATGACGTTTTGGAACTAGCAAAAGAGCCGTTGGATGAGACGCGGAAGAAATAGTCCTACTCACAATAGCTATTTAAGTACAAAAACTGGACGAATCCCTTTAAATATATCTTCGGATCGATGTCTTGAGGTGTGGTAACCGTAGTATAAGCTGAATAATTGACTCCGGGGCGTTCAATTATTAGAATGATAATGCACACCCGAGGTGTAACGGCCACTCCGCTTCGCGTCGTGACCGCATCACCACCTCGGGTGTGCATTATTATTCTAATAATTGAACGGCCCGTCGTCAATTATTCCTTACATATTGGGCACTTTTTGCACTTAAATTAGTTTATTCTTACTGTTGACATTTGAAAATGATGCATGTGTTTTTCCATGTCATGCATGACTGTTTTTGAATGCCCTGTTTTGATCCATTTTCCTGGGAATTTTTTTTTATTTTTACATCATTATTTTGTTTTAAGGAGATAAAATGATGCTAATCAGCCTTGATTGACATGGCAATAAAATTATATCAAATTATTTTGGCAGTTCAAATTTTGGGTGTTTTTTTCTTGAATTGGGTGGGTTTTAGTGAGCTTTTGGGCTTGGAATCGTCGACCCAATCAGTCAACACTGTCTGAAAGGAATTGAAATTAGTCGACATTATGAAACATATTCAAAAAATAGCCACAATTTCACATTGTAGCATTTTAGGAATAAAAAATCTCTGGTTTTAAGTTAAGGCTTCACCAGGGCCGTGCAGAGAGTTCTTCAGGGGCAGGGGCTCAAATGTAAAAAAGGGGCAATATGTAAATATATATATATCCTTATGCTCATCAAGCCTGCATTTATTTAATCAAAAATACAGAAAAAAACAGTAGCCTAATATTGTGAGATTTTATTACATTATGTTCTTTTTAACTTTTTATTAATCAAAGAATCTTGAAAATAGTATCACAGTTTCAATCATTGACATTAAATCCTCATATTAGAATGATTTCTGAATGATCATGTGACACTGAAGAGTGGAGTAATGATGCTGAAAATACAGCTGTGATCACAGGAATAAATTATATTTTAAATTATTTTAAAATAGAAAAACATTATTTTAATAATATTTCACAATATTGCTGTTTTTTATCAAATAATTGCAGGCTAATGAACATAAGAGACTTTCATAATGCTGCATAATATTCAAAAATGGTAATATAATAAAGTCCTTTCACGTATCTTCACATAATAGGCCTGTATGCCGGTGGCACTTGGTTTTTGTTAACTTTGATAGTTTCATGAAATGGTAAATGGTGTATCAATATACATAAATACAAGTGAATTTAACACTTACCATTAATGCGACGTTTGCTGCTGCTGCTGCTGCTGTGGTTTTGTGCAGGGATTTGTTTGTTGTCTGTTAAAATTCATTTTGTCAGTGATGCAATTTATAAAATGAGACAAACCGCAGGAAATCGTTCCACAAACGTTAGTTCGTCTGTCCATGTAATTTTCAACCGATTTATGAATAAGAACAGAAAATTACCGCTCCACTTCACATCGCCCAATGGAATTTGAACTTGCTTTGCCAGATCACGATTGGTTGGTGTATATACATGACAAACGGGCAGTGGTGAATTGTGTAATACTTTAAAATTTATAATATATAGATTTGTAATTAAATCAACACATTAGCTCTGATTATGGATGAAAAAAAATATTGGTTTACTTTTTTTCCCGTAAGGCCACACACTCTCTGAAAGGACCATATTTAGCCGCTTCCGAAAAGAGGAAAATCAGCTGTCAATCAAAACGCACGCGATCCATAGCAACGCGTTATGGCAACGCCTCAACAGAAATTGTCCGACTTTTGAGCCGTTCGTTACTATTGTATACATTGTCATGTTATAATAATCACATTTATTTAGTTTTGTTGACCACGATATTATCATTGATATTTGTCTGAGAGGGGCACTTTTGATTCATTTTGAAAAAGGGCAGGGGCTCGAGCACCCAAAGCCCCCCCCTCTGCACGTGCCTGGGCTTCACTAGCTGTCTGCTTTATTTCACTGTTGCAGTCAAAATATAGGTTGATTGGCTATATTGAAACATTTAATAATTACTCTGTAGCAGCCACTAAGTTCTGTGAAAGATTCATTGTAAAAAGTTATGTTAAACATTAGTGCATCATTAGTGTTCTGTCTCTTGAATGCACTTTATGCTGAGGCTTTTACATACATCGCCACTGAGCATTGCAGAAGCCTGATTTGTTAGTATAGAAGTATAGGCTATATGCTCTTGGTGATAGCGACTTTGCGATTGTTGCTTTGGGGCAGGGGCAGGGGGGCCCTTGAGTCTTGTTGCCCAGGGCACAGGAAATTGTTAATCCGGCCCTGGGAAGAAGACAATTAAGGGTAAGCGTAACTGGTCTGGAACTAGTGCTTTTATTCAGAACTCTCTTTGTCCAACACAAAGTAGCCTAAACGTTGCACTCACAGCGCTCTAAATAACTCAAAACTATATAACTTGTTTCCTCTCAGCTTTCCAGCTCCCAGTGTCCGCACAAGTTCCCAGTCAGTCTCTCTCTCCTCCATTGATGATTTCCCTCAGGTTTTATACTGTCTCTCCATGCCAATCACTGCAATCAAACACAGGTGTTCATCATTTGAACTTGACCTACTTACTCATCGCCACTCCGGCTCTCTCTCCGTGTAGACCTCGCTAAACCACGCCTCCTCTGTCACAGCTATATTGCAAATTAAGCATTTTATAATGGTTTTCTATGGGAGAAAAATGTTGTTATGAACAATGTTGTGTTCATAACCTGATTTAATCTGCTTGCTTATACAAAGTATGCGTTATTAATACCTTTTTAATGCTAGCCTACTGTTAAGCGTTTTCCTCGTCTTTATAACGAGGACACAAAGCGTCTTATAGGCAGAATAACGCTCACGGTGTCTGTTTTGGCAGATACTGCCATCTAGTGGCAGCAGGTTTTCTTGCACATCTCTCTGTGTGTGGATCGTGCAAGGCCAAACTGGCGAAATGAAAGTCTCAAAATCCAAATGAATCAAATAGGATCGACTCACAAACAAGTCAATGAATGCATGCGCGTCACCTGATCCACAAATGCACGGATTACTTTTTGCACGTGGAAATCATGACACTTTACTACAAAATAGCACATATATATACTCACAAAAATGACTTTATTGGTACAAAATGCTTCACGTTAATGAAAATCTTAATTCTACAGACACCAGTTGAAAAGCATTTGTTTCAGAGTAGTATGCACATTTGCAAATTTTTAAAATCGTTTACACATTAATGAATAGCACTGGGCTTGTTAGTTGGTTGTTTGTGTGTGTGCGGGTCTTGAAATGCTGTAAACTGCGAAAAGGAAGTCTCAAAATCCAAATGAACCGAATGCGATCCACTCGAACAAGACGTCAACAAATGCACGCGTGTCACCTGATTCACAAATGCACAGATTACTTTTTGAATGAGCAGTTTATGATTTATGAATGCAGAACAGAACATTTTTATTCGCAAACATGTACAAATCGCTGCACAATCATTCAAACCCGAATTCCACAGATTCAAATCGAATGGCATTTGTTTGTGGCTAGTAAGATACATTCATAACATTTATCTAGTACATGGATAATTGTGCGTGCATTCATTAATCATTTTGAGTCAAAAATCATCCCATACTGAAGCCCTAAAAAGGGTCTAGAACCGCCCCTGTGTTCGAATATGACCAGCCATTTTCGCTGTCATCACCCGGGTGAAGTGCCATAAGACGCGAATGAGAAGTCGCGCGCGCTGTGAGAAAATGTGTCTCTGTGCGCTCATCCGAAAGCGCGCACACGTCTCACAGCGCGCAAGTATTGAGTTCTCTTTCAAGTCTTGCTCTTGAACAGGCAAATTCAGACAAAAAGTATGTCAACATGTCCATCTTGATGAGTATTCTAGCAGACATAGTCTGTATATGCCTTAAATAAACTTTATACAGCCGATAAAGACGACGCATATCCGAGCATTAGGTTTTAAAGGGGCAGTAGCCTTTACTGCTGTCTGTTTAATGTCAAACAACAAAAGACAAGGGCATCACTCACTGCTCTTGATTGAAATGCTTTTGTAAGTTTAATAGGATTAATCTTTAATTTATGCACTCAAATATGCAATGTTATTTTACATTTGATACATTTCTGTACCTGAAAACTAATGTTAGACGTACCTGAAAAACCTGAAAAGCATATCTAGCCGAACCATATTGTTGATCTTATTTATTCGTGGTTGTCATTTTTACTTGAATACTTTTATACTTTGATTTGAATATATGTTATATTATTTATTTTAATAGTTCAAAAAGTACATCAAATGTTACAATTTCAATTGAATTGTTGAAAGGTGTCTTTTTAATAATGCAACACATTCCCAAAGTCATGTGAAACTTTTGCAACCTTAAGTGTAAGGATTAATCTAATTTAATTTATTCAGGGAAGACCAATATTAATTTACATTTGATTTCTTATTAAATGTCTTTAGTATTTCTTACCTCAATACTAATGTTAGACCTACCTGAAAATTTGTCTTTAAAAACAAAAATGCACTGCACGATCAAATATTTAGGTGAGATAATTATATACATTTATTATATACATTTATTTGGGAAAGATCTCATTTTCTAAAATAAACACTTGGTGGTTCTTAAAGATCTTGACTCTAGCCTATTTCTACAGTTTTTTTTCTCTCAATACAGTTCATTTAGAGTTAGTTTCATTTCTACAAATGGTGCAAACTCTGCAAGATTATAGATAAAAGATTCCCATTCCCCTGCCATTCTGTGATCGGTGATTGGCCCTGGTGAATTGGCTTCGTTTAAGATAAAATGGACAAACTACGACCTGCTCAGGGGCGTCGGACCTGTGGGGACACTTTTCCCGGTGAGAGGGTTCAACAACCACACGTTTTATGCAGTTTTTCTGCAGTTTTGCTCCATCGCCTTACAGCAGTCGCTCCTCCGTTTCTCTGGCCGCTCTGTGTTTGCACTCGTTGCGGCTGCCTCTCCATTTCAAAAATATATTTTGCCTATTAAATGCAAAGTTTTTAATTTAAAAAGCACTTCAAAATTAAGTTAATATTTCCAACAAACGAGTCAAAATAATGAAGTGGTGCTCAAGTAGGCCATTAATGCTTAATAACACTCCGATGCGGTGGCCGGCAAATAAACCTACCAACATCCGTGGCATAATTTTTGGAATGACTTATCGAATATTGCTGAACTACTGCACAATGTTTCAAACTAATGGAAAATTCTGAACAAAGACTTCGTTTTGGCGAGTGATTCGTTAAATGTCTCTAACATGACTGTTGCAGCTCGGCAAGTTTTCTCATGTGAGATGTTATGCGCACACACTGAATTTGGCTTCTCAGCGAGCGCTAAAGTTGTTTTTCTTCTGCATTAGCCTATGTTTTAAAGATTTTTTTGTGGCTCTAACCAAAGTAAACTTTTTTTTGCTTTTAAAGAAATTTTTTGTCAAAATGTTCTAAAGAAACTAAACAGTTCTCAATTTACAACTAAGTGTGACAATTTTTCATTCTTAATGTTTGTTCTTTGCTATTGTACAGGTCCTTCTCAAAAAAGTAGCATATTGTGATAAAAGTTCATTATTTTCCATAATGTAATGATAAAAATTAAACTTTCATATATTTTAGATTCATTGCAAACCAACTGAAATATTTCAGGTCTTTTATTGTTTTAATACTGATGATTTTAGCATACAGCTCATGAAAACCCAAAATTCTTATCTCAAAATATTTGCATATTTCATCCGACCAATAAAAGAAAAGTGTTTTTAATACAAAAAATGTCAACCTTCAAATAATTTTGTTCAGTTTAGGGATGGGCGATATGGACTTAAAAATGTATCCCGATATTTTCTAGTATATGTATATATATATATATATATATATATATATATATATATATATATATATATATATATATATATATATATATATATATATATATATATATATATATATTAGGGGTGCTCCGATCGATCGGCAACCGATCATGATCGGTCGATAATCGCTTTGGGATGGTTGATCGGCGGTCTCCAAAAAGGCCGATCTCATGAACCGATCGCATGCTGACGACACATAAACCCCGCGCCTGCTGTGAGAGCTAGGGCATAATATGCAGCGACACCGTCTCATTCTCTTTCCAGTGCGGGTAAAATAATTATAATGCTGAAGGTGAGGTACAATTCATATTTCTATATTAGATAACTTTCGCAGTCATTTGAAAACGTTCTGTGGGACATAAGTTCACAAACAGCGCGCGTGAATCACAGCGTGCGCGCGCGCTCTCTCTCCCTTTCAAAATGCTCAAATGGCTTCACATCAGCGCATCGCATCTGCACTAAAATCGAGGTGCTCAGTTGACACAGGATTTGCCACTTTGCACAATCGAGGCAGTGTCGCATTGTCACTAAAGTTTATCATTTGCATTTATTTTTAAGTCTTGCCAGTGTTCAAACCGCACTCGCGCGCACGGTCTGGACACACACACACACACACACACACACACACACACACACACACACACACACACACACACAGGCCATCTCACAAAAAGCTTGCGAGTACAAAGTGCGCTGAAATGGTCAGATACACACATATGTATGTACTAAATGACCGTCTTGACGAGTATGCACGTAAACCCCGTCGTGACTCGCGAGTGAACATTTGTGCAACTGCATGTAACCGTAACCGTGTTCACTCTTAAAGTGACAGCTGTCGAATAAACTGCTGCTGTCTCTGAGTTTCTCTTTGTCTTGTGTTGAACCTTTATGACACCCACGACTCTTGAATGACTAACTTTTGCAACCTTAAGTGTAAGGATGAATCTAATTTAATTTATTCAGGGAAGACCAATATTAATTTACATTTGATTTCTTATTAAATGTCTTTAGTATTTCTTACCTCAATACTAATGTTAGACCTACCTGAAAAATTGTTTTTAAAAACAAAAATGCACTGCATGATCAAATATTTAGGTGAGAATTATATACATTTATTATATACATTTATTTGGGAAAGATGGCCTACAATAGTCTTAAGTTATCTCATTTTCTAAAATAAACACTTGGTGGTTCTTCAAGATCTTGACTCAGTTAATTTAGAGTTAGTTTCATTTCTACAAATGGTGCAAACTCTGCAAGATTATAGATAAAAGATTGCCATTCTGTGATCGGCAGTGATCGGCAATCGGCAGATCATGATCTTGGTGATCGGTAATCGGTGATCGGCCCCAAAAATGCTGATCGGAGCATCTCTAATATATATATACATATATATATATAAATATATATATATATATATAAAATGTAAAATTCCACACCAGCCTTTTCAGAAATGGAAAAGTTGCAGATATAATTGTCTTCTGTAAAAGTGCAGGTAATGTTTAAGTAGTGCAACTGTGCTGAAAAACATCACACAATACAAACAATAATAATTCAAATCCATGACAAGTTTTACATGTAAACCGATTCTGTATTTATTCATACACTCATGGTGTAAACAGTGGTAAAAATAGCAGAGACAGCAAAAGTAATTATCCCAAAAATGTCTTCAGTTTACAAAAAAGTTGAAAATAATGATTAAATGATAGAACTTCAGTAATTTGAGTTGATAAGATAATACCACGAATTCCTCTACTAATAAAAATAAACTGGACTAAGGAATAATGAGCTTCTGGGTTCATGAATATTAATCACGTTGTCAGCGCTCATTCAAACTGATTTGCTAAAATGAAAACAGGCACAGTAATAGGTGCACGCCAGCCGATGAGATTCCCGTTTGTGCATTCGTTTCTTCCTGTTCATGAAAGGCTGAATAATTCCAAATAAACGCCATTATTTTGCAGGAAAATACAACAAAGGATATTGTTTACATGTAGCACGTCAATTCTGTGTGGTGTAAGACTCTCTCGCTCTCTCTTTGAGTGTGTGTGAAACACTGAGCGCTCTCAGCCTCACACTAGTGTTTACTGTGCGTCAAATACACTGCGCATTCATTGAGTTGAACTAAAATAGTGTGCTTTACCGATCGATTGAGAGAGCGAATCTCTTAAGCACTCAGTCCAAGTGCTCAGCGAGTGAAAATACATCTGTATGGTTCAGATTGCCCTCAGGTAGCCCCTCGTTTAGCTATGAACTCTTCCGCAGCTTCTGCCATAGTTGTTTTCGCACTGCACATGAGATGCGGATTCAGTGCCGCCGCTCCTATTGCGCGGCGCTTGGGGCACCACAAGAAATTCCCTCTCCAACCCCCGTTCAGCTATACAAATTGACGAATGCAGCCACTGCGGCCATCATAAAGTAATAACGCTTAAGGCATCAAGAGACGGCCAGCGGTGGCACTGTACGGATGGGTCGCGCCATCAACTAGGCTTTATCGTTATTATCGCGGGAAGACAAATTCTTATCGTGGGGAGAATTTTTACCGGTATATCACAAACGATAAGATATCGCCCATCCCTAATGCAGAGACTCACCTACAAACTCTGCCACATGTACTGCAACTGGCAGGTAACAACCATGCAGATCAGTATCCTTCTACTGCTAACAGCTCTACAATACTATGTGCCGTCTCGTGTATTCTTCATGGCTCTCTTTCGTCTTTAAGGGGATTATCCGAGTGCCTGCACCATGTCAGTATGCCCACAAACTGGCCTTCCTGGTTGGTCAGAGCATTCACAAGGAGCCCAACATGAACCTGGATGACTTCTTGTTCTACCTGTAAACTGCCTGAATGACAAGATGGAGGGTTAGGGCGGGTAAGTGCTAATGTCTAAGACATTTCAAATAAAACTTGTTCAAATAACAGATTTCTTTGATTGTTTTTAGAGGCTCTGAATGTTAATTGAATTAAACATTTATTTTCTAGTTTTCCAATATGGAAGATGAGTAGTTACACATGACTTCTTGTTCTACCTATAAACTGCCTGTAAACTGACGGATAAAAGAGGATTTCAACTGTAGCTCGCGCTCTTTGGATTCTCTGGCTTTCTCTAGAGAGAGCTGCTCTTTAGTAGTTACACATGACTTCTTGTTCTACCTGTAAACTGCCTGAATGACAAGATGGAGGGTTAGGGCGGGTTAGTGCTAATGTCTTGTGAAGACTTCTCAAATAAAACTTGTTAAAATAACAGATTTCTTTGATTGTTTTTAGAGGCTCTGAATGTTAATTGAATTAAACATTTATTTTCTAGTTTTCCAATATGGAAGATGAGTAGTTACACTTGTTGTGAATGTCTTCAGCGTTCATGTTTTGATGGAGGGTTAGGGTGGGTTAGTTCTGATGTCTTGTGAAGACTTTTCAAATAAAACTTGTTCAAATAACAGATTTCTTGGATTGTTTTTAGAGGCTCTGAATGTTAATTGAATTAAACACAGGGTTCCTACTGGGTTTGGAAAAGTATGGAATTTGATTTGAGTAATTTCCAGGTCTGGAAAAGTATGGAAAAAATAAATCAGAGTATGGAAAAATATTTATGTTTCCTCCATGGACTGCCACCTTAACGTGGTGGAGGGGTTTGAGTACCCGAATGACCCTAGGAGCTATGTTGTCCGGGGCTATATGCCCCTGGTAGGGTCTCCCAAGGCAAACAGGTCCTAGGTGACGGGTCAGACTAAGAGCAGTTCAAAAACCCTTATGATGACAAAAAGAAGGAGGGCCGTGACGTCGCCCGGTATGGTGCAGCCGGGGCCCCACCCTGGAGCCAGGCCTGGGGTTGGGGCTCGTATGCGAGCGCCTGGTGGCCGGGACTTCCCCCACGGGGTCCGGCCGGGCTCAGCCCGAAGGAGCGACGTGGGGACACCTTCCCGTGGGCCCACCACTCACGGGAGGGACCGTAAGGGGCCGGTGCAAAGCGAATCGGGCAGCAGTCGAAGGCGGGGGCCTAGACGACCCGATCCCTGGACACGGAAACTGGCTCTTGGGACATGGAATGTCACCTCGCTGGCGGGGAAAGAGCCTGAGCTTGTGCGTGAGGTTGAGAGGTTCCGACTAGAGATAGTCGGAATCACCTCCACGTATGGCTTGGGCTCTGGAACCACACCCCTCGAGAGGGGATGGACTCTTTACCACTCTGGAGTTGCCCATGGTGAGAGGCGGCGGGCTGGTGTGGGTTTGCTTATAGCCCCCCAGCTCTGCTGCCATGTGTTGGAGTTTACCCCGGTGAACGAGAGGGTCGTTTCCCTGCGGCTTCGGCTCGGGGATAGGTCTCTCACTGTTGTGTGTGCCTACGGGCCGAACGGCAGTGCAGAGTACCCGACCTTCTTGGAGTCTCTGGCAGGGGTGCTGGAGAGTGCTCCGACTGGGGACTCCGTCGTTCTACTGGGGGACTTCAACGCCCACGTGGGCAATGACAGTGAAACCTGGAGGGGCGTGATTGGGAGGAACGGCCCCCCTGATCTGAACCCGAGTGGTGTTCAGTTATTGGACTTCTGTGCTAGTTACAGTTTGTCCATAACGAACACCATGTTCAAGCATAAGGGTGTCCATCAGTGCACATGGCACCAGGACACCCTAGGTCGTAGGTCAATGATCGACTTTGTGGTCGTTTCATCTGATCTGCGGCCGTATGTCTTGGACACTCGGGTGAAGAGAGGGGCGGAGCTGTCAACTGATCACCACCTGGTGGTGAGTTGGATCCGATGGCGGGGGAGGAAGCTGGACAGACCCGGTAGACCCAAGCGTACTGTGAGGGTCTGCTGGGAACGTTTGGCTGAGTCTCCTGTCAGAGAGATCTTCAACTCCTGCCTCCGGCAGAGCTTCGACCGGATCCCGAGGGAGGCTGGAGATATTGAGTCCGAGTGGACCATGTTCTCCACCTCCATTGTCAAAGCGGCTGCTCGGAGCTGTGGACGCAAGGTCTCCGGTGCCTGTCGAGGCGGCAATCCCCGAACCCGGTGGTGGACACCGGAAGTAAGGGATGCCGTCAAGCTGAAGAAGGAGTCCTATCGGGCCTGGCTGGCTTGTGGGACTCCGGAGGCAGCTGACAGGTACCGACAGGCTAAACGGACTGCAGCCCGGGTGGTCGTGGAGGCAAAAACTCGGGCCTGGGAGGAGTTCGGTGAGGCCATGGAAAAAGACTATCGGCTGGCCTCGAAGAGATTCTGGCAAACCGTCCGGCGCCTCAGGAGGGGGAAGCAGTGCCCTACCAACGCTGTTTACAGTGGCGATGGGCGGCTGTTGACCTCGACTGGGGATGTTGTCGGACGGTGGAAGGAATACTTCGAGGATCTCCTCAATCCCGCCGTCACGTCTTCCATTGAGGAAGCAGAGGCTGGGGGCTCAGAGGAGGACTCGTCCATCACCCGGGCTGAAGTCACCGAGGTGGTCAAGAAACTCCTCGGTGGCAAGGCACCGGGGGTGGATGAGATCCGCCCTGAGTACCTCAAGTCTCTGGATGTTGTGGGGCTGTCTTGGCTGACACGCCTCTGCAGCATCGCGTGGCGGTCGGGGACAGTGCCTCTGGGATGGCAGACCGGGGTGGTGGTCCCTCTTTTTAAGAAGGGGGACCGGAGGGTGTGTTCCAACTATAGGGGGATCACACTTCTCAGCCTCCCCGGGAAAGTCTATGCCAGGGTACTGGAGAGGAGAATCCGGCCGATAGTGGAACCTCGGATTCAGGAGGAACAGTGTGGTTTTCGTCCTGGTCGCGGAACACTGGACCAGCTCTATACCCTCTACAGGGTGCTGGAGGGTTCATGGGAGTTTGCCCAACCAGTCCACATTTGTTTTGTGGATTTGGAGAAGGCATTCGACTGTGTCCCTCGCGGCGTCCTGTGGAGGGTGCTCTGGGAGTATGGGGTCCGGGGTCCTTTGCTGAGGGCTGTCCGGTCCCTGTATGACCGAAGCAGGAGTTTGGTCCGCATTGCCGGCAGTAAGTCAGACTTGTTCCCGGTGCATGTTGGACTCCGGCAGGGCTGCCCTTTGTCGCCGGTTCTGTTCATAATTTTTATGGACAGAATTTCTAGGCGCAGCCAAGGGCCGGAGGGTGTCAGGTTTGGGGACCACACGGTTTCGTCTCTGCTCTTTGCAGATGACGTTGTCGTGTTGGCCCCTTCTAACCAGGACCTTCAGCATGCATTGGGACGGTTTGCAGCCAAGTGTGAAGCGGCTGGGATGAGGATCAGCACCTCCAAATCCGAGGCCATGGTCCTCAGTCGGAAAAGGGTGGCTTGCCCACTCCAGGTTGGTGGAGAGTTCCTGCCCCAAGTGGAGGAGTTTAAGTATCTAGGGCTCTTGTTCACGAGTGAGGGGAGGATGGAACGGGAGATTGACAGACGGATCGGTGCAGCTTCTGCAGTAATGCGGTCGATGTACCGGTCTGTCGTGGTGAAGAAAGAGCTAAGCCGTAAGGCGAAGCTCTCTATTTACCGGTCAATCTACGTTCCTACTCTCACCTATGGTCATGAGCTTTGGGTCATGACCGAAAGGACAAGATCCCGGATACAGGCGGCCGAAATGAGCTTTCTCCGCAGGGTGGCTGGGCGCTCCCTTAGAGATAGGGTGAGAAGCTCAGTCACTCGGGAGGAACTCGGAGTAGAGCCGCTGCTCCTCCACATCGAGAGGGGACAGCTGAGGTGGCTCGGGCATCTGTTCCGGATGCCTCCTGAATTTTCAATGAATGAAAAACTTGTAGCCTAGCTATGGCAGTAAAGGTCAGACCTGTGTGTTCCTTCCTTTTCACAGTTCAACAGTGGTTAACACAGCACTTTGTAGTTTGAGAAAGCAAACCCAAATCCAGTTGAAGCCAGAAGAACTCTTAGTGGCTAAAAGTTTCATCAATAGAAGGATGGAGAAAGAGACAGTCCCTGACACCTCCACTGTGTTCCAGCTGCTTGATGAAGACATGTTTCCCACCCTGAAGGCTCTCTTCCAAGTTGCCCTGACGATTCCAGTAAGCAGCTGCAGCTGTGAACGCTCTTTCAGTGCCTTGCGCCGTCTTCATACATGGTTAAGGAACACCATGGGTCAAGACAGGCTCAACGACTTGGCCATCATGTCCATTGAAAAGGACAATTTGAATGACATCAACCCTGACAACGTTATTGACAGATTCGCTCAATTAAACCCACGTCGATACAGCCTTATGTTGCCGCCACAGAAAGAGAAGACAACAAAAAATGCTTGATCAAGACAACAACAGGAGAGCAAAGATTTAGAGGGTTTGCGAGAGAAAGAAAGGAATGCAAAAGAAGAAATAGGAGAAATAGTGTAGGAGGAAAAGAATGGAGAGTGAAAAAGGAGCAAAAGAATGGAGATGCTTAATATGCTAGTTACTAAATCGGTTATATATACATAATTTCTGTATGGTTAATAGCTTTTACATGTATATAGTTATTAAATTCGGAGAAAGGAGATAAGTCTAAAAATGAGCAAGGAGGAAAATAAGTGAGTGAAGAGGCAAGGACACGAATACACCTGTGGAGCAGGAGAAGCTGGAGGACAAGAGGAGGAGAGATGATGAGGAGAGTGTGAAAGAAATGAAAAGCAGAAGTTAAGAGAAGGAGAGAGGAGAAAAATGTGTGATGAGGAGTGGAGAATAGGAGAGAAGAGGAGGACAAGTGGAAGTCTGGATTTGAGGAGTGGAGAAGAAAGGGATGAATGAGGGTAAAAAGCAAAGAAAATAGAGATGAAAAGAAATGAAATATGAAAGCAGGTGAATTGGAAGAGGAACAAGAGATGAAAATGCCTTTAGTAGTAAGGAGTGAAGAGCAGATGAGTAAAGGGGAGCACAGATGCCAGAAGTAAATGTAAGAGAATAAGATTTGCATTTAATCTTTTTTTGCATCTTAAGTTTGTGATCAGAAACACTTATACTTTCTTTGGTTTATACTTTCTTCTTTCAGTGGATGAAATTTCCAGAGATGAGTGGAGCATGAGTAAGAGAAGAAGAAGCAGGAGAAAAGTGACCAGTAGTCAAACGAATAAAGTACTGTAACATAATAATATATGGTTATGTTGTTTATCATACTGGGCTATTTCCCAAAGAAATATAATAATTTTAGTAAATGTTCTTCTGTTGGCCTGATATTCGATTCAGAGTATTGAAGAGCACATTTACTTGGCACTGCAGCATTTGCTAGTAGAGCAGCCTAGATGATTATGGCATGGATTCTGATGTAGCAAATTTGTCAGCTAAGCACAAAGTAAACCAAACTGAACTCTAAAGATTAGTAATGATGTTTACACCAAATTCCAATTTTACCTATGCAGGCTAACTTAAAAATAGTCAGATAATGGTTGCCTTTTTTTATTTGCCAGGGGTGAAAATGAGTCATCCTTAACATTTTTGGTGTTTTGGATTCACTACAGCTGGAGAACAGTTAAATACAAAACAGGTTTAGGCTCTACTGGGTGATTTTTTTTTTTACTGAGTAGCTTATCATTTTCCCAGATAGTATATAGATTTTTAGGCATTCTATTATCTCAAACAGCCTGAAAAATAGTGCGTTTAGCTGATGTAAATGGGAAAAAAATCTCCCCGGGGGTGTATGCCCCCGGACTCCCCTAGGTTTGGGCTAAGCCCCGAATGTTTACATCGTCTGGCTCCGCCCCTGGTGTAATCCATACGCCAAAGTCCAATTTTGCGTGCATATGATACGCCAATCTTTCCCATTAACTTCAGTGGAGAGCAGATGCGTCCAAATACCACGCATCATCTTTAACGACAATGACGTCACCAGCGAGGCTCAGTTCGCCCAGTTCACCTGATGCGCGAACATCTTCAAACAGGTAAGTAAGGGCAAGAGTATTCTTCTGTAATGAGATCATGGTGTTAACGGTATTATTTTAATTATTTCAGTGTTTGTAGGCCTACATCACTATTATTTTTGACTTGAAATAATACAAAAATATTATTATTGTTACAACCAGAAGTTTAAAATCTGCATTTTCCTGCCCCCTTCATGGCAAATATTCAGACACCACTATCCTCTACCAGAACATTTAAAATTTTAATCACCCTTTACCCTCTCGGATCTAACTGACACCTTATTTATTTTTTGTTTAGTACAATGTCAAGTGGACATAAGAACAAATTAGAAGCTGTTCTTCTGCTCGGGGATGCATTTGTTGAAGGGATACAGGCAAGTTTCACTCTTGTTATACAGAAATGTGTAAAAAATTAACTTCAGTTAGTTAATACCTATGTTTCACCCATCTACGTTTCATTACATGCTATGTCCATAAAGAAACGTAACACAGAGTCAAACCTGAAGCCTGAAGTCACAGGTCGGTCCAAAGTGACCTGGTGGAAGGGGGACAGTGATGGGGGGAAACGGAGGAAAAAAGCTTCCTCTCCTGGTTAGTGTCCATCTTATAAAATTAATTAAAGAAAATGGTAGTGGAGAGTGATGACGTGTGATTTGGATTGAGTGCTGTTTTGACAGTGCTGTTGGTACTCAATATTCTGTATACTTAATAATGATTATAACATTATAATGCCAAATACATTTAGGTTTGATAGTTTCCATGTTGAAAGTTTGCCAAAGGTTTCAGTGTTTATTTTTGTATATCTGGCAAAGAGTTCGAAAGAATTGATCTAATCTTTTTTTGTTTTTTGTTTTTTTCTTCCAAACTATTGGTACTTCTCCATGTGCTACAACCCCAAATCAGAAAAAGTTGGGACAGTATGGAAAACGCAAATAAAAAAAAAGAAGTGATTTCTAAATTTACTTTGACTTGTATTTCATTGCAGACAATATGAACACAAAATATTTCATGTTTTGTCTGGTCAACTTCATGTAATTTGTAAATATGCATCCTTTCCTGTCATTCAGACCTGCAACACATTTCAAAAAAAGTTGGGACAGTAAAGCATTTACCACTTTGTAATGTTGCCATTCCTTTTCACTACACTTAAAAGACATTTAGGGACTGAAGAAACACAGAGTGATGAAGTGTTTCAGGTGTAATTTTGTCCCATTCTTCCTGCAAACAAGTCTTAAGGTGGGCAACAGTACGGGGTCTTCGTTGTCGCATTTTGCGCTTCAAAATGCGCCACACATTCTCTATTGGAGACAGGTCGGGACTGCAGGCAGGCCAGTCAAGTACCCGTACCCTCTTCCTCCGCAGCCAGGACTTTGTAATGTGTGCAGAATGTGGTTTTGCATTGTCTTGTTGATATACGCATGGACGTCCCTGGAAAAGATGTCTTCTTGAAGGCAGCATATTATGCTCCAAAATCTCTATGTACTTTTCAGCATCAATGGTGCCTTCACAGAAGTGCAAGTTACCTTTGCCAAGGGCACTGACACAACCCCATACCATGACAGACCCTGGCTTTTGGACTTGTTGCTGGTAACAGTCTGGATGATCCTTTTCTTCTTTGGTCCGGAGCACACGGCGTCCATTCCTCCCAAAAAATACCTGAAATACTGCTTCATCTGACCACAGTACACGTTTCCACTGTGTGATGGTCCATCCCAGATGCCTCCGAGCCCAGAGAAGTCGACGGCGCTTCTGGACACTGTTAACATAGGGCTTCCTTTTGGCACAGTATAGTTTTAACTGGCATTTGTGGATGTAACTACGTATTGTGGTACTTGACAAAGGTTTGCCAAAGTAGTCCTGAGCCCATGTGGTGATATCGCTTATAGATGAATGATGATTCTTGATGCAGTGCCGCCTGAGGGAACGGAGATCACGGTTGTTCAGCTTAGGCTTGCGCCCTTGTCTTTTACGCACTGAAATTCCTCCAGATTCCTTGAATCTTCTAATTATGTTATGCACTGTTGAATGTGAAATATCCAAATCTCTTCCTATCTTTCTTTGAGGAACATTGTTTTTAAACATTTCAATAATTTTCTCACGTATTTGTTGGCAAACCGGCGATCCTTGGCCCATCTTTGCTCCTAAAGGATTAGGGATGAAACGGTATGGAAATTTAACATCACGATTATAGTGACCCAAATTATCATGGTTATCAATATTATCACGGTTTTGTTCAAATGAGATGAAAGTGTTCAAAAAGAACAGATGCACACACTTAAAACATTTCAACAAGTTTTATATTTGAAAATCAACAAACAACAAATAACTTAAGCAGCTCTATGCACTTTTTTAAGCTAGATTCTATTCAGTGGGATTTCCTTCCTTATAATAACCGTCGTCAATAGCAACGCATAAATAATAATAATTTGTCGTTATATAATCTCTAATATTATCTCTGTAAATATATTCTCAAGCAATATTCTCATCAGTGTTCAGCAATGATGCATTTAAATCTAGCATATTTTGTGTAAGAGCCCAAACAGTATCCTAGAGAAATAATGCATATCCATATTTCCATATAATTTGACAGTTTATTTTATTAAATATCAAAATGTGTGCATCAAACCTGACACCTAGATGAACACTTTACAGTCCGTTTTATGACTGTCATTCTCTTCAAATGCTAGTGAAGTTTGAAACATGTATAACGTTACCAATGTTGTATGTAACTTTAGAGACGGTCCCTAAATTAATTCGCCTGTGTTATGCCAGTCATATCAGATGCGCTGTGGCTCTGCTGTGTTTTTTTTAAAAACCATTTTCGCTGCTGAAATAGAACATAAACAGTCATCCACTGTATAGTGAAATGAATCTCCTGCGTACATCACACACATCTCTGCTTTTACCTTGACTCACTAGGGCCCAGGTCAGGAAGCAGACAAACTGGCTAAACCGACCGTCTGCTAGCTGTCTCACGTTACCAGAGTCAGATAAATCCCAACACATGGAGACTTTCACCTAGATATTATCATATAGAGACTGTGTCTGTTCCCCGAATTAGTAAATACAAAAAAACATTAAAACTATTCAACAGTAAAAATTGAATTGATGTCCAACAAATAAACAAAAGATATAATACAGATGAACAATTGATAAAGCTTGGGTTGCTGAATATTAGATCCCTTTCCCCAAAAGCGCTTATTGTTAATGATATTATTACAGATAATAATCTAGATGTGCTCTGTTTGACAGAAACCTGGCTAAAACCTGACGACTACATTACCTTAAATGAGTCCACCCCCCAAGATTATTGTTATAAACATGAGCCGCGTCTGAAAGGTAAAGGGGGAGGAGTTGCTGTAATTTATAATAATATCTTCAGTATTACTCAGAAGTCTAGTTTCAAATATAATTCCTTCGAAGTTTTGGTGCTTTATGTAACGCTATGTAGTGTACATGATAAAACCCGTTCAACATTTGTGCTAGCTACTGCCACCAGGGCATAATACAGACTTTATCAAAGAATTTGCTGATTTTCTGTCAGAGTTAGTACTGGCTGTAGATAAAGTACTAATTGTTGGTGATTTTAATATCAATGTAGACAACGGAAAAGTCGTATTGGGATTAGCATTTAAAGACACACTAAACTCTATTGGAGTTACGCAACACGTGTCAGGAGCCACTCTTCGCCATAATCATACTTTAGACCTAATATTGTCACATGGAATAAATGTTGCTACCGTTGAAATTCTGCAGCAGAGCGATGACATCTCAGATCATTACTTAGTATCATGTATAATTAATTTAGCTAAGGTTGCAAAGCCGCCCCCTCGCTTCAAAAATGGCAGGACGATCACTACCGCTACTAAAGATTGCTTTTTAAATAATCTTCCTCATCAGTATCATCTCCTCAGCATCCCAGATAGTATAGAAGAACTCGATGTTGCAACAGAAACTATTGACTCTCTCTTTTCCAGTACTTTAGACACAGTTGCTCCTCTGCGCTTAAAGAAGATTAAAGAAAATAGTCCAACGCCGTGGTACAACGAGCACACACACACTCTCTCTCACACACACACACACACACACACACACACACACACACACACACACACACACACACACACACACACACACACACACCCGGGCCCTTAAAACAGCAGCCAGAAAAATGGAGCGCAGCTGGAAGAAAACAAAATTTGAGGTATTTCGTAATTCGTGGAAAGAGCACATGATCACATACAGAAAGGCCGTAAAAACTGCTAGATCTGCTTATTTCTCAACTCTCTTGGAAGAAAACAAACACAACCCAAGGTATTTATTCGATACAGTGGCTAAATTAACCAAAAATAAAGCTTCAACTTCTGATGATTGTAAACAGCACAGCAGTAATGACTTTATGAACTTCTTCACATGTAAGATTGATAATATTAGGAAACAAATTTTAACTATGCAGCCGTCTACTACAGTATCACATCAGACAGAGCATTGTAGTGTCACTGAGGAAAAATTACACTCATGCACTGCTATAGGAGAAGAAGAATTGTCTAAACTCGTTAAATCATCAAAATCAACAACATGTATGCTCGACCCTATACCGACTAGGCTATTAAAAGAGATGCTACCAGAGGTCATATATCCTCTTCTTAATATCATTAATTCATCTTTGTCATTAGGATATGTACCGAAAACTTTTAAGTTGGCTATTATTAAACCACTTATTAAAAAACTGCAACTTGATCCTACAGAATTAGTCAATTATAGACCTATCTCAAATCTACCCTTTCTGTCAAAAATACTTGAAAAGGCAGTATCTTCACAATTATGTTCCTTTTTAGAAAGAAATGATATCTGTGAGGATTTCCAGTCAGGATTTAGACCGTATCATAGCACTGAGACTGCTCTCATCAGAGTTACAAATGATTTACTCTTATCATCCGATCGTGGCTGTATCTCTCTATTAGTGTTACTCAATCTTAGCGCTGCATTTGATACTATCGACCACAACATTCTTTTGAATAGACTCGAAAATTATGTAGGTATTAGTGGAATTGCATTATCATGGTTTAAATCATACCTATGCGACCGTTATCAGTTTGTAGCAGTAAATGAAGAGATGTCACACCGATCGCAAGTTCAGTATGGAGTACCACAAGGCTCAGTGCTAGGACCGCTACTCTTCACCCTGTACATGCTACCACTGGGAGATATCATTAGGAAGCATGGCGTTAGTTTTCATTGTTATGCTGACGATACTCAGCTCTATATTTCTTCACGCCCTGAAGAAACTTACCAATTCACAAGATTAACGGAATGCATAGCTGATATAAAACATTGGATGACCGGTAATTTCCTGCAACTCAATTCAGAAAAAACTGAATTTTTAATTATTGGACAAAAAAGCTCCACAAGTAGTAACCTAGAATACTGTCTAACCCTTGATGGCTGCTCTGTCAAGTCCTCGTCGTCAGTGAGGAACCTGGGTGTGCTCTTTGATACCAATCTTTCGTTTGAAAGCCACGTTTCTAGCATCTGTAAAACTGCTTTCTACCATCTTAAAAATATATCTAAATTACGGCACATGCTCTCAATGCAAAATGCTGAACAGTTAGTTCATGCGTTCATGACCTCAAGGCTAGATTATTGTAATGCTCTACTGGGTGGTTGCCCTGCTCGCTTAATAAATAAACTCCAGCTGGTCCAAAACGCAGCAGCTCGAGTTCTTACTAGAACCAGGAAGTATGACCATATTAGCCCAGTTCTGTCAACACTGCACTGGCTGCCTATTAAACATCGCATACATTTTAAAATCTTGCTTATTACTTACAGGGCACTAAATGGTTTAGCTCCCCAATACTTGAGCGAGCTCTTAACATATTATACTCCATCACGTCTACTGCGGTCTCAAAATTCTGGCCAGTTGATAATACCGAGAATATCCAAATCAACTGCAGGCGGTCGATCCTTTTCCTATTTAGCTCCGAAACTCTGGAACAGTCTTCCTAACATTGTTCGGGAAGCAGACACACTCTGTCAGTTTAAATCTAGACTAAAAACACATCTCTTTACTGTGGCATACACATAAAACACTTTTTCAATGAAATGATTGTTAGGCTGCATTAACTAGGTCAGCCGGAACCGGGAACACTTCGCATAACACCTGATGTACTCGTGACATCATCAGAAGAATGGCATCTACGCTAATGATAGTCTCTCTGTTTATCCCGAGGTTTACTGCAGTCAGCTGGATCCGGGCCGTATCCAGTTCAGATGGTGGACCTGCGCCCAGAGAAGACCAACACAGGACCCCGAAGTGTCTGCAGAGACCGTGATTAGACGCCCCCTGCAACTGCCTCATCGACACGGCATCTCAATAAACCCGTCTCCGGCGTGTTGCCTCCGATCATTCGAATATTGCACTTTTATAATTATTTAATCAACATCATCCTCAATAAACCCGTCTCCAGCATGTTGCCCCCGGTCCCTCGAATATTCTGATCTATTATGACCTCTGAGCTGTAAAGCTGCCAGAATAATAATAATAATAATAATAATAATAATAATAATAATAATAATACGCTGTTTGTTAATTGGCCAGAGGAGAACTGGCACCCTGACTGAGCCTGGTTTCTCCCATGGTTTATTTTTCTCCATTAGGTCACCTAATGGGGTTTTGGTTTCCTTGCCACTGTTGCCTCTGGCTTGGCTTGCTCAGTTGGGGACACTAAATTTTTCAACTAAACATCGAAATAAATCTAATTAATAAACTAAATTAACCATTTAAACTAAATTACTGATCAAATTATTGATCTAAAGCCCACACTGTCACTGTATGATAATTGAAATGAACTGATGACATCAGCGTTTTTTCCAGAATGGCTAAACAGCTGAATAAAATTATGCTGCATTATTTTCCTGTTTAACACTGTAAAGCTGCTTTGAAACAATCTACATTATTAAAAGCGCTATATAAATAAAGTTGACTTGACTTGACTTGACTTGACTAGTGTAGATTTCAGCGAGTGTGAGCGGCGCGCGCTCTGAACTAAACTCCGGCTAATCTGAACACCTCTGATTATGAGACATTGCATTCATAAACTCAATAGAAACACGTGTAAGGGGTTATAATGTGCAACGCGATTATAACAGATGGCTTTTGAGAAGACTATAATAAGTTCAACAGCCAGAGTGGCTAGTGTGCAGCCGAAATAACGTTACACCTGCAAATGGCGGTTGTTAATGTCAAGCCCTGCTTATTATCCCTTAAATGTCACCCTAGTCTTGTCTGAATTTGTTCGTTCGCTTCACGTTATTATTTCCCAGACGTAGTTTTGGTGTTGAGGTCAAAGTCCACTTGCCTTGGGTTCGTAGTTTTGAAGTGTTTCCCCTATTACAGCGACTTTCCTCTGGCATGTTCTGCAGACAGGGTGACCATCTTCGATTAAGTTTCCCTCAGGACTTTTGTAAAAGCCAAAATATGACAACGCCTCGATCAGATTTGGTCCTTCGAAGTCTGAAAAATCTCCCTGCGCTGTCAATGCCATCTTCCATTTCTTCTCATTCAAAAAACAGCGCTGCGTTGCGCCAGACTGACGCTGACTAGACAAGATTTACCGCAAGTTTTCACAATCGTGATAATCACACGCGGTTTTAATGATAATTTAATTTTATACGATATTACTAACCGTCACTACATTTTATCGTGGTTTATCGTGAAACCGGTAATCGTTTCATCCCAATTAAGGATTAGACCTTTCTTGGATGCTGCTTTTGTACCAAATCATAATTACAATCACCTGTTGACATCACCTGTTTCAAATCACATCATTATTTAACCATTTTACCTCATTACTAGCCCTAAATTGCTCCTGTCCCAACTTTTTTTGAAATGTGTTGCAGGTCTGAGTGACAGGAAAGGATGCATATTTACAAATGACATGAAGTTGACCAGACAAAACATGAAATATTTTGTGTTCATATTGTCTGCAATGAAATACAAGTCAAAGTAAATTTAGAAATCACTTCTTTTTTTTGCGTTTTTTTTTGCGTTTTCCATACTGTCCCAACTTTTTCTGATTTGGGGTTGTAGTTCCTCCATCCCAACTTCACCATGTACTGGCTACCAATATCCTGGTTAGTAGAAAAACTACTAGAGTTAAGTTAAAAGGAAGCCTCTCATTGTACCTGCACTTTTGCTATGTTTAGTAACCAGCCAGCTAACAATGTTCCTTCCAAAATGCTACTGACAGCCAGCACATACACATAATCTTGAGTTTGATTGCCCATTTCCAACGATTCTTTCACCCTCTGCTTTCTCTGCTATCACTGGACTGTCCCTGTATTAAAAGCAATGGAAATTCCACAAAAGAAGTCAGTGATAGTGCAATTGCAATGTTGGATTTCTGTTATGTTTGTATTTTTCTCTTTCTCTTTTTGAAGATTGCAATATGCAGAGGCTTAAGGATCTTCTACAGGATTCAGAGAGCATTGATGGGCAAGATTTTTCTCAGCAGACACCATTGTCCAGTTGGTCTCAAAGACAGAAAGAGGTCCAACAATGTTGGCAACAGGCGAGGCCACAAAACATTGACAACTTGTTGTCTGCTGAGAACATCTTCCAGATGATCTGCAATCACTGTCACGTGAAAGAAGCCATCATCCGTTGTGGGGAATGTTTGCCCTCAGAGTGGTTTTGTGCTGAGTGTGATCAATTGGTACACAAACACCACACTCTGCACAGTAGGCAAACCAGCATGTTTGGATTTTATCAATACATTCCTCCAACAGAGTTTGTGAAACTCCATGATGGCAAGTACATCATCTGTGAACAAGGTTGGTGTCTCTTCTTCAATTGATTTGCCTTTTTTCCCCATAACAGACAACATTAGTAAATCATGCATTATATTTTCGAAGTACTTGCACACAATCCAAACATTCTTTAATGTCATCCTGATGGTCCATCAGGAAGATCTGTTCCATTCCTTTGAGGTGATGAAGACAACATCTCCAGGAATGTCAGTGAAAGCCTTCACAGCAATGTTGGACCAGAGAACAAAGCAGTTTGGAAGAGTGAGTAAAAATGTGAAGATAAAAGACAAAATGCCTTTATTTTTTATTATTAATATTATTATTAAAGTAGCTGTAAGGCTGGACAATATGGCAAAAATGGTGGTTGAGTCTGTGCAGGGCGTAAATTTAAATATACCTACATATGTAGTTCAAGGTCCACAAGTGGCTAAAGTATTTCAGATTTCTGAAATGAACTGAATTGAAGACCATACTAGACAGCATTGTCTTTTGCATCCTTCTTAGATTTGAAAAGTTACATTGACAAAACATAAATAAATAAAAATAAATAGGTTATATTGTAGTCTATTGTCATTGAAAGCTGTACTAAATTTGTTTATTTCAGACTGAATGCAGACACTTTTCAGAGGAGCTTTCTGCAGTATGTGTACTGCAACTCTGAAGTGAACCAACTTCTGGGAAAGGAGCCATTTGTCTGTCCAGCCTGTAGCCCTGAAATGGTGGCTGTTTCAGTGGATGGCAACAGAAAACTCTACAGGTTCCAGAAAACAAACCAGTGAGTTTTGTGTGCACATTAAAAACAGCCAATGTAGTTAATGTATGTACTTGCTATCAACATTATCATCATAATATAGTTCTAATTTTGTTATTTCACAATAAGCTGTTAATACTGTAGCTGCTGTATATATCTATGTTAGGCTTTGTAACCTTGTTTTTAAGTGCCATATAAATAAATACAATCATTTCTTACTACAGTGGTTATCCAGAATTCATTTTCTTGTAGGAGTGAAGAGCCTGGGTTCTTTGATGGAGTGTTTTTAGCCCAAGACTCTGAGGTGTCCAATTTTGTTGAGGAAGTTCGGGGCGCTGTCAAGAGTGTAAGTTTTCAATCAGGCTGAGCAACGGGTATCTCATGCCTTCTTAGATGTTTGGAGTCTTTGATTTTGTGTTGAGATGGCAATGGCAGGGTGCTGAGGTTAGCGATGCAATCAAACTTTCACAAAGAGTGAAGTTGTAGCTGCATGGGGAAAAAAAAGCTAGATTCTAATCTAGGGAGTTACAGATGGAAGATGGGTCAGGCAATTAAAGAAAAAATCTTGACTGTAATTGTTGGTGTGTTTGATCGTACATCCCTGCTAGTTAATGTTCTTGAATGAACTACTCTGACATGTTGAGACAATTTACTTTGATAGACATCAGGTAAGGCGATGTGTGGGGAATCCCACTGGACAGCAGCAAGAGAAACATCAAAGCAGGCCAACAAGTTGGATGAAGAAGGTGTAGAAATTGCTGTGTGTAGGCATGGATTCCTCCTCAAAGGTTGGTAATGATCTTGATAAATTGCATTTAAAAAATATTTGTAGATAATGATGATCTGTAGCCTTTACTTCAGTGTCCAATGTGCTCTTCTTATTTCTATTTTCCAAAAGGTCTGAATATGTATAGAGGAGAAATCTTTGCATATCCAATGTTTCTCCAAAAAGAGTTCCAGGGTGCTACATTTTTGGCCATGGATGTGACCTGTCGTTATGTGCCATACCTGGAGAAGGTGTCAGAGGCTCTGACTCATCTTGAACCTCTTCAGAAAATGAGACATTGCTTGTCCGTGATGCATGCCAAAGCCCACAATACAAAATGCGAGGTAATGCATTTAACTATTTGACTTTTATATTTCAGAGAATGATGTAGCCAACAATTAATGTAAAGTGCCACAATCAATTACATTGTGACCCAAACAACAACCCAGGAGTATGTTAACATGAGCCCCTATGTGCTCTCCTCTACACCTGGAGACCTCGGGATATGTATCACTCTTGGTAACCCTGTTGTCCACACTGTTTAACAACTTCACTGCTTCCTGTAGATTTTGTGGAATGCAAGGAACCAGGAAGGTGCTGGAACCACTCTTGGTGAAGAAGTAGAACAAGTGAATAGTTTTCTCTCCAGATGTGCCCTGACCACAAAGTATATGGCCAAGTCAGGTTTGTAAGCTTCTTTGCCCTCTGTTAGCCTGCAAACGTACCATTAAAATTTTACAATTTATTATGAATTTCTTTTGTTCTTTACAGTAAGAACTGATATGCTTACTGTCCATGCTATTGGGTGGAATCAGCGTAAAGATAATGGCCTCCACATTGCCTTGTCTTCCAGATTCAAAAAGGTATGCTTTGTTATGTTTAAAATAGTGTATACTTTTTCAATACAAAACTTAAACAGTTACATTCGAACTTAAAGTCCACTCAAAATGCATCACACTGTTACCCACAAGTAGATATTGTAGGGGTGCAGGACCTCAGCTATGTAAATGTAGTTGAATATGTTGTTGTATTAAATCAGGCAGGGACATATACTTTTTTGATTCTTTTAAAGGATTCTTTTATGAAATGACAATGAATGAACAATGATTTTGTATTGCTGTTTTGCAGACAGTAGAAAAGACCTTAGATGTAACAGAGAGCCTGAAGAAGATGCAGGAACAGTTTCATTGCTGTGATGACATGCTAAAACAGTGGGTTGTTGATGTCAAGCAGTGGGCCATTAGAGGTAAGGACAATGGGTTTTTTTTATACATAAACACTGTCGGAGTAATTTAATATATGTTTTTAATGTATGTAGCCAAACCTCAACACACACCTTGACAATAGGATCGCCATTGGCTAGTCATTTTTTTGGTTTACTCGGCAGACTGATTTCTGCCCTGTTGCACTATGCCCGTTAACGTCATCTTTTGTGTGCGTGTGTGTGTGTGTGTAAAAAAAAACAGATAATAGTAATAGATCATAGTAATTAGATATAAGATAATAATAAAAGATAATAATACTACTACCAATTCTACTACCAAACAATATAATTTGAGGTAGAAAATGAGAGGCTAAGCACGATGGTCCAATAGGACCCAATATCCAGGGCTCCATGTCGGTCTGTAGCTGCTTTTTGTAATTAACAGAACTTAAGTGTGTTTGAAACATTTTTCTTTCTTCATATCTTTAATGTAGGAAATGCAGCAGGCAGTGCTGTTGATGCTCATGGTTTGCAGATCTCCATCGAAGCACTCTTTGTGAGCATTTGTCAGAAGAAGCACTACCTTAATAGACAGAATGGTATGGATTAGTAAATGGAAGCGATGTAGATGGAAGATATATTGGTTCTGTTCATCAAATGCCATAGCAGCTCTTTTGTAATAGCATTGTTTTTGCTCTTATTACAGACCGCAACAAAAGGCGTCAGAAGATTAGTCAGAAGATTGCCCAAGAAAAGAAACGCTTGCTAGAAGAGATCCAGCGATACAACCAACAACCTGATGGTAATCTTGTGGACACCATTTCAGTTGTGCAGAAACTCTCCAACAAGGCTGCAGAGAGCATGATCTGACCTTGGCAAGAACAGAACACAGGTGTTGTATGAAGATTTAACTTTTAGTATTTATTTAAAATGTATCCTCATCAAATTTGTTTATTAATGTATGATGTTTTCATTCCTTCAGATGGTGTCGACATTATCACCAAGAAGAAGCTCTTTGACCAACTAATGCTTGTCTCACGACTGACAGAAGAAAAACAGATCCTTGTGAAGGAGATGATGCAGCACTGTCAGATCCTTAAGGACTCAGTAGAGAAGGTTCAGTCACTGATGGCCACCGTTTCAGTGAGCACACAAACAGGAAGTAAGTCAAACTACCTGGCTTCATGCATTTTAACATTCATAGGTCAAACTATTTTCAAGTGAAAAGCAATCATGCTAGTATTGGCTCAAAAACTAAGGATAAATAACCTTCAAAGATTATTTTAATTTGATTTTGTATTTAAGATTTGTCTTAACATAAATCAGCTCTCTCTAATTAAATGTTTAGTGTGATGGTAATTCCATTATTCTTCATTTGTGGACTTCTAGGATATACGAATGGATTCACAGAGGAGGGGTCCAAGGGCCTCATCAGTCTACTTAAGAGAAGACTGCAAGACCTCAGACAAAAACAGCAGACTGTAGCATGCACATACAGAGGCATTCTCCAACCAACTCCTAGGCTGGTGGAAGAGGAGGAAGGGGAAATGGATGAAGAATTGGATTGGCTACGTGACATCAGCTCTGATGATGATGATGATGATGATGATGATGATGATGATGATGATGATGATGATAATGAGGATGCACAGGTGGGGACTCAAGTCAGACTCAGGTCACAGTTGTAATTGCTTTTGCTTTTACTTGTACTTTGATTTGAAAAGGTTTCTAAAGTCTTGACTTTTATTTTCATGGAATTGTGATACTCATGGTTATGCAACTGATAATGTCTAATCAGTTATAATAAATTAAAATAAGTTAAAATAATTGCTGACACCTGTATATATGTAAACAGAAATACAAATGTAATCTAACAAATTGTCATCTGACTGTTGAGTTGACTTTGGCTCATCAACCCTTAGGATAAGAGAGAACTGGGAACTTTCAGATTCAACCTGAACTACCAACATTTTGGAACATTTGAGGTCACAGTCACAGCAGGTCCCATATTAAGATGTACAAAACTTACATACTGAACACAGATAGATACTGGCAGTGTAACATACTACAAAACTGACTATGTAGAACTATTGTAGAGGCTCAGTTAACCACGTTATACTGAGGAACGGTTGGCAGGGTTGGGTCTGATTACTTTGAAATGCACTGAATACAAACATGACAATAATAGTAATCAGTTATGCAATATACATTTTAGCAACAACCCAAGTTGGAATATTATTTTAATGAGTTAATGTATGACTCATGACATGAGGAACTAAACCATGTATTAATGATCACTGCATCAGCAACTAATGAACATTCTATATGATTAATAGGTTAAGTAATATATGAATTGCTATTAATTAAATATATCAAGTGTTAATTCCCTAATAACATTATATTAACTAATAATGTAAATGATTTACAATTATACAATTGATTTACGATAATTATCACAATGGGTCAAAGCCATGCATTTCAACTTCCAGTTGTCTGCTTTAATTAATCATTAACTAATGATTTGCAAAATCATGTTACGAATTGTTGAGGCACATGACTATTAACTCATTTAAAATTAACTCAAAAGCCATAACCACAATGACATATTACTTAACAATTAGTTAATGACCAGCGCAATTGTATTTTGTAAATATAAACAAAGTTATAATTTCATGCCTGCAACATTCAACAAAAGTTGGGACAGTTTACCATTGTTTACCATTGTGTTACATCACCTTTCCTATTAATAACACTTTCTAATCGTTTGGGAAGCCACGCTTTTGTAGCCTGTGCAGAATTAGGCCTGGAATTGTCCTGCTGAAATAAGCATAGAAGAGACGTTGCCTTGATGGCAACATATGTCTCTCTAAAATCCCAAAATATGCTTCTGTGTCAATGGTACCTTCACACACATGTAGCTCACCCATTCCATGGGTACTGGTGCACAAATATTCCAACTTTTCTGGAAATGGGGTTTGTAGTTTCTCACAGTGACAGGTGTTGGAAGGAGGAAAATGTTAACGGAAAAACTATTTGCCCTTTTTTGTACACATACAAACTAAATCTTTAAACAGAGAAATAAATACAGAGGATGCAACAGGGCCTACATTACCTATGTGTATTGTACTCTTGGTTTTGAATACCAATAATAATACTACAAGTACAAGAGGAGATGACTACCCATTCTAGACCATGGTCTTTTGGTGTATTTTTTACCATCACAGCAGCATTAACATAAATAGTTATGCATATAAGCCATGTGTGTCCCAAACAGAAATACACATAATTTGTGTGTGGCGTGTGTGTGTGTGTCTGGACCAGGTATTCCTCATGTTGTGGGGTCATAAATCTGTTTATACAGTCAGAAACAAACAAACATCTTCACTTTATATATTGACACTTCAAAGTGCTCTCTGAAACTAGATCTGAGACGGCCATGAAATAAAACTTTATGAAAATTAAAACTTTGTTGTACAGCTAAACCAAATATATTGTTGGAAAGGTCTTGTCCTAGAGAGTAACATTTGTTAGTATGAAAATTCTATATGTCTCCTGGTTTGAAATACTGACCTTTGAAACTTCACCTTGGTGCATGTTTGAAGGCTTATAATTCAGCAACAAACGGGGCTACAGGTATGGGACTATAAATTGTTATAGAGAGCTCTTGACCTCAGCCATCATACTGAGGTATATACAGTATAGTCAACAACTGGGGCGCTGTCAAATATGGTTAAAATTGATTTAAACCCACTTAACAATTATATATTTAAAATCTGATTACATATATGTGTTTACCATACCCCTAAACCCCTTCCTATACTTTCAACTAACTATTTACAACCTCAAATTCTAAGGAAAACACAAATGTTCTAAAAACTACAATTCCCAATAGCCACACTTTGCAGCTTGATACAAATGAGCACTAAAGTTGTAGTTCTTCCGGTTTGCAAATTAGGGTTGTAAAAAGATATATCTACGGAATATATCAAATATCGAGTACAGTCAAACTAGTAGTTACACTGCATTTAGATAATCTATGTTGACAAAAATGAAATATGTTGGTTTATTTCAGATATGTTAGCCAAAACAGTAGAACGCGCAAACTCCGCCCACAACACGAGGCACTTACATAACCTTCAGCTACAAAAAATATATTTCTCAGAATCGAAGGAGAAATTATTAAATGTGATAGCAGTAACATGAACATGTCGTATTGTTGAGATACCAAATTGCTTTTTTCTGTGGAGAAATGTTATAAATATATATCTTTTCTTTTCTAAAAGTGAAGAAAATACTTCCGGGCGGAAGCACGTAATGCCAGCTACGTGGTTTCAGCTATAGATGCGTCAATAGCAACCGCCATAGCAACGAACTAAAGATAATCTTCGTTCAGTGAATGTATATTATCTGTATCTTTAGTTTTGTCCAAAAAAACTGCACATTTGTCACTAGAAAGCATCCAATGGGAAGAGAAAAGTACGAGAAAAGCTGTTCATCTAACGTTACATAGGCCTGAATCTGGAGCATTTCAAGCCAATAACGCCGGCCTAACGTTAACTTACCTGTTATGTCAGAACCTGACACATTGTCTGGCTGATTATAACAGTAAAATCATTGTATTAATCATTTATTAAGTGAATTACTTTTTTTTATTGACTTCTCAGGTGTGCTGTGAATAATTGCTATGGCAATGGTTGAAAACATGGCTATAATAACTATAAGGTTATTCATAACACCAAAGCTGGCTATACCTTGAGTACTACAAGACTTTAAAAGGTTACTTAGACAGAAGCTTCTACGAAAACAGTGTTTATTGTCCAAAAAACATCACGTTCAATGTTTTTTTGTTTTGATTACATTGGCAGGACAGATCACAGCACATGTTGAGGTTAGATTAATCAACTGATCAGCAACGCAGCATCCATTAGATCCAGACCAGTTACAATGAAAACACACAGAGAACCTAAACTGTCTGACTTTGATGAATTTTGATTGGCACTGAATAATAATGAAGCAGAGATTTATAAACAAATCATTTTTATTTTGTGTACTCAATTCATTAGAAGAACAGTAGAACTTTATTGTTGTCCACATGGCCACATTTTTTTTTTTTTTTTTCTTGGAAGTTGGAACCAGCAATGGGACAACAGTCATTTTAGCAGACCTTCCTTTATGACACAGTCATTCCTATGTTCTCCTGCGGTTCCCAAGATGGGGGCCAGGTCTTTAGGCTGAAAGAAATGGCAAAATAAAACATACAGAAATCATGTATTTCATTTCTGAAATATGTTAAATATAAGAATGGCCTCTGTTAAGTTTCTACATATTTCCCTGACAGAATGTGGTGGAGAATTTTATATTAATATCCAAATTATATAATTGTCACTTTGTGATGACATTTTAAACTGTTTACATGTAGCAGACTTCAAGTGGTAATCATCAGGGCACCATGGAAACACGACCACACACACGATTGAAGTGATGGAAACACGAAGGGGTTTATTCACCTTAAACAGAGTAGTGAGGCACAATTAGGGACATACCAGAAGGCTTAAGGCTTAACGTTACTCTCTCTCGTTCTTCCCCGTCTGCATACACCATGCGTCTGAGCCCAAACGCTTAAAGGAGAAGCGATATCTATAATTCAACATGTAGATAATAGCGCTAAATTACCCCAGCACTCAAAAAACAATTGGAAGTTAAATAACACATTTGAAAAATTGACATCCAAACATGTTATAAATTCAGTGAAATACACATATAAATGTACTAAACTGATTGAGAAAACTACTGTGTGCATAATAAAGTTATTTTTTACAGTCTCATTGTGTGAAAATATACCACAACAAGACATTTAGTATGTAATTACAACTATCAAGTTAGAATCACAAATTACATAGTAAACAGTCAAATAAATGATCACAAATTGAAGAAACATACCTTAAACAGAGTAGTGAGGCACAATTAGGGACATACCAGAAGGCTTAAGGCTTAACGTTACTCTCTCTCGTTCCTGCATTGAAAGACGCACGTGGAAATGAGGCTCTAACTTTAATGAGGTTAAATAAGCCACTAACAAGGAAAATCATTGAATCACACTCATACACATTATGACATAACCTCTAAGCAGTGTTTCAATATCATAAATAAAGTGATTTCATTACAGAAAATCCGTTAATGCAAAACAAATAAGAGAGAGAAAAACTACCTACTTCCCCGTCTGCATACACCATGCGTCTGAGCGCAAACGCTTAAAGGAGAAGCGATTTAATTTCCTTTGGTGTCTCGCTAATTAAGGCCCCACATACAACAATTGATAGGAACTCTTGATCGGAACCACTGAAAATAGTAGGCTACATTGAAAACAAGTTTTGCTGAAGTTAACAGTTTGTACTACATTTCTTAAAACACAAAGAGGAATATCAAATAAAACTCAAATGTCAAAATTGACCGGCTACATACTTCCCCCTTAACTTCACAAAACTTGAGCTTGCACTTTTGTATTGAATAAAGGAGCAAGTAAGGCAATTAGATTGTCACTTGACAACACCATTTTGTCATACAACATTCATGTTTCCCGACACTCACGGGGAAAAAGAACATAAGAAAGTTGATCAGGCTCTCAGATATTCTTTTGCTCAAGAGGTGCCTTATACACCACTCAATGTGACTTAAATTACACTTTTTTGTTGCCTCACATTCTTATTATTAGGCCCATAGAACTTAAAACCTCTCAAAATAAAAGGGACTTTTATTATCTTTAACTGCGTTGTGAGTTGTTCTCTGAGTCATATTTTGAATCAGTCTGTTCACAGGTCTAACTAACCTACCAACCCGTGTTCGTACCTGAGTCACTATTTCAGACACATTAGGGGGTGCGCTAGAAATGGACATGGTGCTAGTGGACCTCAGCTGATTTCTAGCATTGGGCATTGCGTCAACTGCACATACTTGGTTAGATTAGATTAGATTCAACTTTATTGTCATTACACAAGTACAAGTACAAGTACAAGGCAACGAAATGCAGTTTAGGTCTAACCAGAAGTGCAATAGCAGCAAGTGCAGGATATACAACGTTTGCATAAGTGCAGGACATGGATATGTACTGAGTATATATAAATATATCTATAAATAGAAAGATGGTTATTACTATAAACAGAATTTACAGGTGAATATGTACAGTGAATAATATACAGATGTTATTACTATAAACAGAATTTACAGGTAGATATGTACTATGAATATAATATAATATACAGATGGCTATTACTATAAACAGAATTTTACAGATAGAGGTGTACAATGATATGTTAGGCTAAAATGAGGAATATGGCAGTGGATTAAAGTAGTGCAATAAATTATGGACAGAAGCTATCCGGAAAAAAAAGTGTAAAAGTGCAGTGGAAGTGATTGCATATTACAGTTAGTACGGTGCAAAATACAAATGTAAACAGTTGGTACTGTAAATAACAGTCGGCAGTGCAAATGAGCATAATCCAGTTACAGTATGGTAGTGCAAAATGAATAAGTAAACAGTTGTTACTGTAATAAACAGTCGGTAGTGCAAATAACAGAGTGAAGGTGGATGTGTGGTAGGAGAGTTATCAGTATATGAGGGGAGTGGATCAACGGGGGTTTGAGTTCAGTAAGGAGACAGCTCTGGGGAAAAAACTGTTCTTTAGTCTGCTGGTCCTGGTCCGGTGGATCCTGAAACGCCTGCCGGAGGGCAGGAGAGAAAACAGTCTGTGGGCTGGGTGCGAGGAGTCCTTGAGGATGCTGCGAGCTCGATGCAGGCAGCGTTTCCTCTGGATGTGCTCGATGGCAGGTAGTGGAGTCCCTGTGATGCGCTGGGCAGTTTTCACCACCCGCTGCAGTGCCTTGCGCTCCGCAACAGAGCAGCTCCCATACCACACTGCCACACAGTTGGTCAGGATGCTTTCTATTGCGCAGCGATAGAAGTTCACCAGGATAGCCGAGGAGAGCTGATTCTTCCTCAGTGTCCTAAGGAAGAAGAGGCGCTGGTGAGCCTTCTTGACCAGGCTGGAGGTGTTGGTCGTCCACAACATGTCCGCCGAGATGTGGATCCCCAGGAACTTGAAACTGGAGACACGTTCAACAGCCATTCCATTGATGTGGATGGTGTCGTGTGTGCCTCTTGACTCCTTCCTGAAGTCCACGATGAGCTCCTTCGTTTTGGTGGTGTTGAGGAGCAGGTTATTTTCGGTGCACCATGTGGCCAGGTGCTGGATCTCCTCCCTATAGGCAGTCTCATCGTTGTTGCTGATGAGACCAATCACCGTAGTGTCGTCCGCAAACTTGACGATAGAATTAGATCCATACACAGGCTTGCAGTCGGCGGTGAAGAGGGAGTAGAGAAACGGGCTTAGCACACAGCCCTGTGGTACACCAGTGTTAAGAGTGATGGATGTGGAGCAGGTGAATCCTGAACGAACATTCTGGGGTCTGTCAGTTAGGAAGTCCAAAATCCAGTTGCACATTGAGGTATTGATGCCCAGGTCTCCAAGTTTGGCTATTAACTTGGTTGGGATGACAGTGTTGAATGCTGAGCTGAAGTCAACAAACAGCATGCGTGCGTAAGTGTTTTTATTGTCCAGGTGAGTGAGCACAGAGTGCAGTGCCATGGAAACGGCATCCTCTGTGCTCCTATTGCTGCGGTAGGCAAACTGGTGTGAGTCCAATGTGGATGGTAGAGAGTCTTTTAGGTGTTCCAGGACCAGCCGCTCATAGCACTTCATGATGATGGGTGTGAGTGCTACAGGGCGGTAGTCATTAGGGCACCTCGGGTTAGAGTGTTTTGGCACTGGCACAATGGAAGTGCGTTTAAAGCATGAAGGTACAGCTGCTTGGGCAAGAGACAGGTTGAAAATGTCTGTAAAAACCCCAGCGAGCTGCTCCGCACATGCCCTGAGAACACGACCAGGGATGTTGTCTGGTCCAGCAGCCTTGTGCGCGCTGATCCGGCTCAGTGCCTTGCAGACATCTGTGGTGGAGAGTGTGATTGGTGGGTCAGCTGAGGGTTTGAGCTTGGTGGCAGTTTCTCTGTTGTCTCTTTCAAAGCGAGCATAAAAGTAATTTAGCTCGTTCAGGAAGTTGACATCAGTGGCTGCGGGGGTGGAGTGGGGGGGTTTGTAGTCACTGATGGCCTGAATGCCCTGCCACATGCGTCGAGGGTCAGAGTTGGAAAAGTGACCCTCTAACTTTAGCTTGTAGCAGTGCTTGGCCTTTTTAATGCCCCTCTTCAGGTTTGCCCTGGACGTACTGTAGGCTTGTGAATCTCCTGATCTGAAGGCAGTATTGCGTGACTTCAGTAGGAGTCGCACTTCCCTGTTCATCCATGGCTTCTGATTTGGGTATGTGGTGATCTGTTTCTGGGTTGTAACACTGTCAATGGTGGTATTGATATGATCCAATACAGAGGAGGTGTAGAAGTCAATGTCCGTGTGAGCGCCACTGGTGGCTTGAGAAGCAAACACACTCCAGTCTGTGTGTAGAAACCTTTCCTGGAGTGAGGAATCAACCCCCGCAGGCCACACCTTGATGGTCTTCACTGATGGCTTCACACGGTTGATGAGGGGTGCATATTTGGGGATGAGGAACAAAGAAAGGTGATCTGACTGTCCCAGGTGGGGGAGGGGTGTCGCAACGTAAGCACCAGCCATGTTTGTGTAAACATGGTCTAAGGTTTTGTTTCCTCTGGTGTGGCAGGAAACATGCTGGTGAAACTTGGGTAGCACTGACTTTAAGTTTGAATGATTAAAGTCACCTGCAACAATAAAAGCAGCTTCCGGGTGATCAGTCTGTTGTTTACTGATGGCTGCATGAAGTTCTTTCATAGCAAGCTTGGCATCAGCATCCGGGGGAATATAGGCTGCAGTTATAATGGTGGAAGTGAACTCCCGCGGTAGATAAAACGGTCTACATTTAACCATGAGAAACTCGAGGTTAGCTGAACAATGACTCCCAACAATAGCAGAGTTTGTGCACCAGGCTTTGTTAATGTAAATGCACAATCCACCACCTCTGGTCTTACCGGAGCCATCTAATGTTCTATCCGCCCGGAGCGTGTGGCATCCCGCTAGCTCAATAGCGGTGTCCGGTATTCCGCCGTTTAGCCAGGTTTCCGTGAAGATTAGGACGTTACAGTTCAAAAGTTTCTTGCTGTGTGTGATGCTGAGTCGAATCTCCTCCATTTTGTTCACTAGCGACCGTACATTGGCAAGGAAAATACTGGGTAAAGAGAGCCGATGTGGGGTTAGCCTTAGCTTTAGCCTTAGCTTAGCTCTCAGACCTCCGCGTTTTCCCCGCCTTTGTTTACGATCTCGGCGCCGCCTGCGAGCACTTCCGCCCGGCCGGGTAGAGTGCATAGCCTCGGGTGTCCTAGCGATCTCAGGAAGGAGTCGAAGATTGTCCATAAAACTGTCGGAAATTCGCAAACCAATATCCAAAATCTCACCACGGGTGTACGATGTTAAGGCACAACTATTCTGAACGAACAGACCCGAGATGAGCAGGAAAAATACCGCATGGTCTTGGGAGTCTGCAAGATTTGATGGGATGATTTGGGAGTCAGACTGAGGAAAATTCGTTTCAAACCCTGGGTCCGGGTCATCTGATTTACTCTCAGGCTCTCCAGGAACTGTTACATTCTCCTGTCCTCCAGCATCTAATCGTCCATCCATCGAATCATCTCTGTCAGGAAGTGAAGCCACCCACTCAGTAGTACGCTCTGTTTCAGGAAGGCCACTCCCCAGTGCAGAATTCTGTGTCAAAGCTTCAGACTGCTCCTGGCTAGTTAGGGAGTTATCATTGAAAGACTCGTCTTCATTTACTCCTTCCTCAAGGGGCAGAAAGTTGGCTTGCAACATAAGGTTACGGTGGACTACCTTCTCTTGACCTGTACTGATATTCCTAACACGATAAATGTGGCATCTGGGGTCTTTAGAAACCACCACATAGGGCACTGATTCCCACTTATCAGCCAGTTTTCTCCGTCCCCTTTCACCCTTGTTGGCTAACAGCACTCGGTCTCCTTCCTCAATGTCACATCCCTTTACTCTCCTATTGTAGAATTCAGTCTGTCGCTGCTGACTTGCACTAGCATTAGCCTGAGCAAGGTTAAGTGCCTCCTTGAGATCATCTCTCATTTTTGCAACGTAGCTGACATAGTCTGTGACATTGTCATCTCTTCCAACACTATGGAACATAACATCTATTGGCAGACGAGGGATCCTTCCATACATCAGATAGAATGGTGCGTAACCCGTTGATTCATGAGCAGTGCAGTTATAAGCGAACGTCTTTTAACAGTGCAGCATATGTCACCGGTGCAGGCCGGGGCGGACTCGGCTGCCCAGCCGCCCCTGACTCCAGACACCACCGTGAGGAGCCGACACCACAGGCACGCAACAAACGGACAAAGGAGGAGGCAAGTAATTGAGTTCAAAAAATATTAGTCTTTATTGAATGATAATCAACTTGAGGAAAGAATGAGCAACTCCTGTCTTCTCAGGCTATTGGACCAGAGTAGCCGCTGGAACGATGTTCCACTGTCTTCGGGGGACAATAGAGCGATAGTGGCTAGGACGGCTTACTCCACGGCGTTGCTGCTCATCTGCAGGACTCAAACGGTAAGTAACAGGTAATGTTCACTTTCTCAACAGCAGATCCTCTTATCAGGACGTGAGAGGGGAATTGTGACTTTAAAACTCACTTCACAGCGTTGCTGCACATCTGCAGAACTCAGACGGTAGGTAACAGGTAAGGTTTCTTCTCTTAACAGCAGATTCTCTTGTCCGGACGTGAGAGGGGAATGGTGACTTTAAAAACTCACTTCACAGCGTTGCTGCACATCTGCAGAACTCAGACGGTAGGTAACAGGTAAGATTTCTTCTCTTAACAGCAGATTCTCTTATCAGGACGTGAGAGGGGAATGGTGACTTTAAAACTCACTTCACAGCGTTGCTGCACATCTGCAGAACTCAGACGGTAGGTAACAGGTAAGATTTCTTCTCTTAACAGCAGATTCTCTTATCAGGACGTGAGAGGGGAATGGTGACTTTAAAACTCACTTCACAGCGTTGCTGCACATCTGCAGGACTCAAACAGTAAGGAACAGGTAATGTCTCTTCTCTCTTCTCTCAACAGCAGATTCTTTCATTAGACATTAGCGAGAGACTCAATAGGCAGCTTTACCAGCGATGTTGTACATCTTCAGAGCTCCATCAATACGTATAACAGTTCAGACTTTTCCACAGCCATACGGTTCTTCACGAGGCTTGTAATTTCAGAGAGAGAGAGGGTTAACAGGAGCCTTCAATGAGGGATTACTTCACGACAATACTCGGTGGAAGAGAGAATAATACAAAGCATTACTTCACCAGTTTAGTTGTATCGTTCTGGAATTTGGATGGGGACAAGTCGATCATTTCCCAAGAATGGAAGCAGGCGTTGGGAGACTCTTCTCAGCATATCACACAGCACTCGTGTTCACTACAAATCCACAGCATTAATTCAGCGTGCATCAGGTAAGGCAAACAACTGCAAATCACTCACACAGTAGGGCTGATCAGAAGCCTCGCTTCATCCATGCATTTGAATGGGAATATTCAACTCTCAATTCCTCTCCAGCGTCTCTGAAACAGATGTCCTCCTCAATAGTAAATTTCACATTCACAGTCTTTTCTTCCAGCTTTACATTTGATTCAACGATGTAATTAATTCACTTATCTTTCTCTCTTCCTCTTCCGGCACAGATCCAAGCAGCCGTTTAATCCAGTAATATTCTCCAAGCAGCTCTAAACGACAGCGTCCAATGGAAGCGCTCACCCAGGAGATCTTCTACCCCAAGACACAACGACAGAGACCCAGCCAAACAGCTGATTAACTGGACACCGGTTGACTTTCACCAGCTCGACCTCAACCCTGACCTGACCCGACCTGGACTGAACTGAACTCCACACCACTGAACTCCTTCTTCTCTTCTAGATTGCTCTTTTATCCTCCTCTTGTGAAACCGAAAGCCGGTGCAAACACCGCTCCCCTCTCCCTCACACCTGCCGTGCATCAGCAGTAATTAGGTAGGGCAAAGTCTCTGCTGCACCCGGAACCGGAGTGAGGTGTTACACCAAAATAATTCCCCCCGGGGAACATGGAAAGGAAAAGAAAGGTTCCGCTTTTCCCCGCATTTTGTCACCCGTGACATCCCCCCCTGCCAATCGGTTCTAGTCCCTAGAACTGGTCTTTCTAATGCCAGTCGCCATATCTCTCAGGTGGCTGTCCTCGGGTGTCCCGCTGGGACCGTCGGGGTGGCGTTGGTGGAGCCACTCGGGCCTCCACTTCGGGGTTCCTTGGGACTATTGCCCACCCTATCATGGGCACATTGGGGGCAGGCGGCGCACTCTGTGTTTCAGCCGCGGGCTGTGGATAGTTCGGACATGGACGGAGCAAATTTCGATGAAGTACCCGTATGGGTCCCGGCTTTCCCTCAGGCCGTACCGAGTAGACTGGAGCATCAGGCCCCTGTCGGTGTTCCACCACATATGGTGTCGATTCCCAACGATCATGGAGCTTTCCTTTCCCTGGACGTCGGTTGTCCCTTACCAGCACTCGATCTCCAGGCAGTAAAGGGGCTTCTCTGGCAGTTCGATCATACAGCCGCTTGTTCTTAGCTGCTGCAGCACTCAAATGGCCTGAAACTCGCTTGTAGGCATTTAGTAATTGTTGGTGGTGTCGATTTACCCAGTCCGTGGTGTTGTACTCTCCTTCGGTGGCCTCGGTGCCCAGGAGCAAGTCTACAGGTAGCCGTAGATGACGCCCAAACATGAGATAAGAAGGGGCATACCCGGTGATGCTGTGCACACTATTGTTATAGGCTTGTAGTAACGTAGGGAGGCTCTCGGCCCATCGACACTGTTGCTCACTCTCCAACGTTCCCAATAGCCCCAACAGGGTCTGATTGAATCTCTCGCACCCTCCATTACCTTGGGGATGATACGAAGTCGTGTGTGTCTTTCGACAACCATAGAGATGGCTCAGCTCTTTTATGACTCAAGACTCAAAATTTGGACCTTGGTCCGAATGGAGGATCTCTGGACAGCCGAACGGCTGTATTACTGTTCTCCAAAGGGCATTGGCTGTAGTTTCTGCCGTCTGGTCTACAGTGGGGACGGCCCAGGCGTACTTGGTAAAAAGATCGGTCATTACCAGGATATTTTGATAACGATCTGCAGGTCGCCCTAAGGTCAGGAAGTCAATCCCTATGATGTGTAGAGGTGCCTTCGGCCGAAAAGGAACCAGTGGGGCTCGAGGCTCCTTCCGGCGTTTAAACAGCGTGCACCGTGGACAACTCTGAACAAACTCTTCAACTTTCTTCTCCATCCCTGACCAGTAGAAATACCTCCTCAGCAGTGACAAAGTCTTTTCTTGGCCCTGATGGCCAGCATGGGTGTGATAGGCAATCAACAGCTCTTGGACTTGGTCCTCTGGGACCACCACTTGATACCTGGTTTCCTGAGTTCTTGGATCTCGCAGTGAACGACAGATTACCCCTTCTCTGATCCGCAATCTCTTCCACTGTTTCAGGAGCTGTTGTACTCCCACTGTCTGAGCCTGCCTTTCCTCGGCTCGCAGCCTGAATCCCCGCCTGAGATGCGAGGCGACCTGACACAGGTCTTCATCTTCCTGCTGTAATCTTCTCCACCGTCCGGGGTCCCATCCCCAACTGGACGGAACATCCCCCTGGGTCCCGGGAGCTTCCACGACCGCCACCAACAACTCATCCTCTTGACCAGGGGTATCGAGGTGCGTTTGGCCATCTCTCTGAATGGCTGGGAGTCTGGACAATGCATCAGCATTCGCGTTTTCTCTGCCAGGTCGATACTTAAGCCGATAGTCGTAATTAGCAAGCTGAGCCACCCACCGCTGCTCCACTGCTCCCAACTTGGCAGTCTGCAAATGGACTAGAGGATTGTTGTCCATGATCACAGTCACCTTAGCTCCCCACAGGTAGTCTTTGAATTTCTCGGCCATGGCCCATTTCATGGCTAGCAACTCTATCTTGAAGGAACTGTAGTTTGCTGCGTTCCGCTCTGCAGGGTGTAAGCTTCGACTGGCATAAGCAATTACCTTCTCCACTCCTTGTTGCTCTTGGGCTAGTACCGCCCCCAATCCTGCATTGCTGGCATCGGTATACAGGAGGAACGGCTGAGTGAAGTCTGCATAGGCTAGGATGGGAGCCCTCAAAGTCCCTGCTTCAGATTTTGAAAGGCTGTTTCACATGCTGAGTCCCATTGCACCGTCGATGAACTTTTGCCACGGGAACGTCCAGTGCCAGCAAGAAGCTGGTTCAATGGCTTAGCAAGCCCAGAGAATCCTTTAATAAATCGTCGATAATATCCTACGAAGCCTAGGAACGACCGCACTTGTCTCACTGTTCGTGGGGGTTCCCAGCCTTGGACTGCTGCAACTTTCTCTGGATCAGGGGATATACCGGCAGCGCTGACTCGATGTCCCAGGAATTGTACCTCTTTGCGAAACAACTGGCATTTTTCTGGTCTCAACTTTAGCCCATATCTCTCCATGGCCCGGAAGGCATTCTCCAAGTGATGCAGGTGGGTTTGAAAATCAGGGGAAAAAACGATTACATCGTCTAAATAGACCAGCGTGGACTCGACTAGTTGCCCTCCCAGGCATCGCTGCATAAGTCGCTGGAAGGTCGCGGGGGCGTTGCACAAACCGAACGGCATCCGGTCCCACTCAAATAACCCGAACGGTGTGGTGAAGGCAGTTTTCTCTCGGTCGCGGTCATCCATCTGTACTTGCCAGTATCCGCTGGCCAGATCCAAGGTTGAATACCATGCTGCTTGAGTCAAACTCGTGAGTGAGTCTTCGATCCGCGGCAATGGGAATGCATCTTCCTTAGTCACACTATTGAGCTTGCGGTAGTCGACACAGAATCTCCAGGCTCCCGTTTTCTTCTGTACTAGGACAATCGGGGCTGCCCATGGACTACTACTTTCTCGAACAATCCCTCTATCTAGCATCCCTTTTAGCAGAGCGCGGACTTCAGTGTAGAGAGTGGGGGGCACCGGACGGTACCGCTCCCGACTAGGTGTTGCTTCTCCGGTGGGTATTTGGTGCTTAATCACTCCTGTACAGCCATAGTCTTCCTCATGGGTTGAGAACACATGTTTCCACTTCTTCAAGAGCTCCTGGAGCTGTAACACTTGTCCTTCCTCCAGGTCCTCACCCTTAAAAGACTCCCCCATCAAATGGGTCGGCATTTCCCCTCTCACAGGGCCTGAACTGGCCTCCACTGGACGGACGGCAACTTCTACCACCGCAGGGCTCACCTGCCTGAAACAGACATCTTGTTGCTCTTGGATTTGGAGAGGACGGACAGATGAAACTCGAACCAGACGTTGGTGCCGACGAAGGAGTACTGGGTAGGGATGGGTGTTTCGCACCTTCACTGAAACTCGCCCTCGTCGTATGACCGCTAGCCCATGGGCTACTTCGATGGGTTGACAATCTTCATGGGGCTCTACCAGGACACAGTTACCTGACTCACGGGGTCCAGCAGGCACTCGGACCCAGAGAACAGCCTCGCTCCGGGCTGGAACAGACAGAGCGTACCGGCAGGTGACTCGACCGATATCTTCCCGCTCTTGCACCTGACTTGCTGCATGGACTCTTCGGCAATCGGCCAGGATCTGGTCCCAGTCCTGCCTTGCTGCTAACGGGGGCGTTCGGGCCGGTCGGCCTTTAAACAGCTCTTCCCAGCAATCCAGAATGACATTCATCCCTAGCAGTGCTCGATGGAGACCCAAGCAGTGGTCTCGAACAATGACAACACCCTTCTGGTGGACAGGGACCCCTCGAACCAGAAAGTCTACCACGATGTACCCAGTATAAGGAATATCTAATCCATTCGCTCCACGTAATGTGAGTCTTGAAGTTTCCGTCCTGTGAAGCCGATGATCCGCGAATAACTCCAGAGCCAGACTCTCTGAAAACAAGGTGACCTGAGAACCTGTATCGACCAGACAATTAATCTTCATTCCATTAACTTGAACTTCCACGGTGGGGCAACGCCCAACCCAGTCGTCTCTCATCACCGGAACAGAACAAGGGTCTCTTGAAGGGGTCCCGGCCACTTGACCCACAGTGACCGGTGGGACTAAAAACCCTCTTGAGAATTTCGCCGACGGTCGCATTGGCGACTGATGTGTCCCGGATTTCCACAATTGATACAGATGGGTCGACCCTGGTGGTCCCACTGAAACCGGGGGCCCGTTGGACGCGGAGGGCGGCGTACAGGTCCTTGCCCCTCATCTGAATATGATCTTCCTCGCATCATCGGTCCACCCTCGACTCGACCGCGATGAAGCTCACTCAAAAGACTCCGAGACAACTCTGCCATCTGTCCCTTAACATCCTCCAGTAATTCTGTCCTCAATTTCTGCTTCCACTCATTTGACTCAACAGGCGCGGGTACTGTGGCGCTGCTGACCGCCACACAAACTGGTGTCCGAGTCGCCTCTCCCTGATCCGACTCCAACGCCAAGGCCTCTTGTCGAAGAGCCTCAAAAGACATAGTGGGGTCTCGTCGAAGCTGGAGCCGTATGCCCTGGCGCACCGGTCCTTCACGCAGCCCCAAAACAAACTGGTCTCTCAATAAGCCATCTCCTTCTCCCAGTCCATGATCTTGTCGACCTTTCAGCCGGCCAAACTGCTCTCGCAGTTTCAGGGAGTATGCTCGCAGAGTCTGCTGAGGCCCCTGCTGACAGTTAAAGAACTGGGCACGAAGAATAGCTACCGGGGTAGAATCTCCATATACTCCAAACAAGAAATCAAAGATGTTCTTCGCAGTGGCCCGCGTGGCTTCTGATGCAGCAAGAACTTCTCTTTTAGCTTCTCCTTCTAACGATCCTAGCACAAACTGTACCTCTTGTGATGCGCTCAGTCCTTGTAATCCAGCCAGATATTCTATCTGCGCTTTCCAGTCCTGAAAACTCAACTCCGATCCTGGTCCTCCATAGCGTTGTGCCCAAGGGGCTCCCATCATGATGGGCATTATTTGCGAGCGAACTGGTGGGACCTCTTCATCCGCCATCGCGTACCTGTGGCCGCTACAACTCACGGTGGCAACCCTGCCGACTTACGCCAAATTGTGTCACCGGTGCAGGCCGGGGCGGACTCGGCTGCCCAGCCGCCCCTGACTCCAGACACCACCGTGAGGAGCCGACACCACAGGCACGCAACAAACGGACAAAGGAGGAGGCAAGTAATTGAGTTCAAAAAATATTAGTCTTTATTGAATGATAATCAACTTGAGGAAAGAATGAGCAACTCCTGTCTTCTCAGGCTATTGGACCAGAGTAGCCGCTGGAACGATGTTCCACTGTCTTCGGGGGACAATAGAGCGATAGTGGCTAGGACGGCTTACTCCACGGCGTTGCTGCTCATCTGCAGGACTCAAACGGTAAGTAACAGGTAATGTTCACTTTCTCAACAGCAGATCCTCTTATCAGGACGTGAGAGGGGAATTGTGACTTTAAAACTCACTTCACAGCGTTGCTGCACATCTGCAGGACTCAGACGGTAGGTAACAGGTAAGGCTTCTCCTCACATCCCCCCCTGCCAATCGGTTCTAGTCCCTAGAACTGGTCTTTCTAATGCCAGTCGCCATATCTCTCAGGTGGCTGTCCTCGGGTGTCCCGCTGGGACCGTCGGGGTGGCGTTGGTGGAGCCACTCGGGCCTCCACTTCGGGGTTCCTTGGGACTATTGCCCACCCTATCATGGGCACATTGGGGGCAGGCGGCGCACTCTGTGTTTCAGCCGCGGGCTGTGGATAGTTCGGACATGGACGGAGCAAATTTCGATGAAGTACCCGTATGGGTCCCGGCTTTCCCTCAGGCCGTACCGAGTAGACTGGAGCATCAGGCCCCTGTCGGTGTTCCACCACATATGGTGTCGATTCCCAACGATCATGGAGCTTTCCTTTCCCTGGACGTCGGTTGTCCCTTACCAGCACTCGATCTCCAGGCAGTAAAGGGGCTTCTCTGGCAGTTCGATCATACAGCCGCTTGTTCTTAGCTGCTGCAGCACTCAAATGGCCTGAAACTCGCTTGTAGGCATTTAGTAATTGTTGGTGGTGTCGATTTACCCAGTCCGTGGTGTTGTACTCTCCTTCGGTGGCCTCGGTGCCCAGGAGCAAGTCTACAGGTAGCCGTAGATGACGCCCAAACATGAGATAAGAAGGGGCATACCCGGTGATGCTGTGCACACTATTGTTATAGGCTTGTAGTAACGTAGGGAGGCTCTCGGCCCATCGACACTGTTGCTCACTCTCCAACGTTCCCAATAGCCCCAACAGGGTCTGATTGAATCTCTCGCACCCTCCATTACCTTGGGGATGATACGAAGTCGTGTGTGTCTTTCGACAACCATAGAGATGGCTCAGCTCTTTTATGACTCAAGACTCAAAATTTGGACCTTGGTCCGAATGGAGGATCTCTGGACAGCCGAACGGCTGTATTACTGTTCTCCAAAGGGCATTGGCTGTAGTTTCTGCCGTCTGGTCTACAGTGGGGACGGCCCAGGCGTACTTGGTAAAAAGATCGGTCATTACCAGGATATTTTGATAACGATCTGCAGGTCGCCCTAAGGTCAGGAAGTCAATCCCTATGATGTGTAGAGGTGCCTTCGGCCGAAAAGGAACCAGTGGGGCTCGAGGCTCCTTCCGGCGTTTAAACAGCGTGCACCGTGGACAACTCTGAACAAACTCTTCAACTTTCTTCTCCATCCCTGACCAGTAGAAATACCTCCTCAGCAGTGACAAAGTCTTTTCTTGGCCCTGATGGCCAGCATGGGTGTGATAGGCAATCAACAGCTCTTGGACTTGGTCCTCTGGGACCACCACTTGATACCTGGTTTCCTGAGTTCTTGGATCTCGCAGTGAACGACAGATTACCCCTTCTCTGATCCGCAATCTCTTCCACTGTTTCAGGAGCTGTTGTACTCCCACTGTCTGAGCCTGCCTTTCCTCGGCTCGCAGCCTGAATCCCCGCCTGAGATGCGAGGCGACCTGACACAGGTCTTCATCTTCCTGCTGTAATCTTCTCCACCGTCCGGGGTCCCATCCCCAACTGGACGGAACATCCCCCTGGGTCCCGGGAGCTTCCACGACCGCCACCAACAACTCATCCTCTTGACCAGGGGTATCGAGGTGCGTTTGGCCATCTCTCTGAATGGCTGGGAGTCTGGACAATGCATCAGCATTCGCGTTTTCTCTGCCAGGTCGATACTTAAGCCGATAGTCGTAATTAGCAAGCTGAGCCACCCACCGCTGCTCCACTGCTCCCAACTTGGCAGTCTGCAAATGGACTAGAGGATTGTTGTCCATGATCACAGTCACCTTAGCTCCCCACAGGTAGTCTTTGAATTTCTCGGCCATGGCCCATTTCATGGCTAGCAACTCTATCTTGAAGGAACTGTAGTTTGCTGCGTTCCGCTCTGCAGGGTGTAAGCTTCGACTGGCATAAGCAATTACCTTCTCCACTCCTTGTTGCTCTTGGGCTAGTACCGCCCCCAATCCTGCATTGCTGGCATCGGTATACAGGAGGAACGGCTGAGTGAAGTCTGCATAGGCTAGGATGGGAGCCCTCAGAAGTCCCTGCTTCAGATTTTGAAAGGCTGTTTCACATGCTGAGTCCCATTGCACCGTCGATGAACTTTTGCCACGGGAACGTCCAGTGCCAGCAAGAAGCTGGTTCAATGGCTTAGCAAGCCCAGAGAATCCTTTAATAAATCGTCGATAATATCCTACGAAGCCTAGGAACGACCGCACTTGTCTCACTGTTCGTGGGGGTTCCCAGCCTTGGACTGCTGCAACTTTCTCTGGATCAGGGGATATACCGGCAGCGCTGACTCGATGTCCCAGGAATTGTACCTCTTTGCGAAACAACTGGCATTTTTCTGGTCTCAACTTTAGCCCATATCTCTCCATGGCCCGGAAGGCATTCTCCAAGTGATGCAGGTGGGTTTGAAAATCAGGGGAAAAAACGATTACATCGTCTAAATAGACCAGCGTGGACTCGACTAGTTGCCCTCCCAGGCATCGCTGCATAAGTCGCTGGAAGGTCGCGGGGGCGTTGCACAAACCGAACGGCATCCGGTCCCACTCAAATAACCCGAACGGTGTGGTGAAGGCAGTTTTCTCTCGGTCGCGGTCATCCATCTGTACTTGCCAGTATCCGCTGGCCAGATCCAAGGTTGAATACCATGCTGCTTGAGTCAAACTCGTGAGTGAGTCTTCGATCCGCGGCAATGGGAATGCATCTTCCTTAGTCACACTATTGAGCTTGCGGTAGTCGACACAGAATCTCCAGGCTCCCGTTTTCTTCTGTACTAGGACAATCGGGGCTGCCCATGGACTACTACTTTCTCGAACAATCCCTCTATCTAGCATCCCTTTTAGCAGAGCGCGGACTTCAGTGTAGAGAGTGGGGGGCACCGGACGGTACCGCTCCCGACTAGGTGTTGCTTCTCCGGTGGGTATTTGGTGCTTAATCACTCCTGTACAGCCATAGTCTTCCTCATGGGTTGAGAACACATGTTTCCACTTCTTCAAGAGCTCCTGGAGCTGTAACACTTGTCCTTCCTCCAGGTCCTCACCCTTAAAAGACTCCCCCATCAAATGGGTCGGCATTTCCCCTCTCACAGGGCCTGAACTGGCCTCCACTGGACGGACGGCAACTTCTACCACCGCAGGGCTCACCTGCCTGAAACAGACATCTTGTTGCTCTTGGATTTGGAGAGGACGGACAGATGAAACTCGAACCAGACGTTGGTGCCGACGAAGGAGTACTGGGTAGGGATGGGTGTTTCGCACCTTCACTGAAACTCGCCCTCGTCGTATGACCGCTAGCCCATGGGCTACTTCGATGGGTTGACAATCTTCATGGGGCTCTACCAGGACACAGTTACCTGACTCACGGGGTCCAGCAGGCACTCGGACCCAGAGAACAGCCTCGCTCCGGGCTGGAACAGACAGAGCGTACCGGCAGGTGACTCGACCGATATCTTCCCGCTCTTGCACCTGACTTGCTGCATGGACTCTTCGGCAATCGGCCAGGATCTGGTCCCAGTCCTGCCTTGCTGCTAACGGGGGCGTTCGGGCCGGTCGGCCTTTAAACAGCTCTTCCCAGCAATCCAGAATGACATTCATCCCTAGCAGTGCTCGATGGAGACCCAAGCAGTGGTCTCGAACAATGACAACACCCTTCTGGTGGACAGGGACCCCTCGAACCAGAAAGTCTACCACGATGTACCCAGTATAAGGAATATCTAATCCATTCGCTCCACGTAATGTGAGTCTTGAAGTTTCCGTCCTGTGAAGCCGATGATCCGCGAATAACTCCAGAGCCAGACTCTCTGAAAACAAGGTGACCTGAGAACCTGTATCGACCAGACAATTAATCTTCATTCCATTAACTTGAACTTCCACGGTGGGGCAACGCCCAACCCAGTCGTCTCTCATCACCGGAACAGAACAAGGGTCTCTTGAAGGGGTCCCGGCCACTTGACCCACAGTGACCGGTGGGACTAAAAACCCTCTTGAGAATTTCGCCGACGGTCGCATTGGCGACTGATGTGTCCCGGATTTCCACAATTGATACAGATGGGTCGACCCTGGTGGTCCCACTGAAACCGGGGGCCCGTTGGACGCGGAGGGCGGCGTACAGGTCCTTGCCCCTCATCTGAATATGATCTTCCTCGCATCATCGGTCCACCCTCGACTCGACCGCGATGAAGCTCACTCAAAAGACTCCGAGACAACTCTGCCATCTGTCCCTTAACATCCTCCAGTAATTCTGTCCTCAATTTCTGCTTCCACTCATTTGACTCAACAGGCGCGGGTACTGTGGCGCTGCTGACCGCCACACAAACTGGTGTCCGAGTCGCCTCTCCCTGATCCGACTCCAACGCCAAGGCCTCTTGTCGAAGAGCCTCAAAAGACATAGTGGGGTCTCGTCGAAGCTGGAGCCGTATGCCCTGGCGCACCGGTCCTTCACGCAGCCCCAAAACAAACTGGTCTCTCAATAAGCCATCTCCTTCTCCCAGTCCATGATCTTGTCGACCTTTCAGCCGGCCAAACTGCTCTCGCAGTTTCAGGGAGTATGCTCGCAGAGTCTGCTGAGGCCCCTGCTGACAGTTAAAGAACTGGGCACGAAGAATAGCTACCGGGGTAGAATCTCCATATACTCCAAACAAGAAATCAAAGATGTTCTTCGCAGTGGCCCGCGTGGCTTCTGATGCAGCAAGAACTTCTCTTTTAGCTTCTCCTTCTAACGATCCTAGCACAAACTGTACCTCTTGTGATGCGCTCAGTCCTTGTAATCCAGCCAGATATTCTATCTGCGCTTTCCAGTCCTGAAAACTCAACTCCGATCCTGGTCCTCCATAGCGTTGTGCCCAAGGGGCTCCCATCATGATGGGCATTATTTGCGAGCGAACTGGTGGGACCTCTTCATCCGCCATCGCGTACCTGTGGCCGCTACAACTCACGGTGGCAACCCTGCCGACTTACGCCAAATTGTGTCACCGGTGCAGGCCGGGGCGGACTCGGCTGCCCAGCCGCCCCTGACTCCAGACACCACCGTGAGGAGCCGACACCACAGGCACGCAACAAACGGACAAAGGAGGAGGCAAGTAATTGAGTTCAAAAAATATTAGTCTTTATTGAATGATAATCAACTTGAGGAAAGAATGAGCAACTCCTGTCTTCTCAGGCTATTGGACCAGAGTAGCCGCTGGAACGATGTTCCACTGTCTTCGGGGGACAATAGAGCGATAGTGGCTAGGACGGCTTACTCCACGGCGTTGCTGCTCATCTGCAGGACTCAAACGGTAAGTAACAGGTAATGTTCACTTTCTCAACAGCAGATCCTCTTATCAGGACGTGAGAGGGGAATTGTGACTTTAAAACTCACTTCACAGCGTTGCTGCACATCTGCAGGACTCAGACGGTAGGTAACAGGTAAGGCTTCTCCTCACATCCCCCCCTGCCAATCGGTTCTAGTCCCTAGAACTGGTCTTTCTAATGCCAGTCGCCATATCTCTCAGGTGGCTGTCCTCGGGTGTCCCGCTGGGACCGTCGGGGTGGCGTTGGTGGAGCCACTCGGGCCTCCACTTCGGGGTTCCTTGGGACTATTGCCCACCCTATCATGGGCACATTGGGGGCAGGCGGCGCACTCTGTGTTTCAGCCGCGGGCTGTGGATAGTTCGGACATGGACGGAGCAAATTTCGATGAAGTACCCGTATGGGTCCCGGCTTTCCCTCAGGCCGTACCGAGTAGACTGGAGCATCAGGCCCCTGTCGGTGTTCCACCACATATGGTGTCGATTCCCAACGATCATGGAGCTTTCCTTTCCCTGGACGTCGGTTGTCCCTTACCAGCACTCGATCTCCAGGCAGTAAAGGGGCTTCTCTGGCAGTTCGATCATACAGCCGCTTGTTCTTAGCTGCTGCAGCACTCAAATGGCCTGAAACTCGCTTGTAGGCATTTAGTAATTGTTGGTGGTGTCGATTTACCCAGTCCGTGGTGTTGTACTCTCCTTCGGTGGCCTCGGTGCCCAGGAGCAAGTCTACAGGTAGCCGTAGATGACGCCCAAACATGAGATAAGAAGGGGCATACCCGGTGATGCTGTGCACACTATTGTTATAGGCTTGTAGTAACGTAGGGAGGCTCTCGGCCCATCGACACTGTTGCTCACTCTCCAACGTTCCCAATAGCCCCAACAGGGTCTGATTGAATCTCTCGCACCCTCCATTACCTTGGGGATGATACGAAGTCGTGTGTGTCTTTCGACAACCATAGAGATGGCTCAGCTCTTTTATGACTCAAGACTCAAAATTTGGACCTTGGTCCGAATGGAGGATCTCTGGACAGCCGAACGGCTGTATTACTGTTCTCCAAAGGGCATTGGCTGTAGTTTCTGCCGTCTGGTCTACAGTGGGGACGGCCCAGGCGTACTTGGTAAAAAGATCGGTCATTACCAGGATATTTTGATAACGATCTGCAGGTCGCCCTAAGGTCAGGAAGTCAATCCCTATGATGTGTAGAGGTGCCTTCGGCCGAAAAGGAACCAGTGGGGCTCGAGGCTCCTTCCGGCGTTTAAACAGCGTGCACCGTGGACAACTCTGAACAAACTCTTCAACTTTCTTCTCCATCCCTGACCAGTAGAAATACCTCCTCAGCAGTGACAAAGTCTTTTCTTGGCCCTGATGGCCAGCATGGGTGTGATAGGCAATCAACAGCTCTTGGACTTGGTCCTCTGGGACCACCACTTGATACCTGGTTTCCTGAGTTCTTGGATCTCGCAGTGAACGACAGATTACCCCTTCTCTGATCCGCAATCTCTTCCACTGTTTCAGGAGCTGTTGTACTCCCACTGTCTGAGCCTGCCTTTCCTCGGCTCGCAGCCTGAATCCCCGCCTGAGATGCGAGGCGACCTGACACAGGTCTTCATCTTCCTGCTGTAATCTTCTCCACCGTCCGGGGTCCCATCCCCAACTGGACGGAACATCCCCCTGGGTCCCGGGAGCTTCCACGACCGCCACCAACAACTCATCCTCTTGACCAGGGGTATCGAGGTGCGTTTGGCCATCTCTCTGAATGGCTGGGAGTCTGGACAATGCATCAGCATTCGCGTTTTCTCTGCCAGGTCGATACTTAAGCCGATAGTCGTAATTAGCAAGCTGAGCCACCCACCGCTGCTCCACTGCTCCCAACTTGGCAGTCTGCAAATGGACTAGAGGATTGTTGTCCATGATCACAGTCACCTTAGCTCCCCACAGGTAGTCTTTGAATTTCTCGGCCATGGCCCATTTCATGGCTAGCAACTCTATCTTGAAGGAACTGTAGTTTGCTGCGTTCCGCTCTGCAGGGTGTAAGCTTCGACTGGCATAAGCAATTACCTTCTCCACTCCTTGTTGCTCTTGGGCTAGTACCGCCCCCAATCCTGCATTGCTGGCATCGGTATACAGGAGGAACGGCTGAGTGAAGTCTGCATAGGCTAGGATGGGAGCCCTCAGAAGTCCCTGCTTCAGATTTTGAAAGGCTGTTTCACATGCTGAGTCCCATTGCACCGTCGATGAACTTTTGCCACGGGAACGTCCAGTGCCAGCAAGAAGCTGGTTCAATGGCTTAGCAAGCCCAGAGAATCCTTTAATAAATCGTCGATAATATCCTACGAAGCCTAGGAACGACCGCACTTGTCTCACTGTTCGTGGGGGTTCCCAGCCTTGGACTGCTGCAACTTTCTCTGGATCAGGGGATATACCGGCAGCGCTGACTCGATGTCCCAGGAATTGTACCTCTTTGCGAAACAACTGGCATTTTTCTGGTCTCAACTTTAGCCCATATCTCTCCATGGCCCGGAAGGCATTCTCCAAGTGATGCAGGTGGGTTTGAAAATCAGGGGAAAAAACGATTACATCGTCTAAATAGACCAGCGTGGACTCGACTAGTTGCCCTCCCAGGCATCGCTGCATAAGTCGCTGGAAGGTCGCGGGGGCGTTGCACAAACCGAACGGCATCCGGTCCCACTCAAATAACCCGAACGGTGTGGTGAAGGCAGTTTTCTCTCGGTCGCGGTCATCCATCTGTACTTGCCAGTATCCGCTGGCCAGATCCAAGGTTGAATACCATGCTGCTTGAGTCAAACTCGTGAGTGAGTCTTCGATCCGCGGCAATGGGAATGCATCTTCCTTAGTCACACTATTGAGCTTGCGGTAGTCGACACAGAATCTCCAGGCTCCCGTTTTCTTCTGTACTAGGACAATCGGGGCTGCCCATGGACTACTACTTTCTCGAACAATCCCTCTATCTAGCATCCCTTTTAGCAGAGCGCGGACTTCAGTGTAGAGAGTGGGGGGCACCGGACGGTACCGCTCCCGACTAGGTGTTGCTTCTCCGGTGGGTATTTGGTGCTTAATCACTCCTGTACAGCCATAGTCTTCCTCATGGGTTGAGAACACATGTTTCCACTTCTTCAAGAGCTCCTGGAGCTGTAACACTTGTCCTTCCTCCAGGTCCTCACCCTTAAAAGACTCCCCCATCAAATGGGTCGGCATTTCCCCTCTCACAGGGCCTGAACTGGCCTCCACTGGACGGACGGCAACTTCTACCACCGCAGGGCTCACCTGCCTGAAACAGACATCTTGTTGCTCTTGGATTTGGAGAGGACGGACAGATGAAACTCGAACCAGACGTTGGTGCCGACGAAGGAGTACTGGGTAGGGATGGGTGTTTCGCACCTTCACTGAAACTCGCCCTCGTCGTATGACCGCTAGCCCATGGGCTACTTCGATGGGTTGACAATCTTCATGGGGCTCTACCAGGACACAGTTACCTGACTCACGGGGTCCAGCAGGCACTCGGACCCAGAGAACAGCCTCGCTCCGGGCTGGAACAGACAGAGCGTACCGGCAGGTGACTCGACCGATATCTTCCCGCTCTTGCACCTGACTTGCTGCATGGACTCTTCGGCAATCGGCCAGGATCTGGTCCCAGTCCTGCCTTGCTGCTAACGGGGGCGTTCGGGCCGGTCGGCCTTTAAACAGCTCTTCCCAGCAATCCAGAATGACATTCATCCCTAGCAGTGCTCGATGGAGACCCAAGCAGTGGTCTCGAACAATGACAACACCCTTCTGGTGGACAGGGACCCCTCGAACCAGAAAGTCTACCACGATGTACCCAGTATAAGGAATATCTAATCCATTCGCTCCACGTAATGTGAGTCTTGAAGTTTCCGTCCTGTGAAGCCGATGATCCGCGAATAACTCCAGAGCCAGACTCTCTGAAAACAAGGTGACCTGAGAACCTGTATCGACCAGACAATTAATCTTCATTCCATTAACTTGAACTTCCACGGTGGGGCAACGCCCAACCCAGTCGTCTCTCATCACCGGAACAGAACAAGGGTCTCTTGAAGGGGTCCCGGCCACTTGACCCACAGTGACCGGTGGGACTAAAAACCCTCTTGAGAATTTCGCCGACGGTCGCATTGGCGACTGATGTGTCCCGGATTTCCACAATTGATACAGATGGGTCGACCCTGGTGGTCCCACTGAAACCGGGGGCCCGTTGGACGCGGAGGGCGGCGTACAGGTCCTTGCCCCTCATCTGAATATGATCTTCCTCGCATCATCGGTCCACCCTCGACTCGACCGCGATGAAGCTCACTCAAAAGACTCCGAGACAACTCTGCCATCTGTCCCTTAACATCCTCCAGTAATTCTGTCCTCAATTTCTGCTTCCACTCATTTGACTCAACAGGCGCGGGTACTGTGGCGCTGCTGACCGCCACACAAACTGGTGTCCGAGTCGCCTCTCCCTGATCCGACTCCAACGCCAAGGCCTCTTGTCGAAGAGCCTCAAAAGACATAGTGGGGTCTCGTCGAAGCTGGAGCCGTATGCCCTGGCGCACCGGTCCTTCACGCAGCCCCAAAACAAACTGGTCTCTCAATAAGCCATCTCCTTCTCCCAGTCCATGATCTTGTCGACCTTTCAGCCGGCCAAACTGCTCTCGCAGTTTCAGGGAGTATGCTCGCAGAGTCTGCTGAGGCCCCTGCTGACAGTTAAAGAACTGGGCACGAAGAATAGCTACCGGGGTAGAATCTCCATATACTCCAAACAAGAAATCAAAGATGTTCTTCGCAGTGGCCCGCGTGGCTTCTGATGCAGCAAGAACTTCTCTTTTAGCTTCTCCTTCTAACGATCCTAGCACAAACTGTACCTCTTGTGATGCGCTCAGTCCTTGTAATCCAGCCAGATATTCTATCTGCGCTTTCCAGTCCTGAAAACTCAACTCCGATCCTGGTCCTCCATAGCGTTGTGCCCAAGGGGCTCCCATCATGATGGGCATTATTTGCGAGCGAACTGGTGGGACCTCTTCATCCGCCATCGCGTACCTGTGGCCGCTACAACTCACGGTGGCAACCCTGCCGACTTACGCCAAATTGTGTCACCGGTGCAGGCCGGGGCGGACTCGGCTGCCCAGCCGCCCCTGACTCCAGACACCACCGTGAGGAGCCGACACCACAGGCACGCAACAAACGGACAAAGGAGGAGGCAAGTAATTGAGTTCAAAAAATATTAGTCTTTATTGAATGATAATCAACTTGAGGAAAGAATGAGCAACTCCTGTCTTCTCAGGCTATTGGACCAGAGTAGCCGCTGGAACGATGTTCCACTGTCTTCGGGGGACAATAGAGCGATAGTGGCTAGGACGGCTTACTCCACGGCGTTGCTGCTCATCTGCAGGACTCAAACGGTAAGTAACAGGTAATGTTCACTTTCTCAACAGCAGATCCTCTTATCAGGACGTGAGAGGGGAATTGTGACTTTAAAACTCACTTCACAGCGTTGCTGCACATCTGCAGGACTCAGACGGTAGGTAACAGGTAAGGCTTCTCCTCTTAACAGCAGATTCTCTTATCAGGACGTGAGAGGGGAATGGTGACTTTAAAACTCACTTCACAGCGTTGCTGCACATCTGCAGAACTCAGACGGTAGGTAACAGGTAAGGTTTCTTCTCTTAACAGCAGATTCTCTTATCAGGACGTGAGAGGGGAATGGTGACTTTAAAACTCACTTCACAGCGTTGCTGCACATCTGCAGAACTCAGACGGTAGGTAACAGGTAAGGCTTCTCCTCTTAACAGCAGATTCTCTTATCAGGACGTGAGAGGGGAATGGTGACTTTAAAACTCACTTCACAGCGTTGTTGCACACCTGCAGGACTCAAACAGTAAGGAACAGGTAATGTCTCTTCTCTCAACAGCAGATTCTCTCATCAGAACATGAACGGGAATTTGTGACTTTAAAACTCACTTCACAGCGTTGCTGCACATCTGCAGAACTCAGACGGTAGGTAACAGGTAAGGTTTCTTCTCTTAACAGCAGATTCTCTTGTCAGGATGTGAGAGGGGAATGGTGACTTTAAAAACTCACTTCACAGCGTTGCTGCACATCTGCAGAACTCAGACGGTAGGTAACAGGTAAGATTTCTTCTCTTAACAGCAGATTCTCTTATCAGGACGTGAGAGGGGAATGGTGACTTTAAAACTCACTTCACAGCGTTGCTGCACATCTGCAGAACTCAGACGGTAGGTAACAGGTAAGATTTCTTCTCTTAACAGCAGATTCTCTTATCAGGACGTGAGAGGGGAATGGTGACTTTAAAACTCACTTCACAGCGTTGCTGCACATCTGCAGGACTCAAACAGTAAGGAACAGGTAATGTCTCTTCTCTCTTCTCTCAACAGCAGATTCTTTCATTAGACATTAGCGAGAGACTCAATAGGCAGCTTTACCAGCGATGTTGTACATCTTCAGAGCTCCATCAATACGTATAACAGTTCAGACTTTTCCACAGCCATACGGTTCTTCACGAGGCTTGTAATTTCAGAGAGAGAGAGGGTTAACAGGAGCCTTCAATGAGGGATTACTTCACGACAATACTCGGTGGAAGAGAGAATAATACAAAGCATTACTTCACCAGTTTAGTTGTATCGTTCTGGAATTTGGATGGGGACAAGTCGATCATTTCCCAAGAATGGAAGCAGGCGTTGGGAGACTCTTCTCAGCATATCACACAGCACTCGTGTTCACTACAAATCCACAGCATTAATTCAGCGTGCATCAGGTAAGGCAAACAACTGCAAATCACTCACACAGTAGGGCTGATCAGAAGCCTCGCTTCATCCATGCATTTGAATGGGAATATTCAACTCTCAATTCCTCTCCAGCGTCTCTGAAACAGATGTCCTCCTCAATAGTAAATTTCACATTCACAGTCTTTTCTTCCAGCTTTACATTTGATTCAACGATGTAATTAATTCACTTATCTTTCTCTCTTCCTCTTCCGGCACAGATCCAAGCAGCCGTTTAATCCAGTAATATTCTCCAAGCAGCTCTAAACGACAGCGTCCAATGGAAGCGCTCACCCAGGAGATCTTCTACCCCAAGACACAACGACAGAGACCCAGCCAAACAGCTGATTAACTGGACACCGGTTGACTTTCACCAGCTCGACCTCAACCCTGACCTGACCCGACCTGGACTGAACTGAACTCCACACCACTGAACTCCTTCTTCTCTTCTAGATTGCTCTTTTATCCTCCTCTTGTGAAACGGAAAGCCGGTGCAAACACCGCTCCCCTCTCCCTCACACCTGCCGTGCATCAGCAGTAATTAGGTAGGGCAAAGTCTCTGCTGCACCCGGAACCGGAGTGAGGTGTTACACCAAAATAATTCCCCCCGGGGAACATGGAAAGGAAAAGAAAGTTTCCGCTTTTCCCCGCATTTTGTCACCCGTAACACATACACCATGCGTCTGAGCGCAAACGCTTAAAGGAGAAGCGATATAATTTCCTTTGGTGTCTCGCTAATTAAGGCCCCACATACAACAATTGATAGGAACTCTTGATCAGAACCACTGAAAATAGTACATTGAAAACAAGTTTTGCTGAAGTTAACAGTTTGTACTACATTTCTTAAAACACAAAGAGGAATATCAAATAAAACTCAAATGTCAAAATTGACCGGCTACATACATTACAAAGATTTGTCAGAAATAAACATAATTCTGTACAGGTATAATGTAGTTGTCATTGACGATTGATTTATTACATTGTATTGTGTTTGTATTTAATTGTGAACCTCATGATTGATTTATTACATTGTATTGTGTTTGTATTTAATTGTGAACCTTGGCATTTGACCAAGATGGCGGCGCGAGTAGATCGCGAGGCTCAGCGTCTCTCCAGATTCTGCAATTTTGCGGTATTTTTCTTGTTCATCTCGGGTCTGTTCGTACAGAACAGTTGTGCTTTTACATCGTACACCCGGTGTGAGCTTTTGGATATTGGTTTGCGAATTTCCGACAGTTTTATGGACAATCTTCAACTCCTTCCTGAGATCGGCCGGGCGGAAGTGCTAGAAGGCGGCGCTGTGATCGTAAACAAAGGCGGGGTAGGCGTGGAGGTCTAAGAGCTAAGCTAAGGCTAACTCCTTACCGGCTCTCTTTACCCAGCATTTTCCTTGCCAATGTACGATCGCTAGTGAACAAAATGGAGGAGATTCGACTCAGCATTACACACAGTAAGAAACTTTTGAACTGTAACGTCCTAATCTTCACTGAAACCTGGTTAAACAGCGGAATACCGGACACCCCTATTGAGCTAGCGGGACGCCACACACTCCGGGCGGATAGAACACTAGATGGCTCCGGGAAGAGCAGAGGGGGTGGATTGTGCATTTATATTAACAAAGCTTGGTGCACAAACTCTGCTATTGTTGGGAGTCATTGTTCAGCTAACCTGGAGTTTCTCATGGTTAAATGTAGACCGTTTTATCTACCGCGGGAGTTCACTTCAACCATTATAACTGCAGCCTATATTCCCCCGGATGCTGATGCCAAGCTTGCTATGAAAGAACTTCACGCAGCCATCAGTAAACAACAGACTGATCACCCGGAAGCTGCGTTTATTGTTGCAGGTGACTTTAATCATTCAAACCTAAAGTCAGTGCTACCCAAGTTTCACCAGCATGTTTCCTGCCACACCAGAGGAAACAAAACCTTAGACCATGTTTACACAAACATGGCGGGAACTTACGTTGCAACACCCCTCCCCCACCTGGGACAGTCAGACCACCTCTCTTTGTTTCTATCACCCAAATATTCACCCCTCATCAACCGTGTGAAGTCATCAGTAAAGACCATCAAGGTGTGGCCTGCGGGGGCAGATTCCACACTCCAGGAAAGGTTTCTAAACACAGACTGTAGTATGTTTGCTTCTCAAGCCACCAGTGGCGCTCACACGGACATTGACTCATTCACTTCCTCTGTATTGGATCATATCAATACCACCATCGACAGTGTTACAACCCAGAAACAGATCACCACATACCCTAATCAGAAGCCTTGGATGAACAGGGAAGTTCGACTCCTGCTGAAGTCACGCAATACTGCCTTCAGATCAGGTGATGCACAAGCCTACAGTACATCCAGAGCTAACCTGAAGAGGGGCATCAAAAAGGCCAAGCACTGCTACAAGCTAAAGATAGAGGGTCACTTTTCCAACTCTGACCCTCGACGCATGAGATGAGATGAGATGAGATTCAAGTTTATTGTCATTACACATGTACAAGTACAATGCAACGAAATGAAGTTTGGAGCAAGCCTCCGAGCCGCAGCTATTTAAAGCGCCGCCACACGCTCTCCAGAAATAAAGAAATGCAGATTGCTAAGCATACATGCAAACATTACATACATAGTACACACAGTACACGTGGTCACGTGATGGTATTTTTTGTTGGGAATAGTAAGGGAGATAGGAAGGAGGAAAGGGGAGGCAGACGGTTGGATGGGGGGCAGGGATGGGGTGAGGTGTGTATGATGCGAGTAAGAGTCTTGGCTTCCTGTGTTGTGTGAGAATGTTAGCCATAACTTAAGATGTTTTCAAAGTTCAGTTCTGTGGCTTGTCCTTGAAAGGAGATATGGCCGTGCACAGGGAACGAAAGCAAGATAGCAGGACCCAGCTGTCAAGCTGACCTCCCAACCGAGAGATAGGGACAGGCTGGACGTTGGGATGAGGGAAAATATCTTAATCCATTTAGCTGATCTTCTGTAATTTTCCAGACCATAATCAATCAATCCGTTCTGATCCTCAGCGTCAGCGGCGAGCGTCCGGTTCATGAATGGACCTGGACATTTCATCCAATTTCATGGTCAGACCAGACATACTGCGTAGCAGTTCACTAGCCTGACCCCCGATGGAGCCCACTCTTCCCTGCGTCTCCGCAGTCCGGGCTGAGATGTTACGATACAGCTCCTCAATCAATGTCACTCTTTGATCTAATACCTTCAGTCGGTCACACACATCCACGAAGCACTCTTTAATTTCCACAGACAGCGGCTGGGTGAATTTACTGGCAGCTGTCTTACCCATTTTTCGATAGGTCAGGGCAATCCCAAGGCCGAGAAATAGGAACCCCACTATCATAATGCCAATTATGAATAAATCCTCAATATCCTCCACGGACAGGACTTCCAGGCACAGGACTTGCCAGTTGTTCCAGGCGTCCCGCGTGTAGCCCGCGGGGAAGGTCCCGTCCGGGCAGGTGGGTTCTCCCGGAGTACCCTTCCTCAGTGAGAAAATCTTGTCAATCGCGCTGAGAGACCAGTTAATTAATTCCATTTCAGTATTTTCAGGAGTCCAGCAAGCAGGGAGTCAAGAAAAAAAAGACAAAAAGATCAGCGCCAAAGCAGAGCGGGGAGCAGATAGAAGGCACGTCTGCTCTGTATGAGATCAGGAAGTGGAAGGGCATTCAGGCCATGAGATCAGCATGTGGCAGGGCATTCAGGCCATCAGTGACTACAAACCCACCCACTCCACCCCCGCAGCCACTGATGTTAACTTCCTGAACGAGCTAAATTACTTTTACGCTCGTTTTGAAAGAGACAACAGAGAAACTGCCACCAAGCTCAAACCCTCAGCTGACCACCCACCAATCACACTCTCCTCCACAGATGTCTGCAAGGCACTGAGCCGGATCAGCGCACACAAGGCTGCTGGACCAGACAACATCCCTGGTCGTGTTCTCAGGGCATGTGCGGAGCAGCTCGCTGGGGTTTTTACAGACATTTTCAACCTGTCTCTTGCCCAAGCAGCTGTACCGACATGCTTTAAACGCACTTCCATTGTGCCAGTGCCGAAAAGCTCTAGCCCGAGGTGCCCTAATGACTACCGCCCTGTAGCACTCACACCCATCGTTATGAAGTGCTTTGAGCGGCTGGTCCTGGAACACCTAAAAGACTCTCTACCATCCACATTGGACTCACACCAGTTTGCCTACCGCAGCAATAGGAGCACAGAGGATGCAGTTTCCATGGCACTGCACTCTGTGCTCACTCACCTGGACAATAAGAACACTTATGCACGCATGCTGTTTGTTGACTTCAGCTCAGCATTCAACACTGTCATCCCATCCAAGTTAATTGCCAAACTTGGAGACCTGGGCATCAACACTTCAATGTGTAACTGGATTTTGGACTTCCTAACTGACAGACCCCAGAATGTTCGATCAGGATCCACCTGCTCCACGTCCATCACACTCAACACTGGTGTACCACAGGGCTGTGTGCTAAGTCCGTTTCTCTACTCCCTCTTCACCTCCGACTGCAAGCCTGTGTATGGATCTAATGCCATCGTCAAGTTTGCGGACGACACTACGGTGATTGGGCTCATCAGCAACAACGATGAGACTGCCTACAGGGAAGAGATCCAGCACCTGGCCACATGGTGCGCTGATAATAACCTGCTCCTCAACACCACCAAAACAAAGGAGCTCATCGTGGACTTCAGGAAGGAGTCAAGAGGCACACACGACACCATCCACATCAATGGAATGGCTGTTGAACGTGTCTCCAGTTTCAAGTTCCTGGGGACCCACATCTCGGCGGACATGTCGTGGACGACCAACACCTCCAGCCTGGTCAAGAAGGCTCACCAGCGCCTCTTCTTCCTGAGGACACTGAGGAAGAATCAGCTCTCCTCGGCTATCCTGGTGAACTTCTATCGCTGCGCAATAGAAAGCATCCTGACCAACTGTGTTGCAGTATGGTATGGGAGCTGCTCTGTTGCGGAGCGCAAGGCACTGCAGCGGGTGGTGAAAACTGCCCAGCGCATCACAGGGACTCCACTACCTGCCATCGAGCACATCCAGAGGAAACGCTGTCTGCATCGAGCTCGCAGCATCCTCAAGGACTCCTCTCACCCAGCCCACAGACTGTTTTCTCTCCTGCCCTCCGGCAGGCGTTTCAGGATCCTCCGGACCAGGACCAGCAGACTTAAGAACAGTTTTTTCCCCAGAGCTGTCTCCTTATTGAACTCAAACCCCCGTTGATCCACTTCCCTCATAAACTGCTAACTCTCCTACCTCACACCTACATTCACTTTGTTATTTGCACTACCGACTGTTTATCACAGTAACAACTGTTTACATATGCATCTTGCACTGCCATATCTTAACTGGATTATGCTCATTTGCACTGCCGACTGTATTTATAGTACCAATGTTTACATTTGCATTTTGCACCGTACTTCTAACTGTAATATTCAACCACTTTCCACTGCACTTTACACTTTTTTTTTTTTTTCCGGATAGCTCTGTCCATTATTTATTGCACTACCCTAATCCACTGCTATTCCTCATATTAGCCTAACATATTATTGTATACCTCTATCTGTAAAATTCTGTTTATAGTAATAGCCATCTGTATATTGTTTTCATAGTACATATTCACCTGTAAATTCTGTTTATAGTAATAGCCATCTGTATATTTATTCACTGTACATATTCACCTGTAAATTCAGTTCTGTTTATAGTAATAACGTCTCTCTATTTATACATATTTATATATATTCAGTACATTTCCATGTCCTGCACTTACGCATCCACTGTATATCCTGCACTTGCTGCTATTGCACTTCTGGTTAGACCTAAACTGCATTTCGTTGCCTTGTACTTGTACTTGTGTAATGACAATAAAGTTGAATCTAATCTAATCTAATCTAATATTGTGTATCCAATCATATTGTGTGATAAGGAGATCACCCCATTCCTACTGAATATGAAATTGTGATGACTGTAATTCCTTACCCTCAAAGTTTTGCATAGTAATTATGGCTGTTACAAAACACCACCAAAAACAGCAGTACATGCAAGTTGCAGTTGTGACAAAGCTTAATCTCCATGTAGGCAAAAACAGATGCCACATGTGGAGATATCTAATTGAGCAGCCCGTCTGACTTCTCAAAAAGAAATGTAACACTGGTCGAGGTGCTTATTACATAAACTTAAAGGGGTCATAGAATGACATTTTTGTGCAAGTTAATATGATTCTTTAGTGTCTAAATGAAAAGTTTGTAATATACTTTAATTAAAAATTCTCATTAGTATTGTAAGAAAACACTCAATTTACCTGGTCAAAACCAGCTCAGTTTTTAGCAAGTCATTTCAGTGTATGTGACTTTAAATGTTAATGAGCTTTGCTCACCCCGCCCCCTCTGCTCTGTGGGGCGTTTGGTTCGACCCGACACAACACCACAGCACACGTGGAGTGTTGCCTTGACAACATTTGAGGGTATATTTTCGAGAAATAATGGCAACGGGAGTCTCTGAAGACACATCTAAGCAACCTTATCATTTTGAACCGGAGTCGGACCAGGAACAGATGACGAACCCATCGAAGTTCGAACAGGACGTTTCTGAATGGTTGGTTAACGTCATGTCACTTTGATCTATCTTTGTACTGGCAGAGTAGCGTAGTTGCCATGTGTTTACTGATGTGTTAGTTCATTGACAGATTGATGTTATGTTATAAGATTTTTTTTTTTTTACATTACTTCTTAATCAGTAACAGACACCGTTATAAACCATGTACAAAAGTAAGCTTAGTGTAGTGTTACCACGTTAACTTTATCACCCGAGTACACAGTTTGTAATAACAAACATAACGCGTTGTTCATTATAAACGTGGGATTATGAATTATATTGAGAACGTCATAAACAGAAAGCATGCTGTTATGTAACTTACCCTGTAAACTTAAGCCTCATTCATCGTGAAGCGTGCAAGCGATTTGCAAATATTAATATAAAGGTTAATAAAACGTTACACTCACATCTTCGATCTTCCTGAGGTGCAGCAGGAACACGATCCTTTTTTCAAGAGCAGCTTATTAGCAAAACCTGCTTTATACTGACGCTCGTTTATAAAGCAGTCTGCTGAGAAATGATTGCGCAAACATTGACGTTGATCGGGGGGAATATTCCCTTCTAAAAAAAACTCAGCAGCAACTGGTCTTCAGCAGTTCGGATTTAGGAACATCAAAATGACTGCTGTGTTCGTTATTACACCCAACAACACAACACCACAATCGCTTAGACGCCATTCTGCTCCAGAGTATCAACAATGGTGGACTGATGACAGCTCGCTCAGGGCGGGTCTGTGTTGAAACGCTGCTGTCAATCAACAATCTTAGGAGGGGCGTACACCGTGTAACGTCACACGGTCGGACGGCTCGATTTGAGACAGGGGAAAATATATAAGGAGATTAAAAAAAAACACTGGATGTATTTTTATCAATATAGGATGGTTGTGTACAGGCACTGCCAACACACATTTCCGTATAATCAACTTGTAAAAGTGCATGTACCATTCTATGACCCCTTTAAATAACTTCCAAGTCATGGTAAATCAGACTGGCTTCTTAATTAGGGTTCCTTTAAGGACAACTCAAAAATCGGTTAAGCAAGAAAGCTGACATTACCATGACGGACACGGGAGCCAATGGACCAGTACTTCTTTACAGCCCTTTGGGAAAAGGGTCAAAGACAAACCAAAGTCATACTTTTATATCATAATTAAATATTTAATTTCCTTCCTCCTCCCAGTCTCTAAAAATCAGTCACAATATAATCACCAAAACCTCAAAGGTTTGGTTTAATATTTATAGCATTCTCTCAGCAAATTATTTAATATGTTAACTACTTTTCTGACAAAAGGCAACAATTTCATCACTATTCTCTTGGTGTAGTATCATGGGCGTCGGAACCATTGTATGTGTGTGGGACAAGACCCACCCACTTTTTACCATCAATGATATTGGACCCACTCACTTTTATCGTCTCTAATCCAGCACATGTCTGTTTACCTACCCCTAACCAATAAATACTTATTATTAAACACATGTTAGACACTTTATTTCCACTTTTCTAATATTTTCTTCATTTTTATTGAAAATAAATGCCTTTCCGGTCTGATATGTGATTGTAAGAGGGAGTAGCGTTAGCTCGGCCTAAGGCGGATTCGAACTGAGGTCGATTTGCGTCAAAACTTGATGCTGTATTTTTATTATTTAACATTAAGATTAAAATATTAATATGCAATAACAAATGTATTGCTCATGGTTAGTTCATGTTGGTTAATACATTAACTTTACAAATGAGACCTTCATGCCAGTGTTACCATGATATCAAATATATAAATTTAGAGTTTGACATAGACTTTTTCATTTAATTCATTTTTTATTTTTCTAGATGTATTTCCCCGAGCTAATAGCGCGAGGATGTGCTATGGTCTTGGATAAAAACAAATTGAATGACATTGTCAGACTCAGAATGCTGCTGCTGAACTCAAGACTCGAGTTATGCTTTCAGGGCCGGCCCTGACCAATTTGCTGCCCTAGGCAAGATTTTACTTGGTGCCCCTTGTGTCAAGGTTTAGCACTAAACATTATCAGTCTTTGGAAACACTCGTAAACTGTTTTTTTTTTTTTGTAATGCATTGATGTTTTATTTTTATTGTTGTTGTTTTATATGATGTCCAGTCCATTCTACCCCATCATTATGTTCATGATATTATTATTATTTTTTTTTATTTTTTAAAGGCTGATGATAGTCAAACTATACAAAAATTGCACCTATGCCACATTACAGCCTAAACACAAAGAGCAAGAGTGCATCCAACATTCATGCACAAACTATTCATTGAGAACTAGCAAAAGTGTTTGTTTTCCAGCAGATGGCAGCAATCTTCCACTAAACTATGAGCATTCATGTTTTCACCAGGAATTAAACAGAACTTTAGATATTTAATGTGAATTTTACATAAAATGCTGCTATTTTAAATAAACCTGTATATAAATATCATTACTAATTTGGGCAAATACATTTAAAAATTGATATACACCCCCTTAAAACTGCACAACTGCAGAGTAAAAACATTAGGCTATTAAAAAAGTGATATTACATGCGTTTAATATTATTTATTTTTTACAAAATCACACTGGCTGTGGCCTCTGGAGAACCCAGAACAGCTGCTTGCATAAAGTATTAATTAGCAAACATTAGTATTTTACTACTATGCAATTAAATAAACTGTTCATTAATTTGCCTACATCACTTTACTTCTGTCTTTACACTGCAGAAAATGCTCTTCTTATTTAACTAAGAATCTTTTTCTTGTTTCCAGTCCAAATATATAAAAATTATTAAATCAAGGTGCATTTACTAGATAAGTAAAATTAATAAGACATTTTTCTTGTTTACTTGAAAATAAAATCAAAATTAAGTGAGTTTTTGCTTAAAACAAGCAAAATTATCTGCCAAAGGGGTGAGAAAAATAATCTTATTTCTGTTCGGGACAGAAACAAGATTTCAATCAGAAACAAGATTATTTTTCTCACTCCATTGGCAGATAATTTAGCTTATTTTAAGCAAAAACTCACTTAACTTTGATTTTATCTACAAGAAAACAAGAAAAATATCTTCTGTCATTTTACTTATCTAGTAAATGCACCTTGATTTAAGATTTTTTTTAGATATTTAGACTAGAAACAAAACACAAATACTACGTAAGAAGAGCAGTGTATCCCTTATATTCCCTGCATCAGAGGGCTTCTGTCTTTTTTGACACTTCAATTCGGCCATCCGTCATAATAATCAGGCAACTTACACCGTGTCAACACCTGGCGCGAGCGGCCAAGCACCCTAAAAAATGAAAGCAATCCTGTCTGCGCTGGATGAGGCGAGAGGCGACGCGACAACAAATTCCCCTAACGATAAACTGATCGCGCGTTGTATTTCTGACGCACTTCAAGTAGATCGGCGGGGGGAGATTGATGAGGCGGACCGGGAAGATGCGGGGGACTTAGTTACGTTTTTGCGCTTTATTTGGTAATATTTCAAATTAATATAAATAAAATAGTAATACATTTTGGCGCCCCTATGGATGAGTGGCGCCCCTAGCATTTGCCTATTCTGCCTATGCCACAGGCCGGCCCTGTATGCTTTTATTATAATTAAGCATAACTTGCACGCTCCCACAACCTTTACAGTAGCGTGGTGGTAGGATAAATATACATTTTCTGTATTAGCTTACCTGCTGATCGAGTAGTTTGAAAACTCGCGTGGCTAATTGCTGTGCTGTGCGCAGGCTGCGTGCATAGAGCTGAAAAGGTAACTCCGCCTACCGATCCACCTCCGCCAAAATAAAATTAATAAAAAAATACTTTTTGTAATATTGTTAGTGGTAAAATGGTAAAGAAGCGTATATTTATTTATTAAAATATTTATAATAAGAAGGGCAGACGCGCGTACACTCTTAAAAATAAAGGTTCTTAAATGGTTCTTTGGCGGGGTGTATGGTTCCATGAAGAACCTTTAATATCCAAAGAACCTTTCCATTGCACAAAAGGTTATTTGTAGTGCAGAAAGGTTCTTTAGACTATAAAATGGTTAGAAAAAAATGGTACTTTAAAGAACCTTTCACAAAACGGTTCTTCAGGGAACCAAAAATGGTTATTCTATGGCATCACTGTGAAACCCCCTTTTTGGTTCTCCCTGGCACCTTTAATTTTAAGGGTTTACATTCTGCTTTCGTGCGCGGCACGCGGATGCACGATTTAACGGGCAGTAACGCACATTGGAGTTGGCCTATTTGCCCTTTGCAGTTACACATGCGCTGCATTTTAAAAACAGCACCTGATATGCCTAGTGGAGAGGGAGGTCTCCCCAGTTTGCAACGTCTTTTTTTGGGCTAAATTTGGACCAAATCTGACGGACCAAACAGAGCCCAGTTTTCAACGTCTTTTTTTGGACTAAATTTGGACCAAATCTGACGGACCAAACAGAGCCCAGTTTTCAACGTCTTTTTTTGGACTAAATTTGGACCAAATCAGACGGACCAAACAGAGCCCAGTTTTCAACGTCTTTTTTGGGACGACATTAATGTAGTACTTTTATAATGCTAATATTTACTTTTACCAAAAATGACTAATATTTAACCAATAAATTACATTACACATTAATATTACAAAATAGTTACTAATTATTACCATAAAATAAAAGTTACTTTGTGATATCAAAAGTGCTACCCATACTTACTCTGATATAACACACTTACATTACCTTGCAGTTCAATATAATGTATATCAATTAGATTACTTAATATGCATTTTGTCTAATGTTTTCCATGTCACCCATCCCGTTGGTCCAACAAACTTTATCCATGGTTGACAATAACGTACACATAATTAAAAAAAATGTACGTGGCATGTCGATAATTATAATTTATTTTTGTTTCGTCTGTAGTAAAAATGCCAGGTGGATCCACTTTTCGGCAATGCGCCCACTGCCTGAAGAAGATCAACTGTGCAAATCGAAAATGCACCAAGGTAAATAATGTACAAATAATGCTATTGTACTGTCTAACTGCTAATCCCCATTTTTAAGTCATTAAGTCCAATTCAAATAAACTTTATTTTCATCAAATATCTCAGTATTTGTTGGCCAAGCAATACAGTGACAATTAAACTGGAGTTTGCAGTGGATACATTATGTTCGTCATACAAAAAACAGAAAGAGTTTTGTTTTGATACACTATGAATTTTCATCATAGTAGGTATTTTTCAAAATGTTTAATTTCCAACCTGATGAAAAGGTACCTGTTGATATTGAATGTTTGACTGTTGGTTCTTTTAGTTACATCCTCTTACAAGGCTATTTAACATTGAATATTTCTATTACAGACAGATTACATTGTTCTATTGTGGTGGTTCTCAACTGTGGTCACTCAGTTCATTGAGATTATCCATATTTTATTTTATCCATATATTAAGGTATAATGTCTGTGGCCACATGATGGACATTCATATTTTCCGGTGCATTGACTCAACTGCATATTTAGTCTGTCTGTTCAATTAGTTGCATTCACTTGGCCTCCAAGTCATTATTAAGGCCCTTGTTAAAAGAAAGCTAGAAAATCAACAATGCTTGATCAACTGGACAGCAGTTTACAACCTTTTTTTGTCACACCGTCTCCCCATCACTTGCTCTGTCTCTCTCCCTTACTCAGTGTGGGAAACTGCTGGACATGAAGTCCAGGCAGACGGCCCGCATGAAAACATTCGCACTAAGGCCAAGGAATGGGCACAGCAAGTCAAAAAATCTCGCAATCAAGGAAAGATTTTCGACAATAGTGCCCTGCTGGTAATAAACATTTTCTGTCTTTGTATTTTGGTCAGGCATTGCATGTTCCTGTCAACATTACACAAATACAGAATTGTATTTACATTGTGCAGGGAAGCAAGAACTCATCAACCCAACTGCATTTAACATTTCAGATAATAATGAGCTTGTCTACGTATAAATATCAAAACACTACACAGAATTTCCTGGTGGTGCCTTATAATAATAATAATGCCATTGTAACCCTGCCTCTGTATTTGCTTATATGCTTTTCTATGTTAAGGTGGAGAAACTGAAAGCTCTTGGATACTTTCCCCTCCTGCTGTGGGGAAAGTACCGACCACAAAATAAAAAGTGTAAGGCCCAGCTGCAGTGCCCCTTTGAGCTGCCAGAGGTCCTGGAGAAGATGTTGTGTCTGTTTGAAGGTTTGTTAGAAGGTAGGTCACATCACAACATCAGTACATTCCATGGCTATTAAGATTGATTCTGCATTGTTTATTTAAATTAACATTTATTTGTATAGCACTTTTAACAATACATATAGTTTCAAAGCAGCTTCACAAAAAAATATATCTGCGAGCAGCCATTAACGGGGCCAAGCGCAAAGAAGAAGACAAGACATGCCAACATGGCTGGGAGGGTTAGACCAACTACAACAACGAGCAATTATAGGCATTTTAAGATGATTTTAGGCAAAAATGGCTGAAAAATCCTATATACAGTCACTAATAATATGATTTAATGGTTTGTCACTTTTGACCAATAGGTGGCGCAGTAACGAAATTGATGTGGTGTGGTCAGAGTCAGATGACAATGACAAAGGCAAAGTTTGGTGTCAGTATGTCAAAGCATTGCAGAGATACAGCCTCAAGAATCATTTTGGCATCATGGCTCAACTTTGTCGCTGCAGTATATGAAAACGGTTTTGTCTGTTGACACGAAATTAGTAACTTTTTGCTGTAAAAAAAGATGTTACGATTCGATTTTGGTGAAAATCAGACAAATGGTCTAGGAGGAGTTCGAAAAAGTAGGTTTCGAAAGGAAATCAAAATGGCGAACAGATTGTTTGGCCAAATATGGTAAAATTGGGATCTATGTTCTTGGCATGACCCAAGGAATCTATTAAAACCAGTTTTATGCCAATAGTCAAATTTAATCAAAAGTTATTAGCATTATTGGAAAATTCATTATAACTTTTGTCCACAAGGTGGCGCTGCCTTGAAACTTTTGGAGTACTTTCAGGGCTTGGTGACGAAGACACACACCGAGTTTCGTAATGATACGCCAATGCGTTTGTAAAACATAGCACTTTCTGACAAAATTCAAAATGGCCGACGCCCAAAATGGTTGATATGGGAAAATTGGGTATGGTATGGCTCGGCGTGATGCCCCGACTCTAAAGAGACCAGTTTTGTGATATTTGGCTAAAGCGTTCTTAAGTTATAATCAAAAATATAACATTTTTGTATTTATGGACCACTAGGTGGCACTGCGCCGAAACGCTGCAGGCAGCCTCAGGTCATGGTTGGCATAACACACACCAAGTTTGGTTAGAATATGCTAAAGTGTTTCGGAGATAAAGCCTGACTTTCATTTTTGTGGGCACTTTGTCGATTTAATTCGAGCGTTGTTCAATAACAGTTTGACTAATCATCTCGAGTCTAATACGGTTTTGTCAGCATAGTCTGAAGATGATCTGGTTCAATTTTCGTGCAAATTGGAGCAACAGCCTAGGAGGAGTTCGCAAAAGTAGTTTTTTCAGTTAATTAAAAATGGCGGGAAAATTATTATGACGGAAAGTGACGGTGCAATCGAATTGACTTGAGCCAAGGAATCAGAGGGAAAAATAATTTAGTTTCTAGCCCTTATGGTTCAAAAGTTATTAGCAAAAATATTAGTCAAACTTTGGACAGGTGGTGGCGCTAGAGGGATTGTTTTAGAGATTCCAAAATTGGTGTGGTTAATGCTGGGACTGTCCTCTATCTGTGTGCCAAATTTCACAACTTTCCCGCAAGCGGTTCTATGGGCTGCCATAGACTTGCGGCGGAATAATAATAATAAGAAGAAATCTAACGATTTCAATAGGTGCCTCCTCACCTTCGGTGCTTGGCCCCTAATAATGTGTCTACATTACAATTTAAGAGGTGACTTTGTCTAAGTAATATATTTCAGAAATGTTCATTTTGTGAATGCTTGGCTAAAAAGAAGCGTCTTTAGTCTAGATTTAAACTGGAGGAGTGAGTCTGAGCCCCGAACATTATCAGGAAGGCTATTCCAGAGTTTAGGTGCCAAATATGAAAACGTCCTTACTCCTTTAGTGGACTTTAGATATCCTAGATACTACCAGAAGCCCAGAGTTTAGTGATCTTAAAGGTCCTGTTCTTCGTGATCCCATTTTTCAAACTTTAGTTAGTGTGTAATGTTGCTGTTAGAGCATTTATAATACCTGTAAAATTATAAAGCTCACAGTTCAATGCCAAGCGAGATATTTTATTTAACAGAAGTTCCCTTTCAATGCCTACAGCGAACGGCTGGTTAGGACTACATCCTGGTATTTCCTGCTTTAATTACGTCAGTAGAACAGTATGTCGACTAACCTCCGCCCACAACAACACGCGAAAAAGGGGGCGTGGTCTTGTTGCTCCCGCGTGGAGAATAGGAAGTGTTGCGTTCGGTTGCGTTCGTATAGTTTGTTTGTCGCCATGTTGTCGAGACGCTGTTATTTTCATCCCGGAGTCAAGTCACCTTTGTTTGGCTTTCCCAGGGCCGCTGTACTTAGAGATCATTGAGCGCATGCATCCCCGTTATGGTGAGAGGCGCGACCTTTCCGGTAACGTGCGCTCTGCGTGCGCTAAGCTGCTGTCGAATCACAACACGGGAACCGCTGGCCCAATCAGAACTCGTTACGTGTTTCTGAAGGAGGGACTTCATAGAACAGGGAAATCTTTCAAGCCGTTTTGAGGACAGTGAAAACAGCAGTATACAGATCAGTAAATTGTGTGAAAAATACTGTGTTTTTTTACACGCGAAACATGAACACATGTTATATAGCACACTGTAAACACAATCAAAGCTTCCAAAAAACACGAAAAACGGGACCTTTAAACAGCATGATAAATTGTAGGGGGATATGATCAGTTAAATACACAGGAGCTAAACAAATTGTATTGTGTACCTATCCAGATGGATCAGACTGAAATGTCATTGCAGATCCTTTTTCACACAATATATAGATTGCTGGTGGTGTATAATTCTGTTCTTTTTTATATCTTTTGTTATATAACTTTTTATATTTCTTTAGTTACTCATATTTTTAACCATACACTGCATCTTAAATGTCTTGTTTTATTTTTTTTACTGAAGCATGTGATCCTGAAGGAGAGAAGGTGGGGCAGCACGAGAGGACAGGAGAAAAAGATGAAGCAGAAAGAGAAATAGAGGATGAAGACCAGAGAGGACAGGGGGAGCAAAGTGAATTAGGAGAGACTGAGAGGAGGAACATGCAGGAGATGGAGATAGAGGCACAGAAAGACAGAGTGGAGAGAGGAGAGATGGAGGGACAGAAAGACTTAGAGCTGGGACTGATGGTGACAGAAGAGATAGAGGCAGACAAGGAAAGAGAACAGACAGAGGAAGTAGGAAAAAAGAGATTGAGGCAAAGAAGAAAGCAGACAGGTAAGTGGCAATACAGAATATAAGATGCAGAGCTGTACAGGGTTCCCACGCTTCTTGAAAGTCCTTGAATTTCAGACACATGGATTCAAGGCCTGGAAAGTACTTGAAAACAAACATAGGTCCTTGAAAGTGCTTGAATTAAGTGTGAACTACATTTTGTTAGAGTAGCATGGTGCCATTACAAAAATTGGCCTTTATGCGCTGCCAAAGCAAGAAAAAAGTGGGAAAAACCTGAAAAAATGGATTGTGATCACGTGCAGTCAGCTCTGCATAATGAGCACATAACGTGGAGCTTTTTAACTAGCTTAGTGCCAGGCAAGTGCAAATTCAGTGATGCTTGGCTCAGTGTTGATCTACATTAAAATTGGTTAATCAAAGTTCCAACGTATAACGCTTAATAAAGTAGTGTTTATCAGCGCAGCGCTCCTTTGTTTACAGAGGTTACTGGGGAAACCAATATATTTCTGCTGTTCCATAAGCGCCATCTACTGTCAAAGAGTGAAATTGCATTTTCAGTGCGCCAGTTGGTTTGTTCAGACTAATGCATATTAACCCATATTTTTACACAGCTTCCACAGAGTTGTAAATGTTAACTGGTGGATCGATGATAAGCTAATGTGCTTTTATAACATATCTAGAATATTAAGTTTTATTAATATACTAATATAAATATAAAGTTGTTTTAGTATTAATATAAAGTAAGTCATTTTAGTCATTTTATGGTTTAGGATGTTTCCACAAACACTGATCTCACCCTGTGTAGGTCTTAAAAATCTTCAAATAGATTTTTAAAAAGATACCATGTACAGGTGATTAATAAATAATTTTGCTTGTCCATATCTTTTCATTTAATTCGAAAATTCATGTATACAATATTATCTCTATATTTTGATGTTTTAATGAAGTAATGATTTATAAAAAAGAAAACTAAAACCAGTGTGAAATAAATGTTAAAAGCAGGAATTGTTAAATGTTAAACTGCAGCTCTCTTTAAAACTCGCTCCCGCTCTTGTACACTCCACCAGCCTTTCTCCTCATTAGATTTTTTAAAAAGTCGCATGCCCCTAACATTTTATTTAGTTGTCAGTATATGTCTTAGCGTTACTGCAGTAATGATAGACACAGTTACAGTAGGTATTTGATATACCGTGCAGATTGGCAGTAACATACCCACCTTTAACGTATTTATTATGCATGATTTAAAATAAAAGGTGCTTTAAAAAGTCCTTGAATCTGGTGTGCATGAAAGAGTGGGAACCCTGGCTGTAGAATATGATACAAAATGGAAAAGAAAGTGGCCTCAACTACTATGTACTTGTATCCAAAAATAAGTACAATGTACTTATTGTGTTCATATAAGACAAAAAGAAAGTGTCAACAGATTTTCCTGCATTTCAAATATTCACCTGGCTTGCAAGGCAAACACCTCTATTGCAATTTACACAGGTTTTTTGTTTCTCAATACAGGAAGTCAGCTGTCAAGATTTCAGCAAAAAATAAAAGAAAAGGAAGCCAAAACAAGGATGATGGTAGGAAAAAATGCTATAAAGTATTTATAATTCAAAATTAAACACACAAAGTATATTAAAAAGTGTTGGCAATACACAAACACCAGCCTATCATAAAATGCACACGAAAGTATCCCAAAGCATACCACGGTGTCATCAAAAGGCCCCAAAGGATCATAAAGCATACGGTGGGTGATGTACAACAAAGTCCCACAAAGCAAACCAAAGAATTTGAATGTCTATATTGCACAAGGTGTACCACTTTAACACAAAATTTAACAAAGTATCCCAAACCCCCCAAAAGGCAACCGTGTCAGTGAGTTATTACAAATCCAGTTTCCAGAAAAGTTGGGATATTTTTTAAAATGCAATAAAAACAAAAATCTGTGATTTGTTAATTAACATGAACCTTTACTTATCTGACAAAAAGTACAGAGAAAAGATTTTCAATAGTTTTACTGACAGCGTAGTTATTCTTCAGTATTATTACATTGTCTAGCCAGTATGGTGACAATCAGGATGTCTCTGGTGATTGCCACCTTTTCTGTTTATTTTGTTTTACTGCTGTTACATTAAGATGCAATGGTTTGTATTTACTTCATTTATTTATTTGTATTACAGCTTGCCAGTATCACAGCACATTGGACATTTATCCAGTACAATATGTGTCCAAGACACGTGAAAGAAAGGTTAGTAGCTATACGGAGAACATTCTGTACAACTGTTAGTGCATAAATTGATACTATACTACACATGGGCGTCGGAAGCAAAAAAACATTGTGGGTGGGTCCTCTCTCAGAAAATCTTACTGGAGTAGATGCCATTTACATTAAGTACAAGAATATCGCCTTGTTTGCTAAACTTCTGGTTGGACAAGACAAGTTTACGGAAATCACCATATCTTTGACAGCGGCTATAGTGTAGGGGTAAGACGCATGGCATCAAGTTTTGACGCAAATCGACCCGCGGTTCGAATCCGCCTTAGGCCGAGCTAACGCTACTCCCTTTTACAATCACATATCAGAGCGGAAAGGCATTTCTTTTCAATAAAAATGAAGAAAATATTAGAAAAGTGGAAATAAAGTGTCTAACATGTGTTTAATAATAAGTATTTATTGGTTAGGGGTAGGTAAACAGACATGTGCTGGATTAGAGACGATAAAAGTGAGTGGGTCCAATATCATTGATGGTAAAAAGTGGGTGGGTCTTGTCCCACACACATACAATGGTTCCGACGCCCATGGATTAAATAATCCACAAAAACCGGATCAGGGTGAGAAAAAAGGTAATTTGAAAGGTTTAAAATATTGATAGGAGTAGATGGGTGACTATTCAGAATTTTCTTTGATTTGGGGCTTTCCTTTTGTCTTCCGGTTTGTACCGGCGTGGACAGACGGATTTCGGGTGCGGATCCTTGCAAGAACTACAGATGTGGAGAAATGTACAATTAGGATATGAGCAGACAGATTCATTGAAACGAGAACATACAGGAAAACCATTGAAACTTGCGATATGGCGACCTCTGCTGTCTGAAGAGGGTCTTACTTTTTCAGCACTATGGACAGCAGCCGGATCATTGTTTGCGAATGCTTTGGGGCAGAATGCAGCCGAATGACCGTGAGCCAGGGACGTCGCTAGGCCTATTTTAGGGGGGGCTGAAGCTACCCCAAAATGTTCCTAAGCCCCCCTAAATGATAATAAGAACAACAATAACAGTTTGATTTATCAATAACCGTATCCTCATTCATATTAAGACACAACAAATTATATATATATATATATATATATATATATATATCCAGCTACAAAAAAATAGCCGAAAAGTCGGAAGTTGTACAGAAGTAGCCTAACAAAGAGTCGTTGTCTTATCAACATGATGCACCGCGTCTCGTTGCATTGGTGTGAACTGTGGCCGCTTTCAGAGCGTTGCAGACTGGAGCGCTACTGCAATAAACTGCCTGCAGGATTCATCTCGTCTCGTTACCAAGGTTATAACCGTTAACGAAAATGAACGAAAACTAGGTGGGTTGTCGTTAACTGAAATAAAAATAAAAACGAGGCATTACAAAAAAACGATAACTAACCAAATCTGTAATGTGTGTTTGGCAAAACTAAAATAAAATTATAGATTAAATGTACTTAGTTTTCGTCTTTATCAATGTATTTCATAGAGCAAATAACGTTCAGATGCATTTCCGTTTCCTCACGCTCTCTCTCTCACATACACGCGCGCCACACACACACGCGCGCGCACGCACACACACACACACACACACACACACACACCGCAGTCTTCATGAGAACGAGTGTTCGACGTTGAAAGCAAGTTCGCGAAAGGTTGGTATCTCGTGAACACCTTTACACAATCACACATTAAAAAGTGGTATAAAAATATTTTTAATTCAGAATATATTTTGTCAGTGTGTTAATGTCGACCCGAGAAGCGTTGCTACTTTAGAAAGTTAACTAGTCGCAAGTTTGAGGTAAAATGCACTTGGGTTGTCGATGTCATTTACACTATAGAAGCTGTGATTCAAATATTAAATAATGTTATGTCATTAGGCTATTGTATAGGGTAAATTTAGTATAGGGTGGGAAAATTGTACAGCTGTGGTATTTGTAGACTATAGGTTTAGCTCAATTTAGGTTTAGCTGTATACTTGTATTTTAGCTCAAAAATGGGTTGAATACATGCGGTTCTGTGTAATTAAATAGCATTATTTGGACAACTTATATCTTATATAGAGAGGAATAGTATGCTATTACTTTATCATACATTTACATGAGCAGACGCATTTAAGTCATTGCTTAGTAACTCATAAGTGTAGCTCTAGATGTGAGTGCAAAGATTTTGCAAACGCAAGTTACAAATACCCTGGGGGCTAAGCCCCCCCCCCCCCCCCCCCCCTGTCTTCCAATCCTAGTGACGTCCCTGGTCTGTCTGTCTAATTTATTTAAAAAAAATAAAAATAAAATTCTGTTCTGTGCTAGATTAACTGAGACTTGTTACAGCACTTGCATATTGTTGATATTGTTGCCCTTGGACTGCTCTAGCTGCTTCTATTGCCCTCATTTGTAAGTCGCTTTGGATAAAAGCGTCTGCTAAATGACTAAATGTAAATGTAATATAAATGGTCACTTGAGTGACAACTGCTTGATCTGACTGCTGTGATCAGTTTGTTGAACTTGCCAAACAAAATATCATTAAGAACTTTTTTTCCTTGGTGCCTTTATTATATGTGCAATTTCCTTGAATGTGTACATGTATTTAAGTTTTTAAAAAGACCTTGTTGTTTTATAACTTTGTGATTAAAATTAGAGACAATTACTTGACTCATTTTGCCTCCACTCAACAGCAAATATGATCTGAATGAAATAAAATGACTTTATTTTAAAATATTCTATATACACATTAAAACAATTATATTACTTGTGGTGATGCCATGCTATTAATCCATACAATTTGGGTTTAAAAGCTCTACAATTGTGTGATTTAAAATTTTGCATGTATGTAGAGTGAAACTAGGATAACTTAAGCATCACACATGTAAATAATGACTTATTCATCAATAATGACGTATTATTATTTATCAGTACTAGTACTTCACACGTTAGAACGTCATCCCAATACAATATTGAGCGTACATGCCATTTAAGACAGCGCATGCGCATAACTGAGATCGGTACTGCGCATGCGGCTGTGACGTCGCCAAAACACATCCATCCAGTACGTATTGGATGATCCAGCTACGTCATCGTGCTACAGGCTGCAGCGAGGGGTGTCTCGATCCAACTCCACCCCCTGGATCTCGTATTCTGCAGTGAGGGGCTACTGAAAAACAACACAAGATTAGTTAGGGAGGGAAATTATTCTTCATGTAAAGCCTCCCACCACATGGTCCATCAGAAACAAATAAAGTGCTTTTCTAGTTGCAATTCTGGTGTTAATTATTCGTTTGATTTTCGTTGACCGATTAAAAAAAAAAAAAAAACATTAGATTCTTTAGTTTAGTTATTGTATAGTTTTCTTTACTTGGTTTTGTTGTAATTTAACCATAACCAGTATTAATGTACTAATTGCTTCTGTGTCTCTAACAACATGTGAGTAGCAGTGGCCCAACTCATTAGCATTTCAATGGACTGTGTGTGTGTGTAAAATTGTAGCTTATACTCTTTAATGGATGATTCTCAGTTAAAACAAAAAAATCATGAGATGAGTATGTATAAAATATATTTTTTTATTTAAAAAAACAAACAAACAAATCAGTCGTCAGTCAGTCAGTCAGAAATGTCTTGTTCAGAAAGTTTTAGAGTTGAGGCTGAGGGACATTTTATTACAGGAACAAGAAAATGACAAATAATGTCAACAAGTAATGTCAAAACAATAATGTTTATTTTTTTTTGGCCCGCCACCACCCCCCCTCTTCGGAGGACAACTTTGTGTTTTTTAATAAAGCAAAGTATATACACAATATGTTACAATACAGACAATAGATTTATATACAGTGCGTAACAAGAAAACTGATGAACTTGCAGAGACTATGAAAAAGAAAGCAGAGAAATTAAAACAGCAGCAGTTAAAAGAACATGTCAACTACAGAACCTTAAACAAGAACACAAATGAAGCACTGAAGACGGGGCGGTCTGTCCAAATGATGCAGTCCATGCCTACACCCTGGAGACGTCCGTGTGCTCGTCTTCACTTTCGCTCATCCTCATCCTCACTTGTGCCAGACACAGATACAACTTACACAAACAATATAACAACAATATAACTCTTGTACTAATTGCACTTTCAATATGAAATATGTGACGCAGCGTCCCTCTGCTCAGCTCCTCTGAGAGCTCCAGAACCTGCTTGGTCTGCTCTTCTTCAGTCAGAGCTCCACTGTCCGACTGCTGCACTTGTGTAGCGATGTTGTCCAACAGATCGACCATTAGGTTGAAAGCTGGTGAAAGTTCACCTCCAAATTGTAGGGAGGGATTCCCAGATGATAGCAGTCTCCTGCAAAACAGTCCAATTTGTCGACATCAATGCCAATAAATAAAATACATTTTAATAAATAAAATTGACACTATATTTCTAATAAAACATCACACAAATCGTCTCAAATCCACTCATTCTTCAGCAAAATGTGCTTACCTAAGTAACCCAAACAATAATGTTGTGGCTGAACACAAGGTATTACAGCCCACACAAAAGCGCAGCACATCCCAGCCACGCCTCTGGGAAATCCCACATCTCTGAGTCTGGGCCGTTGGGCATCTCACGGCTTTGGGCTGTTTCTTCTGGAGCTGATACACAGAGAACCAGAAGAAAAAAACCTCTTTGACACTTTCATCATCAGAACGGTGAGTCAGCTGGTGACTTAAAAAAAAGTCTAACTCTTTAAGCATTAAGAACTCAGAAACAGCTATGTACAGCCAAAACATACACAGTGGAGGTGTGTGTGTGTGTGTGTGTGAGAGACCTTACCTGGTTTCGTCTTCACTTTCGTCCCCAAGCTGCTCATCCTCATCCTCACTTGTGCCAGACACAGATAAAACTTACACAAACAATATAACAGCAGAAGAGGCTGATGATATACACGTGGAATGACTCACCTGGCCCATTGCTGGTGTAGGACAAGGAATCGCTCTCTGAGACCAGCGCAGAAGTTCCTTTCTGCCTCTGAAAAACAATCTAGAAATGATTTTAAGATCTACAGCTGTAAAACAAAAACATTTTATAGAGATGCAGAAAAAAAAGATTTTAAGATGTAAATCAGTTATCTCTCCTCCTCCTGGCTCATCTGGGACGGCGCCAAGTTCTGCTCCACGAGACCTTTCAAATGACATATGACACATGACTATCTGAGCTGTATGATGTGATTGACACATGGCAGAACATAATAACCCCCCCCCCCCCCCCCCCATATAAATTATGATTTTTTCCATTTTATCAGCAAATAACTCATCACTACTTTGGAGAAAATCATACACTTCGGCCAGTACACTTCGGGTTTAAGGGGTTAAAGGCAATATCCTCTGACAACGTAAAGATAATGCGATTTAATCACGTTGGTGTTTGTTGATTCGGACATCTCTCCGTTTCAGGCAGCTTTGTCAATTGTATTGACCGGGGTTACTCCTTCAAAAGTTAGCTGGTTCTGGTAAAGTTATCTTGTTAGACAAAGTTACTCTAGAAGTTAGCGGCGCCAGTCAGCAGGTGACAACCGGACAACCGGACGAGCGCAGCCGGCCCACAGCAAGCACACTAGGGGAAAAAGTACATTTGCATAATGTACTGAAAGTACTCAATTTTCACGCACTAATTTCGTAGGCTACTTAATATACAAAAAAAGTGCCAATCAGTTTTTTGGATTTCACAGATAGGCTAGCTAAGAATACATAATAATTATATTTTAATTATTAATTATAGCTTTAAGGGTGTAGATAGCATAAATAGGAAATGTACATGTTTGAGAATAGCTTAGAAGTGATGTATGGCCATATTAAAGCGATAGTTCAACCGAAAATGAAAATTCTGTATTATATAAAGTTTATTATTACTATAAACATGTATTAAGAAGCATGAAAAAAAGTAGTATGAACACATTTAGTTTGTAGATACTGCACTTTGCCTTTGCAATAGTGTTTTAGTTGTTTAAGGTCATCCAAAGGCAGAGTGCAGTATCTGCATTTTGGGGTCAAAGATCACATCGGTGGTCATGGTTTTTATCTATAAAAAATGTCTTCCTAAGAAGGCAATACACGAATGCATTACCACTAATCTACCCACAACATGTTTGACTGGCTGGTGTAAAAACTTTAAAGCCATTTTTCTCAGTTTCAGTGTTTGCGTAGTTACTGCACTTAGCCTTTGTAGGGCAGTATAGATCTAAAAGACAGATTATGGTGACTTTGGGCTCTTTTTAACCATGAGATTTTTGTGTGTTGTAAATACAATTTATTCTGAAGCAATATTCTCACCAGTGTTCAATCAACTTTGACATATGCATATTTGTGATATTTTTACCTTTTATAAAGGGCATTCCCCTAATCGTATTAAACATAGGCTATGATTCAGATTTCCTTTTATATTCTTAAATTGGATCAATAAATTAAATTAGAAGACGACACTGGCTGTTACCAGTCAAATTAAATAATTTACACTGAAAAATTACAACTGCATTAAATAATGTTATGAGATTGTTTTAAATATTTTTTTTTAATATACAAATAAGAAATGTTGGAAAGATGAAACTAAAGCACCATTAGGTGGCAGCATGTGACCGTCTGAATGAGCGAGTCATTGAGTCGATTCGTTCAAACGCTGATTCATTCAAGAATGAGGCGTCGTTACGAATAGTTCATTGAATCTTTGATTCTATCGATTCATTCAAAACGCTGAATCATTCACTAACACACACTGATGCTGTGACACGCGTTCTGCTGTGATCTTTTGGAACTATTTTCGCTGCTGAAATAGAACAAAAACACTCAATATTGCATCAAAATGTAAGTGACTTAATGTTAATAATTGTTTATGGAACTGTCATTTGAAATCAGTGTCATTTTCAGTCGTGATGTTATTCAGGAAAACAGCACTCTTGGTAATGTGACATTGCAACTGTATCATGTTATAAATATAAATAAACTCCACATTTCTACATTTTTACAGCAGTGTGTTAACTGAGTTTCTCTGTGTGAGCGGTGCACATGTTTCGATTTCTCCTCGAGAGGCTGCGCGAGCGTCAACAGTGCAACGTTAGTTACCGTCAGTTCACTATACATTATTATCATTCACTGTCAATCGCCACTTACAGTAATGAATGCAGAATCATTCTTGCATTTTGGTGATTCCCTAGTTATTTTTGTTAATGACGTTTTATCAGGCTACTTGTCCGTCGGGCAAGTAAAATTCTCTTTCACTTGCCCCTTCAAAAAATCCACTTGTCCCGGACAAGCGTTAATGTCGAGCCCTGGTGAAGTCTATGTAGTGTTTTAATTTTACATTTATTCATTCAATTTCATACTTAAATGCTGCAGTACTGCTCTGAGCTTCCAGTGTAAATCTTTATATATATTTATTTATATTATACTATACACTAGGAATGTGTACAAGGTTTTTTTTTTTTAAAGTAAAGTTGTAAGTTTAAGTAAGGTTTTTCAATTATTTTAAGTAAAATAAATTAAGAAAATAAATATAATTTTTTCTCCTTAACCTTTAGCTGTTCCTGTCGCTTAAAATAGAATAGCAAAAAACTGATGTGACATCTATCTATCTATCTATCTATCTATCTATCTATCTATCTATCTATCTATCTATCTATCTATCTATCTATCTATCTACCTATCTATCTACCTACCTATCTATCTAACTACCTATCTATCCATCTACCTATCTATCTATCCATCTACCTATCTACCTATCTATCTATCTATCTATCTATCTATCTATCTACCTATCTATCTACCTATCTATCTATCTATCTATCTATCTATCTATCTATCTATCTATCTATCTATCTATCTATCTATCTATCTATCTACCTATCTATCTATCTAACTACCTATCTATCCATCTACCTATCTATCCATCTACCTATCTATCTATCCATCTACCTATCTATCTTTCTATCTATCTATCTATCTATCTATCTATCTATCTATCTATCTATCTATCTATCTATCTATCTATCTATCTATCTATCTATCTATCTATCTATCTATCTATCTATCCATCTACCTATCTATCTATCCATCTACCTATCTATCTTTCTATCTATCTATCTATCTATCTATCTACCTATCTATCTACCTATCTATCTATCCATCTATCTATCTACCTACCTGGTTCTCATCGTTTTGCTTTTGCCTCACCAGAACACAGTCTTCTAATAGATGTGGATGTGTGTGTGGGGCTGTGACTGCTTTAGATGGGACACGATGTGCTTACCCTCCCTGGGTGACCTCCTCCCTCTGTTTATGAATGAGCTTAAACTGCTTTCTTACTCCGTCTAGCTTCTCCTCTCTGCACAAAAACACACAAGACAAAAAGATGGTCAAACACTGTTACTGTCTTCAGTTCCCAGACTTCCCACAGATTGAGAGTGTGTAGAAATCCTCCCAAGCAATCCTCGTAAATTTTTTCGTCTAACGCGAAAAGGTCTTCTGGCTCCTTCTCCTCTTCTTCATCACTGAAACAGTAACAGAGATGATTCATGTTATCAGAAGCAGTATCTTCACTGTGCATATGCAACACCATACATTAGGGGTGTAACGATACATCGTATATCGAGATATATATCGTGATATAAAAATGTGACGATATGTATTGTTGATGTAAACCAGGGGTTTTCAAATTGGGTGAATGTGAGCCTCCCCTTAGAGTAGGTAAGGACAGCCGAGCCCCCCCTTCCCCAAAATCCTGTCCGCCTGCTCTAACCCACACACGCCTCGGCAGTAAATGCCATCTTCTGTGTGTTCCTGGCAATGATGAGTTTCAATAACAACTAATAAAATGTAAATATTTTTTCATATTGTATTTTATTTCCTTTTTTTTTTTTAAGAAGTGCATTCATAAATCTTTGCAACAGCAAATAACTTCCAACTTTATGCAGGCCTATTTGAGGCTACTTTTAAAAATCACAGAACATCAGTAGGCCTAACCATAAGTCAACAAAACATGCTGAATGTTACAAGTGTGAAACTTGTGTCTGGGTCTTAAAGGGATAGTTCACTTTAAAGGGGCTATATGCAACTTTTTCCCCAAAATAAACGTAACAATAGCCTTTTTATTTTACCATTTATGACTCAAACATCTCCTGATGAGCATACTGACACCTTGTCCGCTCACAGTGGGTGCACCTATAAGCCTGTATCCTATTTTTCCTATTTTCTGGCGGGTCGTTTTTTCCCGCGCTGTCTGCGGATGTGACGTCACCACCGCTGCGAGAGCGAGCAGAAAATAAGAGCAGTTCTGTTTTTTGGCCACAGGTGTCAGTCGCGAGTTTAAATTTCAGAAAAACGCATATAGCCCCTTTAAAATGAAAATTCTGTCATCATATAGGCCTACTCACCCTCAATTTGTTTCAAGCCTGTATGAATTTCTTTCTTCTGCTAAACACAAAGCAAGATATTTTGAAGAATGTCAGTAACCAAACAGTTAACTGGTCCCATTGACTTCTATATATACTATGGAGGTCAATGGGACCAGTTAACTGTTTGGTTACTGACATTCTTCAAAATATCTTGCTTTGTGTTTAGCAGAAGAAAGAAATTCATACAGGCTTGAAACAAATTGAGGGTGAGTATATGATGACAGAATTTTCATTTTAAAGTGAACTATCTCTTTAAGCGCACATTTTAATGCACATCGTCTCGAACAAAATCAGCACAATGGACAGCTCTCTGATCAATGAACGACAATGCTTTTTGTTCACGGAGCGCATAACACATAACAGTCAACTGCATTGAAGGCATGTTATCAGATCAAAAAGATTTGCATTACAATTTTTTTTCAGCCACATACAAGATTTGTATGTGGCTAAAATTATTTAAAATCATATTCAGATTTAAACAATAAACAAAATGCACCATTCACGTAATTTGCACGTGTCATTCACGTAATTTGCACGTGTCATTCACGTCATTTGAATTTTAATTTTGAACTTTGAATAACCGCCCATATCAGTGGGAACAATGAGGACGCGCTTTTGACGCGCAGAGGTGTTCGATGCGGGGCTGCACTGCAGAGAGAAATAAACGCAAGTCGTCCTTCACCTGCAGCCTTGATCTGTATTTATTTTTAATCATGGTCAGTGCGGGAAACCCACACTCACACAAGTAAGTGGAGGTGAAGGGGATTAGGACTTGCATAGCCTTAGTGGAGATCTGAGGGAACTCGCTCTCCACAGACAACCAGAAACGCGTGATCGGCATTTCTGCCAGTCTCTGCTTCAAGTCCACATTCGAGCTGAGATCGACCAGTTTTTGTTAAAGCTTAATACAAATTTAAAATAAAAAAGTTCGATTTCGTGCATTGATTTGTATTAGTAGGCCTACACTAGTCTTTTCTGTCTGTGTCAGCTGCAAAAATTAAGTTGAAGATCGCCATCTCCGTATTGAACACGCCTACAGAGAGAAATGCACATCATGGCCATTGGGATTACATTGAGTAACGTTAGCTAGCCTATTTCTTTTCGTTTTGAATAGTTTCGTTTAAAGAAATGTAAAGCTTTCTTAAATATTTTTCATGTCTATGAGGCATAAACTGAGTTTCGATTAATTTATAATAAAAAATTAGAGATATGAGATATGAATTTATGATGCGCTCCAGTTCACGCGTGCAATGCAATTGATCGCGGCTATATTTGCTTCTTATTTATTAAATCCAGGCAATTTGTTGAATAAACATTTATTAAAATTAAGATACAATTTATACACAACGAAATTCACTTTAAACTAAAGAAAGTCTTTCTACAAAACGAAACTTAATGAAGTGGTCAATCATGTCTGACCCACTCCATGTCCCCGATGCATCCTATCTTACTCATGGTGTTCACTTTTCATAATCAACATATAGATGGAAAAAAATAACATATAATATTTTAACATATGAAACTAAATGCGTTTATTTAATGGCTACAACACATAGGCTATTAGGCACATTCAAGTTAATTCTCCAATTAATTTTAAAATGATTGAAAAAAATAAACATAGCCTACCCCTTAAAAAAATAATTGTATTGCAGTTTTTTCTAAGTACAAGAAACACTCTTTCTGCGTAAAGTGTTTGTGTTGAAAACAGGTGCCATTCATAAAATCCTTCAGTTTTCGAGTAGGCCTGTGCCTTGAGCACCTGTGCACACGTTGAGCCAGAAGGAGCCATTGCTTAATCTGTCAGCATTACTACTTGTCACTAATCAGTCAACTCGTTTGTACCACGACGCGAGTATCCCGCGTAGCTTTTACCCAGTATACCGCGACGCGAGTATATGGTTTATTTTTTCTTCACGTCGTGCCTCCCCTGTGGCTCTTGGGCGCCCCCCAGGGGAGGCGCGCCTCACCTATTGAAAACCGCTGATGTAAACGATATGATTTGCGTTATTGAGTTGTTTTATCCAAGGCCCAGCTTACTGTGTTTATAGGGTATAATTTACCCAAAAATGTAAATTCTGTCATCATCTACTCATCCTCATGTTGTTTCAAACCTGACGGTTGTTCTGGGGGGGGGGGGTCAGGTGGGGCCTCATCCTGGGAGAAGTCTTGGACCATTCCCAAATCCCGATCCCAAAGAATCCGGAGCTTCCTCACGGTCACCGACCTTCCCAGCGACCTCACCACCTTCTCCTTAAACATTATAAAAACATCATTTCAGTATTCTTTGCATAACCAGACAGCTGTGTCATACATTCATTTGGTCAATCCTGTCAGCTTCTTAACATCGGATGACTCATATTTGACCGTGCGCAAGTATTCAATTTTCTTTTTCATGGTCTTTATGGCCTTAATGTTCTCCTCCCTCTGTTTTGGAATGAGCTTAAATTGCTCTCTTACGACGTCTAGCCTCTCCTCTCTGCACAAAAACACACAAGACAAAAAGATGGTCAAACACTGTTACTGTCTTCAGTTCCCAGACTTCCCACAGATTGAGAGTGTGTAGAAATCAAACACATGGTTGTGCACAAGAAACATACATCACTTTCGGCTCGTATTTGCCATTTACTTGGTCAAAGCCTCCCAAGCATTCCTTGTAAAAATTTACGTCTAACGCGAATAGGTCTTCTGGCTCCTTCTCCTCTTCTTCCTCACTGAAACAGTAACAGAGATGATTCATGTTATCAGAAGCAGTATCTTCACTGTGCATATGCAACACCATACATTAGGGGTGTAACGATACATCGTATATCGAGATATATATATCGTGATATAAAAATGTGACGATATGTATTGTTGATGTAAACGATATGATTTGCGTTATTGAGTTGTTTTATCCAAGGCTCAGCTTACTGTGTTTATAGGGTATAATTTACCCAAAAATGTAAATTCTGTCATCATCTACTCATCCTCATGTTGTTTCAAACCTGTAAGATTTTCAAGATATTTTTCAAGAAACCAGAGAAAGATTTCTGTCCCTCCATTTAAAGTCCATTCCTCTCAAACTTAAAAGGCATCATCAAAATAATCAAAGTCTTCTGAAGAGACTCTATTGCTTTTATTTGATGAACAGATTTACTGTAGTAAACACGGACGTTTAATGTTTGCATGATGTGCTAAAACAACACGAGAGTGAGAAGATGTAGAACATTTACAGTTTGAGAATAGTCATTTAGACACGCTTTCTTGTGATCAGAACTATGACTGGTTTATTCTTATGTTTAGTGCACTAACAGCAGGAGTGCGCGTAGATGAACATTTCAGTGACACTGAATACAAAGTATAGTAATGCAATGGGGGAATATTTGTCCTGATAATAATATAATATCAAATACTATTATTTAAATAATAATAATTCAGTCTGCAAGCAGCGATGAAAGGGCCCTCGCACATGCACCGCCACCCGGTGGCCACAGTGAATAGTGGGCGACATGCATTTAAGCGGGTAAATATAGGATAAATATGGCAAACTCACTTCAATGTGCTGCCAGAAGGTGGAGCTATGACTATAACTGAATATTGGCATGTAGATCCTGTCTTCAGGCCAGGACTTTTATCAAACATGTGAAGTTTGGGGCAGTTCGGACATTGTATGCCTGAGTTACAGCAACTTCCTGTTCCGTGGCGTAAAAAAAGAAAAAAAACCTTGGCCTGCACGTTGTGTCTAATTCCATGGATTCATTGATTCTAATGATATGGATTGTGTTTAATGGTTTAATGACATGTGTCTTATATGGATTCAAGGTTTTCTAAACAAAACTTAATCAAAGGTCGGATTTGCTCCATCTTTTCGCGAGTTGGGGAGCGCAATGTTCCATTATAACATTCCATTTGTATTGACTATTAGGCCTATATGCGAGAGTACCTGTGTAATGTCTTGTAGCCTATAATTTGAATTTCATTTTACTAAAGCATAAAATACAGGCGCATAAGCAGGACCTCAGTTTTCTTGGACCGCTTTCTCCCATAGCAGGCAAAAAAAACAACGGCTTCAGAAAGAGCAAACTGAGCTGGAGCTGCCTCAGCACTCCTTAGTACTGGTAAGTTTGAACTCTCTTCCAACTCTTTTTGGGAAAGATTGACTACAAATAAGCTGGGCATGCAAAATTTCATTCAATATAATCAATAAATAGTCTATTTAGGCAATTAAATATAAGTAGGCTATGTGATTCTGAAATTCCAATTTCATTAAAAGGCAATCGAAAAAGATATCCATCTGGCAGGCTTACAATCACAGTAGTGTAGTGTTGTCACGATACTGGAATTTCTAACTTCGACACGATACCTAAAAAAATATCGATATTCGATACCATTTTCGATACCAGAGGGAAAAAACGCTGCATATACTGTCAAACTTTTTTCTCATCTATTGAAAGTCTAAGCAATTAAAATTTTATTTTGAAGAGATCACTTTACATGATAAAGCTTTTAAGCTTTTTCTCATATATAAACGTTGATCAATTACCATTACAATTATCCCACAAATATTTGCTAACTAATTTTGTTGCAATAGTTTACATAAAGCACAAGGAAGCTTGATTTCAAATTGAATTTAAAAACACGAGTAAACAGTAATAAAATACGAACAAATAAACTAATTACAAACAATTGCAAAATAAATACAATAGAATAAAGATACAAATGAAATAGACTGCTTTATTTTTTCAGGTAGGTCTAACAGTATTCAGGTAAGAAACTGAATAAAAAAAAAAACAAAGTCATACTAGGGCTGTGCAATTAATCGAATTTCGATTTAGATTTTGCCTCCCAACGATCACCAAAATAGTACAATCGAGAAAAAACGATTATTTTGCCATGTTCAGTTTTGCAATCTTATTTTGTCTTGCGTTCTGAATGAAACGCGCACGCGTTCATCCGCCCCTACCGAAGCCACAATCTCTCTCAGTTCGTGAGTCTCGTGACTCGTGTGCATATCATCCGCTGGAATTTAAAAACTCGGCGCGAGTAAAGATGGCAGAAGGAGGGCAGTTACAGCAGCGTTTGGTGAGCAAAAAAGGCAAAACCAACTCCGTTGTCTGGGAACAGTTTGGCTTCGAGGAATCAGACGACGAGCAGAAACATGCTACGTGCAAGATTTGCTACATGGTAGTGGCTGCAACGCAAGGAAACACCACGTTGTTTAACCACTTGAAAATTAAACACAGAGTGACCTATGACAATCTAATAAAGAAACAAAAACTGACGAGATCAGGGGTGCCGTGTAAACGTCCTTTTTTCCCCTCATATTTTTCAAATAATTCTCTCTTTGTAAACTTTGTTCAATGCATGCGAGTGCTGCCGTATGTTTGAATATGACCAGTCGTTTTCACTGTCATCACCCGTGTTTAATTCCAGAAGACGCGAAAGAGAAGACTCTTTCAAGTCTCCCTCTTGAACGGACAAACTCACACAAAACGTATGTCAACATGTCCATCTTGATGAGTATCCTAGCAGACATAGTCTGTATATGCCTTAAGTGAACTTTATACAGTCGATAAAGACGACGCATATCCGATCCGGATTGAATAGCTTTTGTAAGTTTAATAGGATTCATCTTTAATTTATGCACTCAAATATGCAATGTTATTTTACATTTGATACATTTCTGTACCTTAAAACTAATGTTAGACGTACCTGAAAAGCATATCTAGCCGAACCATATTGTTGATCTTATTTATTTGTGGTTATAATTTTTTACGTGAATACTTTTATACTTTGATTTGAATATATGTTATATTATTTATTTTAATAGTTCAAAAAGTACAACAAATGTTACAATTTCAATTGAATTGTTGAAAGGTGTATTTTTAATAAATACAACACATTCCCAAAGTCATGTGAAATAATCGTGTTACATAATCGTGATTTCAATATTGACCAAAATAATCGTGATTATGATTTTTTCCATAATCGAGCAGCCCTAATTTTAAATAACATTGTATAATCTTCATTGTAAAAAAATGAAAACATTAAACCATTAAAGTTACACAAGTTAATCAGTCAAGAGCAGTCAGTGATCGTTTGTCTTTGTGTAGTTTTTTGAATAATGAATAACTGCGGTCCCTTTAAGACCGACGCACGCATGGATTCCAAATACTGTTCCCTCTACTCATTCTTCCTGAACTGGTTACGACTGTGTTCATGTTAAAACTCACCAAGACTGATTTTTTTGAGTGTATTTGACCATTAATAAGCTGAAAAAAGGAGCAAATTTTTGCACTTGTATGTCAGAGGCGGCTTTATTACGGTATGTGTGTGCGCTTCAGGTGCAAGCGCGAAATCTGCGGGAATGAGTAGAATTAACGTTATGTGCAACTCCGCGCGAAATTCAGACCGTTACACTAACAAGCAGTCATGAGGAAATATCCGGCAGAATACGCGTTCGCCCGGTTCAGAGGGTTAACCGGACTGAATGAGAGGAGGCGTGTCAACTCGCTGTCGGTCGGAGAGGAGAGCGCAGCTGGCATCGATACTGTTAAAAAGGAGTATCGTAGCGTTTCAGATATTTCAGTATCGATACATATCGAAATATCAATATTTTTGACAACACTTAAATATTTGAACCACTGAGACAAAAGCGCACACGAGATACATAAATTAATATAAATATGTAAAAATATGTAATATAAGTAATATACAATCACGGTAGTGTGAGCAGCGACTATTTGTTAAATTAGCCTAAATAGTCTTCGTTAAATAGCCTTGAACCACTGAGACAAAGCATTGAGAACTTTGTAAGTGTACAAACAGTTTAATAAGAAGATACTTTATAAAGACAGTACATGACCCGAATACAGACAAGGAGCCATCTTGGAAAACAGTCTCGACGAGTCGAGCCACGAACGCTGTGCTAAGAAGGGCTGAACGATTTTGGAGAAAAAAATCTTAATTGCGATTTTTTTAACCAATATTGCGATTGCGATTTAATATGCGATTATTTTTTAAATGTATTCAACAATACATCATTGTATAGTAATGGTGGAAATCTTTTGGCACTTCACGATCCGATTCTGGGAGTCATGATCCGATTCCAAAACAATTCCTGAACTTTTCCTTAATAATGAATCTTATTAATTTATTAAAAACTTAAAATCTTTTTTATTATATGTAATTATAAGTGCTTTTTAAAATAAATAACTACACATTATAACATTTTAATTAAAATAGTTGCATGTTAATAATTTTAAATACATAAACTAATATATCTGCAAAACATAAAAGCTAGTATATCATAAAGAGGAACAAAAAAATTATCAAAGCATGCTTTCAGTATTTAAGAACTGTGAGTGATTATTCTCTCTCTCAGCTTTGTTGCCTGATTATTAATGATGACATCATAGACAGCGGGAGATCTGCACTCATACTAATGCACAGATCTCTTTTGAAATATAAGATGTGGTTTGTCGTGTCTGTTTAATTCATTAAGACATTACTGACGGTGTTTACATTAATTTTGTGTCATAAAAGCATTTTGAGACGCGCACTCTTCACAAAGCGCCGCGTGAGCATTTGATACGGAAAGCCTTCTGTCAGTGAGTTTCTTATTTTTAATATATACGCACACTGCACTCCAAACGACATAAATGAAGCCTTCGTTGAGCATTTGTAGGGAAAATACTAGGGATGCACGATATATCGGCAACATATCGTTATCGGCCGATAAATGATTATTTTTGATGTTATCGTTATCGGTCCAATAAGAAAATTTGACCGATATAGTCAAGCCGATAGATAATGTATTATTTCCTTCAGCTGAGACGGACGCGCTGTCCACCATGATGGGTTTGAATTGCTCTAAATATGTTTGGAATCACTTCGAAAAGGAAAATACAGTTATGTGCAACATGTGCAGCGCAAGTCTTCTATAATCTACATAAAATGATAATGAGAATAGAATAGGCTGTAAAAGAGCGTTGTGTTTCAGCGCGTTTGTTGAGGGAAGAGCGCGCCCACGGAGTTACACCTTCATGTCGAGCACAGTCAAGTTCGCTTGTGCATTCACAGCCTTTTGTGCCATTGTAAGTTGTAATATTATATTTATTATTATTCTGTGTATGTAATATCATATAGGATGCGTTTGGTTGAGTTAATAAACGATGCATTAAAGCACTTCATTGTACCGGTCTTTAGCTTCAGCGCGCGCCCACGGAGTTACACCTTCATGACGAGCACAGTCAAGTTTGCTTGTGCATTCACAGCCTTTTGTGCCATTGTAAGTTGTAATATTATATTTATTATTTTGTGTAGGTATATAATCCCATATAGGATGCGTTTGGTTGAGTTAATTAACGATGCAGTAAAGCACTTCATTGTACCGGCGCGCGCATTTCAAACAGAAATGCACAGCATTAATAACTACTGGGACTGTCCTATACATAACACTGCAATGAGAATATTTCTGTTATAAAACGTAGTGAATTCTCTGGGTTTAGTTGTTTTTCAGCGCGCTGTTGTGGGAAGCGTCAACAACGCATTCTGACCAGCACAGTCAAGTTCGCTTGTGCATTCGCGTCATTTTAAGCATATGTAAGTCGTAATATTACGTTTTTGTAGTATAAACATCTGATTAAAGTCATATAGGATGTGTTTCGTTAAGTCAATAACCCGCAGTGCTTCACAGTACCGGTGATCATCTTAAGTTTCAGCACGCTCTCAAACAGGGGAAGAGCATCCACAGGAGTTATAACCCTTCACCTATGCGTGATTTTGTGTTAATATAAGTTGTAATATTATATTTATTTTGTATAAATATCTGATTGTTCTCATATATGATGCGTTTAGTTGTTAATTAAACTTCAAAGCGCTTCAGTTTATGGTTGTTCGTTCATTCTCTCCAGCTTCAGCGCGCTCTCAAACAGCAACATTATTCCTAATAGACTAGACTAATATTACAGATGTTTACTATTACTGTAATATTAAAAAAAAATTTTTTTTTCAAAAACACAGAAGCATTATTTTTTATAATTAGCACTTTTATTGTTCTCGTATCATTTTCATCAACAATATGGTTTGATTAAAACCATTTCTTTATCCTCTGTGCGGAGGTTATTTCATGCACTTGCATTCTGATTCTTTATTATGCAGCCTAAGTTATGTTGTTCAATTACTTGTTTGCATTATTTAGGTATATTATTTTTATTTTTTAGACAATATAATTTTTGGTAACATTTTACAAATAAGGTCTCATTTTATTAATGCATTAACTATCATGAACAAACAGAGAGCAATAACCTTTGTTTCTTTTAGTAATAAAATGTTTGTGTTTTGTAACAGTCCATTCACAGTTCATAACTAATGTTAAAAGACACAACTTTGGGTCTGAATATGTTGAGATTAACATGAACTAAAATTAATAAATCCTGTTGAAGTATTGTTCATTCATTGTTGGTTAACTAATACTAACAAAAATTAAACCTTATTGTAAAGCGTTAAAAAAAAAATTTTGGCCATAGGAGTGTAAAATTTATTTGAAAAGGTAAGGAATCTCACACTGGTTCAAATAGGCTACTGTAGTGTATAGGTTTGATTTATGTTGAAGTGTTTGGGACATGGCTTTTAATGGTGAGCCTTTTGTTTTTGTAATCAGGCTCTCAGAGTTTATTAAAATTTGTATTTAGATTTATCGGCCAATATATCGGTTATCGGCTTTCAAATATTAAGAATTATCGGTTATCGGTATCGGCCAAAATGTTCATATCGGTGCATCCCTAGAAAATACCGGCGGGCGAGAACACTGTAAGCGTGACATCAAGCAAAGTTTCTCACAGCTGTGCATGAAGCCTGCGAATGTCATTGCAATTCGCTTCAACCTTTCCGAACGTTATGAAATATTATTTTATGGTGTGTGTGTGTGTGAGTGAGTGTGAGTGTGAGAGAGAGAGAGAGAGAGAGAGAGAGAGAGAGAGAGAGAGAGAGAGAGAGAGAGAGAGAGAGAGAGAGAGAATGGAAGCAATCAGAATACGGGTGTTTCTAAAACACACGCAGCGCCACCGTGCACCTGCAGTTAAAATCTAAGCTCAGAATCACTGGAGAGAGAACATTTTCTCCCACCTCTATTGTAGCCTATAGTATGAACAACACAATATTAGATAGATTAAACACAGTTTTTTTCTTTTAGGCCAGGCATATGATATGTGTAACGTGCCAAGTTGATGCTTCTTCTGCAGACTTTACTCTCGCGTGTCACGTGACCAGACTGTAATCGCAGCCTTTGCGGTTAGGAAATCGTGTTTTATCATATCGCGATATTATCGCAAATGCAATTAATCGTTCAGCCCTAGTGCTAAGCTGCGATAATTCCCATCGACCAGCTCACTTAGCACAGCGTTCGTGGCTCGACTCGTCGAGACTGATTTTAAAGATAAATCTCTTTACATTTGATTTTAATGAAAGCGCATCCCAGAGAACGATCTACTCGGTAACCATGTGTTAATTACCCCAGGTTAATTTTTCACCGGAGTTGTCCTTTAAGGTGTATGGTCACATTTGACGACCAATGAGTAACTTATGAGGGTGACAAATGAGTAAGTAATAACTGAGGGCTAAATGCAAGAAGAACATTAACATTAATGTTCACAATGTTGCATCTCAATCACTCTCCATAATAAAATGATCCTGTAAATATAAAAATGACACATCAACTGCGCCAAAACGCTATTTATTGTTTTAATTTCGTATCAAAACAACAGGGACAAAACAACATAAACGCACGCGTTTATCGCCGACGTTTAACGCCTCGGGACTAAACAAGGGCGCCAATGTGAGTGGGCACACCGGCGCGCAAAACGCCAGGCATAAAAGCGTCATTTTTAAAAAAACGCCTTGGGTTTGTTTTGTTTTTTATTTTGACGCGGCGTGTAAAAACTGGCCGACCAATAAGATCGCCGCTTTTGTTCACGTGCCTGGAGCTGCTGAAGTGACATTAAAACACGACTGGGTGACGCTGAAGCACAACGGTCTTGCTGAGCACACATTGATACGGCGAAGAAGTAGTAAGTAGACAAAGAAGAAGATGAGCAGCTAATGCTGCCTGCCAGTTAGCAAAAAGTGTGTGAATGGTTTTGGCCATATACATAATATGTCTATGGTTTTGGCAAGCACGTAAATACTGTCTCTCTTCTCCTTCTGTGTGACAAGCGAGTGTCAGAGGCGTAAAGAGCCGCAGCGCCACCTTGTGTACCGGGAGCGCATCTACTGAAGGTGCGCGTTCACTCGGCGAATCGCCAGTGAAAATCGCTTGGGTGTGAATACTCAAGACGCGCCGAAAAACACTGGCGATAAGCGCGCGCAATATTTGTCCCGGTGTGTACAGGCCTTTAGACTTTGTTTCATATCAAAAGCAGGTTTGGCGTGAGATTTACTGGGGCAGAGTGACAGCATGAGAGCCTGAAAGCGTGTGTATCACGCCAAATGTGTGAGAGTTGGCAACCGTGACTTACGGTCGAATGTAACGCACTAGGGCTGCACGATATGAGGAAAAGCTGCGATGTGCGATAACATTGTTTAATATTGCGATGACGATATGACTTGCGATAAATATTCAAATGTGAATGTTAGCTATACTGTTGTCTTAGTGCTTTAATAGGTCGTGTTCAGTGTTGGGCAGTAACGGAATACATGTACCGGCGTTACGTATTCAGAATACATATTATGAGTAACTGTATTCCCTTACAGTAACAATTTAAATAGTTGATATTTAGAATAGTTACATTGTTGAAATCAATGTATAACATTAACGATACTTCTGTTTCATGAGTTTATTTACTCTCGAAATAAATTAAGGCAACTCAATGCATTTCTCAGAAGCCCCAAAATGAAAACGAAAAAATGGTTTATCGCATTTGCGATCACGGTTTGCGTGATCAGTCACAATGGAGTCGGAGAGGAGCAGCGGGAGCTAGAGGTAGAGATGGAGCCAGAACAACAGAGCCAGGGCAAGAAAGCGTTTCTATCTTGGAAATTCAAACAGCATTTCATATTAAAGAAGAGAAGGGAGAACGAAATATAACACGGCAGTGCAACTGTGCAGTGGCGCGGTGGTTGGGGGTGGCGGCTACACACGCACGCACGCCTATACATATATATTTTTCATATAGCCTATATTATATAAATTCGTTAAATATATTATTTGTTTATATTTTTTATTTTCAAAATGTAGGCTATTTAATTGAGATATATATATATATATATATATATATATATATATATATATATATATATATATATATATATCTCTCAATTAAATAGCCTACATTTTGAAAATAAAAAATATAAACAAGGCTCAAATATGCGAGTTTATTTTAGTAGGCCTACTTCCGTCAGTGAAACAACAAAGCCTACTACAGCCTGTAAAACATTTAAATAAATATCTGTAAATAATGGAAATATAAATAATATAAGTTAAATATTAGTTAAAGAATTTTTTTTTTTATATTTCCCCACAGACGTGCATCATATGCCTCTTTGCGCTGCAAGGGATGACATGAGCAGGAAAGAAGCATCGTTTTCTAATATCTTCATGTTTTCTCCTGATGTTCCAAAACTGATTGGCTACTTCTAGTAAAATATGAAGAACAAAATTATCTTCCGCAGGGTCAAGAACTTAGGCTTTGTTTGATTATGCGCTGTTAGAGAAAGCGAAACTAAAAATCTCCAGCGTGTATGAAATACGCTATAGGCCTACACATAAACTTGACCAAGTCTAATAGCAGCACAAACTGAGTTAAATAAAGTAAAGTTTGGAGTAAAATGTATCTGTCCTACTCCATTTTTTACCACAGTAAATGATGCAAATAGCCTACTCCTAAATAAATCAAACAAGGAACGTTTAATCTCCTGTGAGAGACGTAAATGAGGATTTGGGAAAATAAATAAGAGATTCCATGTCCAGTAGAATAAAATAGTAAACCTACTGTTAAATTTGTGGAAAATCGTGTGACCAGATCGCAAAACGCAAGCAAACTTAAATTTGGCTCACCACACAAAGCCTTCCTCTCTCGTTCGGCATGAATCCTTATGTTTCCATGGCTGTGATGTAACATTTAATTGCGAATTTAGTAAATAAAGCTTTGTGCTTCACTCGTGTCATACTATTCACGTAAAACAGCTTCACATACAAAAAAAGTGTTTTGGCCGCCCACCGCCGGTTCACTTAGTTGGCGTGCGACTTTACATTCTCCTATGTGCTGATTTACCAGCTCAAGAGCCAATGGCCCCGTTTGACGTTAGCTAAATATTTTATAATATATGTTTAGTAAGCAGGATTTGATGGCCGCATTCCTACACTTATAAAATGCAATTCAATGTGGAAGTAATCCAAGTATTCAGAATACATCACTCAGATTGGCGCATATAAAAACTGTTATCCCTTATTCATCGCGTCAGGCTGCCTGTTGCGATGTGTTCATCGCGCGAGTTCATATCGCGATGACGATGAAAATTCGATGTATCGTTCAGCCCTACTTCACATAGTCAGTCGAGTTGTGAGCTGACGTTAGCCTGGGAAAACCCAGACAACTTCCGGCAAATTTAGATTTGCTCTGCAAGTAGTCTGGCAAAGACCCCGTTCAAACCCATTTCTAAACCCTAGAAATCGCGGCACCAATTAGAAACGTTGGGGCGGGCTTTAGACGATGACGACAGTGCAGCGACGTTAGCAGATTTGCCGCCGTGGAGCATCACTCGTTCGAATCAGCTATCGTGTTCCAGAGCAGAGAACAACACTCGAAGCCTTCATATCTAAAAAAGATGTTATCGCTGTCTTACCGACTGGATTCGGCAAAAGTCTGATACCAGCTTGGCCCTTTGGTGGCTAAACGAATGGGTCTTAGCAAGAGCCCTCTGGTAGTGTTAATGTTTTACAAAATATAGTTTTAAGTCCTTTTCAAGGCGAGAATGTAGTTGTTTAAAGCTCAAATCTGTGGTTTATTTATAAAGAGAGCGCCTTTTTAAAAATTTGATTTGCCGTTTTCGGAGTTGTGAGCTCCAGTGGTTCAGCGGCGCTCAATCCCACCGAGAGGCGCCTTTCCTCGGCCAGTCCTTCTGCCATCTGCCGCTGGCTCTGATGTCTCTGTAGTGGTTAAACATAAGATATGATTCGTCTCGTCTTGTGTAGATCTAACGGCTGATCTTTGCTCTCATTAATCTATCATTTGTTCCCAGACAGATCGTTTTGTCTGAGGGCAAAGTGAAGTTTCATAACTTTATGTTTTTAAGCTATTAAACTTTACCGTTGTAGTCTCCTAGCGCTGACTTTGACTGAATTGCTTTATTTATTGTATAGCTTCTTATACCTTTTACTTACTTTTATAATTGCTATTGATGATCACACATAAACTGACATTTAACAAAAAGAGACTGGGTTGTGTTTTATGTCATATTTTATTTATTACAGTGATAATCATAGCCTATATTATGCCTATATTATGTGTGTGTTTTTTTTTTAATGTAAACAAAAAGAGGCTGGGTTTTTTTATATTTCGTTTTGTTATAAACATGCATTGAAGATAATATGCATTGCCTGCACTACATATACAAATATATACTGAGTGATACTGTCAGCATTGTAGGCGGACTAGTGTCCTCCCGTCCTCGGGAGTTCGTTCTCCGGAGTCAAACTTGGCAAGTCACGGACGCAAGTCAGAAGTTCGCGTACGAAATATGTCATAAAACACTAGGGCTGTAGCGATACACTAATCTCACGATACGATACACGATATTCAGCTCACGGTACGATATATATCACGATATTCAGCCAACGATACGATTCGATATAATTCAATACACTTACATCATTTTCTGAAAGATTTAAAGGGGACAGAGTGATTTTGGTGACATCTTGTGAGTGTTTCATTTACTTGGATTGAATTAACTGAACTGAAAACTAAAATCATCAATTACACAATATATGTCTCTGACGGGACAGAGAGTCTACAGCTTGCAAATGCTGGACAAAATGAATCAAAGATGTGTTGAGGAAATTAGTTATATTTATTGAAACAGTGCAAACTGTAGCTTACAAGCCTTTGAAAAGTAAATAAAGTGCAGTATTGCAATTAACAATGGAGTTTTACAAATTGCAGCAAGTGGCCTGTTCTGAACAGTTTCTTTGACAGCTTTTTTAGCTTGACACTGACATTTGGTAGTATTTCCAGAGTACTTCACGTTTGTGGCACAGCTTGCAAACCAACCGCGATGCTTTGTCTAAGTCAAGGGTCTCCAACCTTTTTTCATTTGAGAGCTACTTTTTAAAAAAGAAAGTCAAAGAGAGCTACTCATGTTATATAATACTTAAAACTCTTAAATAATCCATCATAATTCTCATATTAACAACTATCCAAACTGTTTTACACCTGAAAGAGTATAGTAGTAGTTCCAGTACTCGGTACAATACCACTATTTTTTTTTAAATAAATGTTTTATTATATATGATGATAATCATAAGTAAATAATACATAAACATGTAAAGGCTGTATGCTGTTTAAAAGTAAACATTGTTTATAAATGAAAGATCAAGTGAAAAATAAGCAACCATTAATAATTATATAATTAGTATTATTTATTTCATAATTATTATTATTATTAGTAGAGACGTATTATTATTACATAGAGACGTAGCTAAATTTACTGCAGGCTACAATCTGTAGTCAATCTCTTCACGTTAAACTGAACTTTTATTTTGACGGGTTGCCGTGATTACCAGTGTCTGTGTTCATGATGATATGACAGTGGGTAAATGGTAAATGTTCACTCCCTAGTTCAGTCAGGGCTCAGATCAGGGATCAGCCCATTGACTCATGTCCTGATCAGTGCCCTGACTACTGGACCAGGAGCTGAATGAGACACACCCAGTTTTCTCAAATGAAACGGTAAATTCTCATGAAGTGACGGTTTATGCGTTTGTGTCGGCAGAGACTACAAGAGCGAGTGCACTCGTCATCCACACAGACGCTGAACAAGCAGGAGTAATTTTGCAGTTTATTATTTACAGACACTAGTATATATTCGGCTTCAGTCTGGAGCCCTGCGCTTAAATTAACACGGAAGCGACTGAACGCAGCTGCTACGGTGAGCTATTTTTAGAACAGACCAGCGGGCGACTCATGTTGTTGACCCCTGAGTCTAAGTCGTCGCTTTCCTTCTTCTTTTTAAACCCCAAATGCTCCCACACATCTGCTTTTAAGCATGAAGGCGCTGGATTTATATTCGCCGCCAATTTTTTTAATCTCCTCGCTCTGACTCCGTAAACAGGAAGAGTTAGACGTCGGCGTCTGTGTAAAGTTAGTAGTACGGGTAACTTGCTCTACAGCGATACTAGCGGCTGGCTGACCAAATCGCTCTTCCTGCAACGCAAATGGGGGTAAACACGGGGATTTGAATGGGACTTATGTATCGATACTCGCGGATTAAAAATCGATACTTTCTTGGGAGAAAAAAATATCGATTTATATCGCAGAATCGATAAAATTGCCCAGCCTTATAAAACACCAGGGCTCCAGACTAACTTTTTTCACTAGGAGCACAGTGGCCCCCAACTGAACATTTTAGGGGCACAACCAGAAATTTTAGGGGCGCACACCGTAAATCAACACACTAACCAAATCTAATAGGGATCGGTATCATTAAGGTTTTAATGGTATTACTACTCTTACCGATACTGCTTATCGATCCGGTACTTTAACAGTATTCTTACCGGTTCTTTTTATTATACTTTATATATATTGTTTTATACATATAAAAAAAAAACATAATAAAGAACATAATTAACATGGCTTTATAATCTGAAAAGTAAAATATCTATAGCAAAAGAAACCGCAAAGTTTGAACAAAAATATAAAACATCTATTTGTAAATGGACCAGTGTGCAGGCATTCGGAAGGTCTGCTAACATTAATATTACAGTAAAAAACAAACCTACAAAGAAATCTAATAAAGTAATGAAATGTAAAATAACACTGCATAGTTTTCACTGTATAAATTGATAGATTAATGCTTATAAAAGCTAAAGTTATTAATTCAAGAGATGTGAATATTTTCTATTTGCCTTTTGTTCGATTCGAATTAATGGCTCAATCGTCAGCAGGTTTATTAGACGCTGCCCCTTTAAGACCGATCGAACGTAGAACTAATAATATATTCTCCTATTTCTCCAAACTATTTACGCCCATTTAAGATATAAACTGTTAAAATAACTACTCTCCAATCCGGTCATTTTGACACCGGCTATTTGTTGTTTATTTGATGGTTTAGACGCGCACACGAAGCCTAAAATATTAAGTGCAAATCGGTCCATTTCGCAGCACACACACATAAGCCACCTTGAAGTTGGAAACAGCGTCTCTTGCGCGGATTATTGTGCATTTAATAGCTCTTTATTATCAAACACATCCCACAGTTTAGCCACAGTAGAGACTGCAGTTTACAACAATCACTGAATCTGACGTTTAGTTTAGGTTTAGGGAGAAATGACAGCGCAAGGCTGTGAAGGGAAGGATGTCGCGCTCGACTGAACACGTCTATAGGAATAGTTTTACCATCTTTTTATAATTCTTGGAAGCCAAAATCGAAAATAAAATTAGATTAATATCACAGAACATCCCTAAAGATTAAGCAGACTAAACTTTTGTTTAGTTCTTGGCCATCGTCACTCATTAAGCTGACTGTGGTGTTGTGTTCGCTGTAGCTCCACGTGAGAGAGAGAGAGAGAGAGAGAGAGAGAGCTTTCTCTCTCTTCTGGATTGCGAATGGCAAAAATGCCACGGACAAATGGTTTAATATTATCTCATATAGAAACGGCTGGCAAAGATAGAATTTGCCAGACATAACTTCTATCAATTATAATTAGTAAGTGTATTTTCTGAATTTCTCCAGTACCGACAGTAGGCAAATGTACTGGTCGCACATGTGCGACTGGATGTAAAATTCAGTCGCACACTCTCAAATTTTAGTCGCAAAATGCGACCATTTAGTCGCACTCTGGAGCCCTGAACACCAATGCCTCATTTCATAAAAAATAAAAATCTTAAAACATAGCCACACGAATGTAATTCAGGCAACGCGTAGCTAGGCCTACATTGATTATCTTATATATTTATAATAAAACGAAGTATAAAACACCCTGCCTCTTTTCGTTTACATTTTAAAAATAATATATTAAATATTAATATGTGGTTTAGGTAAGGTGACCAGATTTCTGAAATGGAAACCGGGGACATTTCCTATTTGAGAACACAATTACAGACAAGAACGCATATTGAGAGACGGCCAGATGTTTCTCCGTCAATTGCGCCGAGAAAACTGTTTTTGTAAAAAGTTTTCTGTAAAATATAATTATTATTATTATTAGTAGTAGTATTATATTGTTATATTTATTCTTAAAGGGTTAGTTCACCCAAAAATGAAAATTCTGTCATTAATTACTGACCCTCATGTCGTTCGACACCCGTCAGACCTCCGTTCATATTCAGACACAAATGAAGATATTTTAGTGTAAAGCTGATGCTGAGAAAGGCTTCAGATAGGCCTCCATTGGCATTCAGTACATTTACACTCCCAAGACCCATTAAAGGCACTTAAAACGTCGTTACAAAGTCCATCTCACCACAGTGACTCTACAATAATCTTACGATGCGACGACAATAGTTTTTGTGCGCAAAAAAAAATCAAAATAACGACTTTATCCAACTTGTTCTTGTCTTCCGTGTGTGCCTCCACGACGCATGCGTGAGAATATGACGCAGATCCGGCGTTCGGACACATGACCCAGAAGAGATTTGTTTACAAGCAGAGGAAGACGCGCGTGTCTCAGCTGTTGAATTCTACATTGATCGTGCTTTAGGTCTCGGCGTAGTTCTCAAAATCGGGCTAAAGTGTGCATTTCATGGATTCCCGAACCCCGGCGCAACGTCATATTCTCGCGCATGCGTCGTGGAGACACACACGGAAGACAATAACAAGTTGGATAAAGGTGTTATTTTGATTTTTTTTTGCGCACAAAAACTATTGTCGTCGCATCGTTTCATATGCACATATCTATGACCCGGCCACTATTTTGACCTCACCTACAGGAAGTGATGGCAGTCTGGAGAGCTGAAGCGTTCGTCTGATATGAGGTGATATATTTGCATAAATACCGTTGGGTTTCTCTCAGAAACCGATCGTTTCGTGTCTTAAGACATCGATGTGTCGTCACGAGCCGCTGAGTTTAATTTGAAGTTGTCTGTCCATGTTTTTTTTACGCTAATAGAATTTGTCTCCATTGACAAGCATTATATGAGTGACACACAGCAACGGTTGAGTTAAAAATCTTCATTTGTGTTCTACTGAAGAAACGAAGACACCTACATCTTGGTTGCCTTAGGGGTAAGCAGAAAAACATCACATTTTCATTTTTGGGTGAACTATCCCTTTAATATGCAGACAGCCTATGACTAAAAATCATTAGAAAGGTCTAAGGATTTATTGTAAAAATAAATATTATTATAAAAATCTGTGCTTTTTATCTGTGGTATCAATTTCTTAAAGTCTGTGTCTTTAATATGAAATATGAGCCTCTTATGCATCCACTGTGGGGATTAAAACTCCTGTACATTAAAAAAAACAAAAAAAACATGGATTGTCATTTACATTTATTTAGAAGTATTTTTCTTATTTTCTACCCAAAAGTTTAATTCATACTGGAAGCCAGAGGGTGCCCTCGAGCAGAAACTCCACATTTTCCTCAGAGAAGTAATCGTTTTCAGGAAATCCCTGGTGTGAAGCTACTAAATGCTGTTGGCTGTATAAAAGGAAGATAGAAACGCTTTGACTAATTAAACATGAAGATAATACTTCTGCGACAAGACATGGTGTATTTGAGTTCTTCAAGTCTTCTCTGGTATTTTCATAATAATAAAGTATTCAGTTCTGATTGACATTCTGTGATAAGAAGCCACATCAGCTCGACTGACGATATTAAGTTCAGTTATGCTAATGGACGTTAGCTTTCGACAAGCGGTAGACCAATCGTAAGTCGAATCATGATTCGGATCGCATGTCAAACCACCAAACTGCGGAAATCACGTGACTTTGGCGATCCAAACCACTGATTCAACTCACTGATTCATAACGCTTCGAAGCTTCATGAGGCCGTGTTTTGAAATCAGTCATCACTATATAAGTCGTTATTTAGGTTTTTTTGCGCACAAAAACTATTCTCGTCGCTTCATAAAGTTATTGTAGAACCACTGTAATGAGATGGACTTTGTAACGACGTCTTTAGTACCCTTTATGGGTCTTGAGAGTGTAAAGTGCATTGTGCCAATGGAGGCCTTTCTGAGCCATCGGATTTCAACTAAAATATCTTCATTTTTGTTCCGAAAATTAACGGAGGTCTTACAGGTGTCGAACGACATGAGGGTAAGTAATTAATGACAGTATTTTCATTTTTGGGTAAACGAAACCCTTTAAGAGAGACCTGAGAATCATTGAAACATGTGATGTGTAATGTATATTATGATAAAATAAAAGTGTTTTTTGATGCATGTAAACCTGTCGTAGGATACCTCCAAAACAAATGTAGTAAACTTTAAAATAGCATAATAGTAGGGGTGTAACGGATCGCAGTTGATCCGTGATCCGTACGGACCCACGGTTCGGCACGCACGTGACCCGCGGATTTATTGCGCTTTTTTTTAAACTTGTGGATTAATCTGAATTGTTTAGCGATCGCAGACTAAAAGACTGTTTTTCTGCCGATATTGCTTTTTAAGTGATCTCGTTCCTTTAAACTCGATGCTGAGTTTCAGAGAAACACATGTGTTCACGTGAACAGGGCATGTTAATCAGTCAACAGTGGCTAGCGGAGAAGTAGAAGAACTTGAAAAGCCTCCCGCATTGTTCAAATCGCGTGCATGGGACCATTTTGGCTTCCCCGTAAAATATAATGATGACGGAAGAAGGGTGGTGGACAAAACTCTAACAGTATAGGCACTGTGGCACGAGAAAGCCGTATGAGAGTGGCGCAAACATCGAGCATGGCACCTGCTGACGCCCGTTTCACACACACTCCGTTTGCAGCGCGAATGGGGTGCGTATTTTTTCCGTGCCCGGCTTCTGTCCGTCAGTGCGTTCCAGGAGCGCGTGGCCATACAGCTGTGCTGCGATTGTTTCCGAGTCTATTTTTTGATGTGCTGGCTAGGGCTGAACGATACATCGAATTTTCATCGTCATCGCGATATGAACTCGCGCGATGAACACATCGCAACAGACAGCCTGACACGATGAATAAGGGAAAACAGTTTACATGCGCCAATCTGAGTAACGTATTCTGAATACTTGGATTACTTCCACATTGAATTGCGTTTTATAAGTGTAGGAATGCGGCCATCAAATCCTGCTTACTAAACATTAGAGCCCGACCGATATATCGGCGGGCCGATATTATCGGCCGATATTAGGCTTTTTCCAAACTATCGGTATCGGCATTTATGATGGCCGATAAATTAATATTTAAATTTTTTTTTTAAAAACGGACGAAACACCGCTCAAACACATTGAGTGTTGGTGTTTCATAGTTTGTCCACCAGAGGGCACTCTACAACGTGCCGGCTGGCAACACCACCAGCTGATCCAGCAGAGTCATGCTGAGCTTCAGCGCTGTGAGCGTTGCATTCACAACACCGATCATCCTTGAAGTGCATGTAAGTTGGCAACGAGCCATACTTTGCTTGAATTGAATAACAATTAAAAGAACATCCCCATCACAGGGTTTTTCCTACATTGAAAATTTTTTGGCGGCCGCCAAAACAAATTTTTGCCCCGCCAAAGCCTTATTTGATCAGTTATTGTGATTTATGAGTGATGTCAAAACTGCGCTTGTGATCGGCGCATGTTAACTGATGACAGAGAGAACGAGCGGAGAGCCCTATCCCTCGCGCACGCTCTCGGTCATCAAAATAAGCACCGTTTTAGCATTCTAATATTTCACATATCACGTTAATCAAAAGGTCGGAAGACCGAATCCATGTTGCACGTGGTGGATTCGGACATTTTTTTCCTTGAACTACCGCTGGATGTGAATTGCGCTCAAAAAACGCTAACTCTTCACCGACCAGCTGACATAAACCATACTTTCAATAAACGGGAAACAAATCCTATCCAGTTATTAAGTGTTTTCTGTGTGTTGACAAATCTTTCGCGATGTTCTAACACAGTGGTTTTCAAACCTGTCCTGGAGGACCCCCAGCACTGCACATTTTGTATGTCTCCCATATTTGACACACCCACTTCAGGTCTTGCAGTCTCTAATAATGAGCTCATGAGTTGAATCAGGTGTGTTAGATGAGGGAGACATACAAAATGTGCAGTGCTGGGGGTCCTCCAGGACAGGTTTGAAAACCACTGTATCTAACAGACGGAATTCACACACAACGCGTCTGCTAGTGTCCGATTCGCAACCTAATGACTCCTTTGAATCGAATCATTTTAACGACTGGTTAGAACAACTGAACTGTCCAACACTGAACTCACGAATCAGTTTAATCATTTACTCAGAACATCTGAAAATGAGAACACAAGTGTGCTCACCCAATTTAGCAAGAGTGGATAGTAAGAATTAGTTTGAATTATCCACAGTCTTTCAGCTTATTTCTGTTGACAATGTGTAGTAAATAAATAGCCTAAAATCATTTAGTTTAGACTGGAGTGAGGTGAAACCAGAACAAAGTTGTTATTAGCTAGCTGATAATTTTATGAAATTGTATATGGCAGAAAATGTGGCTATTTTTTTTTTTTTTTTTATACTATTTTTTAATATTGATATTGTTATATACCAAAACAATTATTTGTAAATAGTGTAAAAATGAGGAACAAAAGAAACAAAAATCAAGGTATCGAAATAAGATAAGCAAAAATTACAAACTGTTTCTTTGAATTTATTTTAAATGTATTGTCAGTATTGCGCTTGCAGATCACGTGGGTAGGGTACTTTTTACTGTGTATGTGTGGATGACCATGTCGGTCAGCCACCACCGAAGACCATTTTTGACCCAGGAAAAACCCTGCATCAGTTCTCTTAACTCAAATAACATGACACAATGTGTTACTGCCAAGTCCAGTTTTGCTGTTACATGTAAGCCAAGAGAGCTGGTAATTACGCTAGGTAAACTTACAGTTGACTGACTAAGTTTAACTCGGACAATGTGACTGAATAAGATGTATTTCTTTAATAGTCTGACAGTTTGACAGCATGAGACGTATCATCTCTCCCCTGCCCGTTATTTTGAAAAAGTATACATATTTCTAAATTATAACTTATCATAGATGCTAACCACAAAGCTAGCTAATGCCATGGCTATCAGTGGGTGACCGCTAACATTAATGCGCCTTGGAAATCACAACAAACTTATTCTGCCTAAATAAAGTAATGATTACTGTATTTATAACTAGTATATTTGTAGTTCCAGTCCCTGCATTGTAAATCGTAAGTTAGGCTCGTGAAGAGTGAACGAAAGTGCGTGACTTCGTTCAGACGCAGCATTAACAAGTCAAATAATGGATTTACTGCATCATCATAAGTAGTAGATTTTAGAAGGCTGGCAGCAAATGATGATTGAAAATGGTTTGTGGTAGCTTGATGGATAGAATTAAAAGAGTGCATGTAAAGGGATAAGCAAGTTGACATTGTAATTATACGGTGGCTCATATTTATACTGTATATAGTTTATATTTTGCTGTTGTTGTTATTTATCAGAACTTCTAGAACTTAACTGAATTTTTTTTCCCAGTCTTGCTCAAAGTTATATTTATAAAGCTTACCACATCTATTAATACTGGTAACTTAGATTTTTTGTTTTTGTTTTTTCGTCCAAACGACTAAGTTTCATATCTTAAGTTTGTATTTTTATACATTTTATTTATCAGAACTTTAATATATTTTTATGTTCCTCTGTTCTGTTGTGACAATAAAACAAACAAGTTTATTTTTAAACTGCATTATCATGTTATTTTAGAGAGGCTGAGGGATCATGAATAACTACAAATAACTAATGTATAAGGGAAATCTGTTTAAGTGTTTTTTACGCGTTTCTGTTATTTTATTTATTTATTTTTAATATATATCGGCTGATATATCGGAATATCGGATTTTTAAGTGACCAAATATTTGTATCGGTATCGGCCTTAAAAATCCTTTATCGGTCAGGGCTCTACTAAACATATATTATAAAATATTTAGCTAACGTCAAACGGGGCCATTGGCGCTTGGGCTGGTAAATCAGCACATAGGAGAATGTAAAGTCGCACGTCAACTAAGCAGGAGCACCGGCGGTGGGCGGCCAAAACACTTTTTTTTCTTTTTGTATGTGAAGCTGTTTTACGTGAATAGTATGACACGGGTGAAGCACAAAGCTTTATTTACTAAATAAATACAGGGTTGCCAACTTTCACGCATTTGGCGTGACACTCACGCTTTCAGGCTCTGTCTCACGCTCTCACGCTGCCCAACTTAATCTCACGCCAAACTGCCAAACCTGCTTTTGATATTAAACAAAGTCTAAGCTTTTAGATTTGTTTAAGTTTTAATGCGAAATTCAAACAATAAATAGCGTTTTGGCGCTAATATGGCATAACAGTTAAAGCCAGAGTGTTGAAAAACGGAGATGCGACATGCTCTCTCATCTCGCGGGTGCGCGCGCGGTCACGTGCTCCACGGAGCTCTCAATACTTCTAGCGCTGTGTCAATGCATTTGAATGGCTTGATACACAACAGCTCCACTTCAGGTGTTTGCAGCAAGTTTTGGTAAACAGTACAGCATAGTGTGCATTGATTATTACGTCAACCATACAGGATCGTTTTATTATAGAGAGTGATGGAGATGCAACATTGTTAACATTAATGTTAATGTTTTTCCTGTATTTAGCCCTCATACACTCATACACATTGATGGTCAAATGTGACCATACATCTTAACTATTTTTCAATTGAATAAATGTTCTATATTTTAGTTCAAAAATATTAATTGAATATTTTGAGATATTTTGGTACTAAATACTATCTGTGCAATAATTATGGTCCTGACCACTTAAAATATTTTTCTTCTAATATTTTTCTTATTTATATTACAATTAGTATTAAGGTTGAATTAGAGAATTCTTATTCAAAGAGGCAAATTAGAGTCATTTTGTGGCTTGAAAAATAATAATTTCCATTTGTAAAGCCATTACCCACTGGTGCCTTTATGGCTCTTTAATCAATATACATGTATCTAATCTAGTTGCTCAAAAAAGTATTGCAGTTTTGCATTTTAATAAATATTTTGATATGATCAAACACTAGATTTCTTTAAATGGGAAATTTTAAAATGTTAATAACGTACATATCCTTATTTCCTTATATGTACAGCAGGCTATGAATTGATACTGAAATCGATATAATCGTACGGTAATTGTTTTTTTTTTTGCAAACTCGAGTTTTTTACCACAATAGTTTTTTCGGACTTTTCCGCGTTTCGTCCTTGTACGTTACCATAGCGATATGAGCCAGCCGCCCAGCCCCCGCCCCGCGTAACAGTCAAAACAACAAAACAACAGTCAAAACAACATGGCATCGTGTGGCAGAGAACTAGTTCCAAAGAAAGGCACAGGTAATTCCGTAATTTGGAACTGGTTTGGTTTTGATGCAGCAGACAAAACACAGACGAAGCCTTGCTGCAAAATATGTTTCAAGGCTGTTGCTACTGGAAGCAGCAGTACAACAAATCTGTTCCAGCACCTGAGGAATAAACATCGCGAAGAATGGGAGAAGTGCAGCTGGCTCCGTAGCGAAAACGGCTCCTCTAGCACACCTGCTAAAAAGCAAACTACACTTCCTGAGAGCTTTACAAACTGTGTGCCTTATGATAGGAACGGAGCGCGATGGAAAGCGATTACAGAGGCGATCACGTTTTATATTGCCACAGACATGCTGCCAATTTATTCTGTCGAAAAGCGAGGCTTTAATCAGATGCTGAAAGTATTAGATGCGAGATACGTTGTCCCCAGTCGCAAGTATTTCGCCATTGTAGCGCTGCCTCACCTGTACAATACAACTCGGGAAAAGCTTACTGGCTAAAAAATATCTTTCTATTCCAGCCACTAGTGCCCCCTCAGAGAGGGTATTTAGTGTGGGTGGGGGAATAGTTACCTGCAACCGGGCCTGCCTTAAGCCAGAGGTTGTAGACAGGCTCATCTTTCTAGCTAAAAATGTTTAGAATGAGCATGCACAATGTTTCAGAGATCTAACAAGCACGCGTTTAATTTTTTATATTCGCACTGAGAAGAGTTTTTTTTTATTATTGTAATGTTATATGTTACAAAATTTGTAATTATCTGATTTCTTGAACAGAAAATTTAAGCTACTGTGAAGTTGTTGTACTTTTGCTTAAACCTGGGTTAAAGCTTGAAATTGTTGATTGACAGACAATCATAGCAATAAAGTTGCACTTTTGACACTATATCTGATGTCTGCAGTCATTTTTTAAGTGCATTGGAAAAAAAATTGAAAATCGAATCGAAACTCAAATTTTTCTTTAAAAAATCGAAGATTTTTTTTTTAGGCAAAATCGCCCAGCCCTAGTATAGCGTATTTCATTCACGTCGGAGATTTTTAGTTTCGCTTTCTCTCACAGCGCATAATCAAAAAAGCCTACGTTCTTGGCCTGCGGAAGATAATTTCGTTCTTCACATTTTACTACAAGTAGCCAATCAGTTTTGGAACATCAGGAGAAAACATGAAGATATTAGAAAACGATGCTTCTTTCCTGCTCGTGTCATCCCTTTCAGCGCAAGGGATAAGGCATAAGACGCACGTCTGTGGGGAAATATATAAAAAAAAAATTTCTTTAACTAATATTTATATTTCGATTATTTACAGATATTTATTTAAATGTTTTACAGGCTGTAGTATGTTGTTTCACTGACGGAAGTAGGCCTACTAAAATAAACGCATGTTTGAGCCTTATATTTTTTATTTTCAAAATGTAGGCTCAATCTCAATTACATTTTGAAAATAAAAAATATAAACGAATAATATATTTAACGAATATATATATTTTATATATATATATATATATATAAATTTATATATATAATGGCTATATAAAAAAATATAGGCGTGCGTGCGTGTGTAGCCGCCACCCCCAACCACCGCGCCACTGCACAGTTGCACTGCCGTGTTATATTTCGTTCTCCCTTCTCTTCTTTAATATGAAATGCTGTTTGAATTTCCAAGATAGAAACGCTTTCTTGCCCTGGCTCTGTTGTTCTGGCTCCATCTCTACCTCTAGCTCTCCGACTCCATTGTGACTGATCACGCAAACCGTGCATTTTTTCGTTTTCATTTTGGGGCTTCTGAGAAATGCATCGAGTTGCCTTAATTTATTTAGAGAGTAAATAAACTCATGAAACAGAGAAGTATCGTTAATGTTATCCATTGATTGAAATCAATCATCAATGTAACTGTATTCTAAATATCAACTATTTAAATTGCAACTGTAACGGAATACATACAGTTAGGCTACTCATAATATGTATTCTGAATACCTAATGCCGGTACATATTCCGTTACTGCCCAACACTGAACACGACCTTAAAGCACTAAGACATGGGAACAGTATACATTTCACATTTGAATATTTATCGCAAGTCATATCTCATCGCAATATTAAACAATGTTATCGCACATCGCAGCTTTTCCTCATATCGTGCAGCCCTAGTGCTGGCGCTGAATTAAAGTGACAGCGCATCCGCATTAAAACAAACATGTATCGAGGCGAAAATCTAGTAATTCCACCACAGATGCATATAATATAACGTCTACTCGGTTTTAAAGTCAACACATAGCTTTTTGCCTCGAGTAAAAGCCTTTAAGTAAACAAGGAGAAATAATGTAGAGCACCTGTCCTTTCTTGGAGGTGGAAAAACAAAGTTCTTTATGACCTGCAGGATTTCTTGTAAAAAGATTTAAAAACGAAAGAAACGCATACGTTTTAATTTAAAATGTTTGTTATTTTAACATTGTCTATTGTCTAGGGGTGTAACGGTACACGTATTCGTATTGAACCGTTTCGGTACAGGGCTTCCGGTACGGTGCACGCGTGTACCGAACGGTTATGAATGTAATGTTTAACAGTTAACAGTCGGCTTGTTGTAAGCGCGGAACACACTTCAATCCGAGTTCCCAAACGAATATATAAGTATTCAGTCCATATTGTCATGAAATTCAAACTATAAATGACGTTTTGATGCTCTTTAATGTGCGTGACTGATCAGTGATCACTAAACACAGTTCAAGAGGCCGCGCGGCGCGCGCGCGTGACCGCGATCATTTGTGAACGGTGCACGCGTCGAACGGTTATGAATGTAATCTTTAACAGTTCACTGTAGGCTTGTTGTAAGCGCGGAACACACTTCAATCCGAGTTCCCAAACGAATATATAAGTATTCAGTCCATATTGTCATGAAATTCAAACTATAAATGACGTTTTGATGCTCTTTAATGTGCGTGACTGATCAGTGATCACTAAACACAGTTCAAGAGGCCGCGCGGCGCGCGCGCGTGACCGCGATCATTTGTGAACGGTGCACGCGTCGAACGGTTATGAATGTAATCTTTAACAGTTCACTGTAGGCTTGTTGTAAGCGCGGAACACACTTCAATCCGAGTTCCCACACGAACATATTAAGTATTCAGTCCATTTTATCACGAAATTCAAACGATAAATGCCGTTTTGACGCTCTATGTGACGTGACTGGTCACTGATCACAGTTCAAGCGGCCGCGCGACGCGCACGCGCGTGAACGCGATCATCTGTGAAGGCGATCTATCATCTGTTACTAAAGATTCAAGAATAAACATGAATGACGATCTGAAGGTATGCTGAGGATACATTACAATTTACTGTCATGTATATATGTGGTGTAATCGCTAAATCAGTGTTTCAACTGCGGAAAGATGTCAATATAACTGCTTGTGAACTAAACAATGTCATGTAACGTTAGCATCACATTTACCTCAGGCAGTCATTCAGTGTCCACAGAATTTTATTCACTAGAGAAATCAACTCTTTCGCAAAATATATGCTCTATATTAGCCGTTATATTCATTATATTCTACTTAACCTGTTAGTGATGTCTTGATTATTCCATGCATGTTAAATAAACCTGTCATGAAAATGACAGACACTGTATATAAATTATTATATTTCAACAACGATTTGGAGAAAAAAACTATTTTATAATTAGATTTAGAAGTTAATGCAAAAACTGCCTTATGTGAAGTTTACATATTTGCACACAATGTGTTATTTGAGTGTTGATTATTATACCTAAAAATAAATAGCAACTGAATTTAGGCTAATAGTTTGGGCTCTGTTGTGAACCTTTAATATTAATGTACAAGTAAGGGCTCCCTATATAATTTACAGAAATATCTTAAATAAACTTTTAGATATAATTTAATTCATTCAAGGACACTTTTTTCCTCCAGTAAACCACTGTTAAATATAAAAAATAAATAAAAAGCAATTTTGTAAATCTGCTGTACCGAACTCATACCGAACCGTGACTTCATAACCGAGGTACGTACCGAACCGTCAGTTTTGTGTACCGTTACACCCCTACTATTGTCTGTTTTGCAATTTGCATGAGCAACGTAATATTTACATCCAAAGTAGGTACTAGGCCATATAAATATAAAGTAATGAATTCAAAAAAATGTTGTTTAAGTGTAGTGCGTTTAAACATGATATCTATAAAATAGTGTATAGGCCTACAAAGAAAATTGCAATGCTGACAAGTGTGAGAGGTCTACTCTCTCCCTGAGAATGTTGACATCCTAATCTTTAAAAAAAAAAACTCAGGCCCATTTTCATGTCTCAAGTTTGTTTTTATCCAAATTTGATTTATTCAGATGGTTATTTATTTATTTTATTTTTGTTAACACCAAAAGTTCCTTGTTAACCTATAAACCATATAGGTTATGTTAACACCAAAAGTTTTCATGTAATAAATGGAAAGCAAATAAAAATAGTCTCCTCCCCCTTTTTTATTCTGATCCGATCCGTGACTCATGATCCGTAGTCGATCCGAACTGCGAGTTTTGTGATCCGTTGCACCACTACATAATAGGGGTACTTAAAGTGTTTTCCTCCCATAGAAAACCGTTATAAAGAAAACACTCAACGTGTAATTTAACATGTTCCTTTCATATTCTGGACCCATCTGCTTTTCTGTACATAGTATGCTTTATTAATTTGGCGTTTACTAGGGGTGTAACGGTACATGTATTCGTATTGAACCGTTTCGGTACAGGGCTTTCGGTACGGTGCGCGCGTGTACCGAACGGTTATGAATTCAATCTTTAACATTTCACATTCGGCTTGTTTAAAGCGCGGAACACCCTTCAATCCGAGTTCCCACACGAACATATTGAGTATTCAGTCCACTTTATCACGAAATTCAAACGATAAATGCCGTTTTAATGCTCAATAATGTGACGTGACTGATAGACGCGTAGTTCAACTTCAAGCGGCAGCGCGCGAGTGAACGCGATCATCTCTTCCTAAGAGCTTTAAAGAAATGAATATCTTAAGGTATGTTGAGGATACATTACAACTTACTGAAACGTATCATATGTTGTGTAATCGCTCCATCGGTGTTTCAACCGCGGAAAGACAATTAAACAGCTTGTAAACAATGTCATGTAGAATCACGTTTACCTCAGAAGTCATTCAGTGTCCACAGCTGTGAGTTCACTAGAGAGATTAACCCTTTCACTGAATACATGCACTATATTAGCCTATATATTCGTTATACTAGCCTATATATATGTATTATATACTACTTAGCCTGTTAGTGATGTCTTGTTTATTTAATGTATGTTTAAATAAACCTGTCATGAAAATTACAGCCACTAAATATATTTCAACAACGAATTGGAGAAAAAATAATAATTAGATTTAGATGTTAATGCAAAAACTGCCTTTATGTGAAGCTTATGAGTGTTGATTATTATATCTAAAAATAAATCGCAAATCAATTTAGGCTAATAGTTTGGGCTCTGTTGTTAATCTTTAATAGAAATATGTAAGTTAGGGCTCCCTATGTAGTTTACAGCATTATCTTTAAGAAACTTTTAATTATAACCGAATTCATTTAAGGACAGACACAATTTTTTTTTCATTTTGTAAAACTGCTGTACTGAATCTGTACCGAACCGTGACTTCAAAACCGAGGTACGTACCGAACCGTCAGTTTTGTGTACCGTTACACCCCTAGCGTTTACTGAGTTTGATCTTTTAATATCACTTAACATTACTAAGTACATTAAGCCACGTTTTTAAAGCATCTGTGGGGAAACAAATCTGGAAAGAGAGTAGATGGGGAGAAAAATTATAGATTCTTAGTCCATTTCAGTGAATTAATGGGATATATGATTAAATCGGGAGAGCACACCACAAATGTACGGTAAATGTTGTCCTTTTTATAGTTACATTGGAATAAAAAAGGGGGAGGGGGACTGAAAAGAGCTCTTTCCAGAGATATTCTTTACCGCCAAGCGTTATGTTATTCTTCTGACTTCTGCAAATAAATGATGAAGAAAATGTTACAGCTCATTCATTGAATTCAAACTGACTGATAAGGATAAATTATAGCGCAACAGTATGATTTGAAATTATTAGTTTCAATATTTTCAAGTGTAACTGAAAATCTAAAAGGTGAACACTTGCAAAGACCAATTTCATCATCGAAGTGATTCTGGCAGCATTAAATGCTAATTTATATGAAACGCATTTCTGAGATGAATTGGGGAATCTTGCGATATGAATGCAAAAATGTGAGTAATCCATGTTCTTCACATGTATGGCGTACATCGGCCACGTGGCAATCAAATTGTGTCGTAGGTTTAAACGTTCAAACATTAGGTTTAAACAAAAAAATGGTGAATGAATACAATGAAATTAGGTGTTTATTAACTGAACAAATTTCCCGGTGTATTAAAAAGTGCACTTTTATTGTCAAAATTATTAACGTTACGTTAAATTCGCACTTAACAAGTGCACATTATAGCCTATAAAATGCATTACTACGGCATAATAGTTTAACGTAAATATCATACACTGTTACTTTATTGGATTTTAAAAGAAATACTAAGCCATATTACTTTATTACACGATTAAATATTTTAGTTTGTTAATGGACGTGTTTGGTGCGCCAGGGCCTGGTAACGTTAATTACTTCAAACGTTTTATTTGCCGGAAAAAAAGTCAACTTGAATGATTCAAAATACATATATATATATATATATATATATATATATATATATATATATATATATATATATATATATAATCTTAAATAAATGATGGAAGTGCTCTGTCATCGTGTAACGTTATTTAACTTAATTTAGTGCAACTGATGTAGTTAACGACTTAATTGCTGACAAGACAAACGAAACTTGGTTTAAGACACTTAAACGGTATTTCCATTGTTTATATGATAAAAAACAATTAAAAAACTGTCTGGAACAATGAAGTGTCTAATTATATATGTATAAAGTCAATGAAATCTTAGAAATCGTCGACCAACTCTTACCCTTCCTTCGAGCTGCGTCAAATGACATTCAACTCCAGCCTGCTCGTTAACCTGATTTCATCTGTATCCCTCCGCTGGTCAATAGATTCATCATCTTGACTTTATTAGTTCCTATTTTCCAGAATTATTCGTGTTTTATAGTATTATCAAGTCTTAACTGCTTATTATTGATAGAAAACCTGGTTGAAAATGAAATGGGAAAGGTTGTTGAGGAAAACTATTTTATTTGGAGGGATACAAAACTACCTGTGGGGGTCACCTGGTCCTGTTATTATGATAGGCTCACAGAAACCACGTCGTTCACCACCAGATGGCGTTCAAAATACACACAACAAGTGGTTGGTCCAGTCAACTCAACACAGAGTGAAAGGCAGTTATGTTGCTAACAATAAAGCTCTCACAATTATATTTGAGGAAAAACATGCTTTACAAAGACTAAATAAACACACAATTGTCTTTAAATACCTTCAAACCAAAGTTCCTTATTAAACGTTAAATAAATTAATTTATCATTTACTTTGAGCTAATTTAATGTATTATTATGTATTTACCAATAAGCAGATCTAACAGGTGCCTCATCCAAAAGATTTTACCAGTTACAGAATGTCCCTTTTGGTGAGAAAGCAAAGAATAAGGACTTGTCTTTACCTAGAATAATATATATATATATATATATATATATATATATATATATATATATATATATATATATATATATATATATATATATATATATATATATATATATATATATATATATATATATATATATATATATATATATATATATATATTATGATTATTGTTTATTTATTTTTTACTGTAAATTAAGGAAGGCTTAACAGATGCCACTGTATGTTCTTTTAGTTTTTATGCTTTCTGTCTCTCATCAAGCCCATGTGAAAGTTAGATATGGCTTCTTTCGTGCTCCTACGGTGCAAAAATGTCTGTATACATCATCTATCATTTGTTTTGATTTAAGCTAGATTAGAAAAAGATCTGGGATGTACAAAAATGCTTTGACACGAATACTGAATGGTTATTTTTTTTCCTAATTTCTGCCATATCTTAAAAAAATTCTCAGCATGTATCATGAGAGATGTCAATTATCAGGCGATGCATCTTGTTTTCACTGCTGTATTTGCTTGATGCTGTTTTTTATGAGATTTAAGACACATGATTAATAAATGTAGACGACATAACTGCACATTTGGCCCTGATTCGTGTTTTTGGATGCAAAAATATGTTCCATCATTGATAGCTGTTTTTTTATTTGTTTTTATTTGATTTTCTTGATTCTCTCTCTCTCTCTCTCTCTCTCTCTCTCTCTCTCTCCCTCTCTCTCTCTCTCTCTCTCTCTCTCTCTCTCTCTCTGTAAGAGTAGAATATAATCCAAAAAGAATGTTCCTACTGTAAGAACGTTAGGAATTGGTTCCTAAAAATAAACAATCTGGAACAATAATGTGTTTGCTAGATTGTCATACAGAACATTTCTAAACAAACCAACAAATTCTACTTGCTAAATGGTATTTGAATTAAGTTTCACTACCTAATAAATGCATTTTTCATGTGATTCTTTACTGAATCTCAACCGTTGCTTTCTGTTTCATAATGGTGTCCATCTGTAACCCTCCATTTACCAGATTGGGCTGTTCTCTTTTTTTGCCTCAGACTTTGATGAAAGATTAATGATTCAAATGTTAAGGATTCTGCAGCCTCTCTCTCGCTGTCTCTCTCTCTCTGTCTCTCTCTCTACTATTTCCAGAGAAGCCTCACACCCTCCTCTATCAGTTTCGCACCCTCATCTTTCTGACTGGGAACTTGGCACCTTGAAGGGCATTTTGGAGGCAGATCTATGGTTGGCTTTCATGTCAAGATCTAAGAATGATTAGCGATTCAGTCCAGTGGGATTCAGTTAGACAGCTAAATCTCCCATCACTATTTACCTACAACAAGAAGATATAGATTAATGTCACCAAGTGAATACACACAAACTCACACATTGGAAATAGTCATGTGTGACATGACACAAAACGCACAAAAGTTGGCAATACAAGTTGTATGGTACAGTTTTATGCAAATAGATACGTGAAAAAGGACAGCTTCGATTTGTCCTTTCGATTTGATTTTTCTTTCGTTTGATTTGCGAAAGAAGACCGCTGACGGATGTTCCTTGGCTTCAAGTGGCCCCAAAAATGAAAGTATCCTGAAGAAGGAAGTTTAATGCATGCATGACCTGAAACAGAAGAAGAGACATTAAAAACATAGTAAGGATAGCCTACATAACATAGTAATTCTAATTAGATATAGATTTATAGTCACTATACTTTAATTTGAAACCTAGCAGGCATAGGGCACTATATATGTCACTTACCCTAAAATGTTCAAAACACAACAAAAAGGCAAGACCTTAAAGAGGAGTGAAAATAAAAGAGATAAAGAAGAAAAGCACAGAGGAGAGTGGGATGATGAATGCCTCCCAGGCCCCAAACCAGACCAAGAGTGAGATAGAGAAAGACACAGGGATGTTGGATTGAAGTGGTCCCCAAAGTGCAAATGAAGCCAGGCGATTTATCTAAAGCTATGACTATGTCAGTTATGGAAATTAGGGGTCATCTTGTCTGAAACATTGTCACAGAAATCACATATTCGCATTTTAATCAATCCAATCCAATCAGACCTTCTTCAGTAACTCAGTATTATAGTATTATTAATCAATTATTGGGAGATGAGAGGCTCTGTGGCTCTTAACAATGGAAAAAGCGTAACGGCTAACTTGTATCACGTGAGGCACCTCAGCCTATATAATGGCAGTGACGTCAGTGGCCAGCGTTCATGACAGTCAGTTACGTATATGGCATTATATTGGTGGATCAGTTATTTCATTTAAATGGCTTTCTTTTCTTACAATGAGTTTTTGGCACATTATAAGATTCCTGTAACACCATGGAACTATGCAAACGTGTTTGGTGCTATATCCCCTAAAATCTGTATGCTGTCAGAAAAGAATTAACATTCAACAATGGTCCCCACTCAATATGAGTTCTTGTAATATTTGTTTTTCCCTTAACTCACAAAACAGATCCATAAGAGAGTTATCTCAAAGAAACATTGTGTCTTTGCCTTAAATTTACTCACATTGGAATCATTTTATAGACTCATATGGAAAAAGGTTTGACTCACCCAATTCATATTTAAAGGTGCACTATGTAACTTTTCCGTCCACTAGAAGTCGCCTGTTCAAAACAAAGGCGTAGTTTGATGACGCCACATTTGAGCGCAGAATCTTGGGACATGTGGTCTTCATCTCACAGCCGGTGGAAAAGAATCGGGGTAGGTCTCGGGCAGAAATCATGTTCATGGATGTGATTATTAACGTTACTGTAGTCTGAAGCAGGACCGAGTGTTGTGGAGCTGAGCAAGGCCGCTGGAGCGATTGTTAAAGGTCCCATGGCATGGCATTTTTCTATTATTTTATAGTGTTTTCTGAGGTGTACTTACATTATTAGTATGATTTTTACATCATAAAATGTCATAATTTAGAAATAAAAGGTATTTTTTCTATACTGCTGTTTGCCCTGTGGCTGAATGCCCTGCTTCAAGAGGCGTGTCTGCTGTGAGACTTCAGTAAAAACGCCCACTGTTGTGATTGGCTGACATCTTTGCATTTTAAATGAGCGGAGGGGGCGTGGTTTAACGAGGCACGAGCAGGCACGAGTCTGCCAGAGAGACGATGGACCTGAGTTCACTTCTCATCAGTTCTCTCAGCATGTCTCAGTTCAGGGTGAACTGTTGTAGTTACTAGCATATACTTCAGGTTATTAGTTTATTTCTAGTCGGAGGGGCTGTCACTCATGTCAGAAAGTTAGTAACTTTAGTAAATTATGGATCAGCGCTGACTCGAGACGCGAACCGTTTAGAACGATTCAGTCCGATTTGGTGAACTGGTTCGGTTCACTAAAAAGAACCGATTCAAAAGAATGATTCGTTCGCGAACCGGACATCACGGAGACGAAGCGATTGCTAACAAAGTTATTTATAGTAACTACTGAGTTAGCGCTGTCAGTCAGCGCGAGTTTATTGTGTTTGTATCTGAGAGTTCTGAATAAACACGAGTCCCAGTCACACCGAGTCCGTCTTCATCATTATTCTACCAACTTTGTAACACATGCAATGTACCATTATAGCGAGATGAACGAGTTAGTAAGTGTTGAGTATAACATTATTTCTAGATATGTTCCAATCATATGAATAGCGTCATTGACGCGCATTGAGTAACGTTACACAGCGCAAACAAAGACACAACAGCTGTAATCGAATGTAATCCAGTTTATTGTGGGGAAAGCTGGCTAGCCTAGCCGGATACCCTCACGCTTACCCTCCTTCTGCTTAATCTCACGCCGCGTCTGGTGCCTCCGCTGTGGGCCAGATGCAGTACTGGGGGTCGGGGATGTTGAAGGCCGAGCTTCGGCGTGCGTGAAGTTTATCTCTAAAGATGTGACTGCTGATGTTAAACAGAAAAGACTGTATGCACATTTTAGAACAGATAGACGCGACAAGGACGTACAAAAACACTGACTCACAAGATAGAAAACACGAAAACACCGTTCTGTCGGGAGAGAGAGAAGCCGCTGCGTGTCCACTAGGGATGGGTCGCGATTTTCGAATATTCGATTAGTTATGTGCGATTATCGTCCAAAAAAAAATCCCCATGTTGTCGGTGCTGATGTGGTGCTGACGCGTTCATGTAACCAGAGGCGCTGCCAATAACGCTCCTAAAAGCTGCCAGTCAGCTCAGGGTGTTTTATACTGGACACGTTTGCTGCGGTCCGAGTCTGATTCTTCCCTCCGCCTCCGCAGTGTTGGTCTGGTTTCACACTCAACTTGAAACCTGGTGCGTTTGCGTTCATCTTACGTCATCACAAACGTGCACGGGTGTGATAGAAAACAGAACGCGGGTCAATAGGGGCTTTTTTAAATTAATTTGGTGCTATTATGTGCAGCTGAGTAAACGACACTTGGGTTAACCGTATGTGTGTCGCTTGAAGGCGGCTTTGCTGCTTGCAAACAGACTCTTTTGAGGAGACGGTGAATTGCCATTCATTTGCTGCCCTGATTGCACTATGCGCGAATACACTGCAGGCTCGCTCTCGCGATCGTATCTCAGCTAAATCATCAACACTATCATCTCTTACGTGTATGTTATTGAACTAATGACATTGTAATCGGCTAAAACGCATGTGCTGGTTACTACCCGAGTGCTGTTTGCACATTCACGTGAATCACGGCTCAGCTCCGAGAGCAACCGAACTCCGGTTGTGTGTTCTCGGGTTCGGTACCTCAGTGCACACCAAGCTCTGTAGGTAAGCTTTCACATTAGCAATTTTTCATGCTAACCGTGCCCCATTCCGAACTAAAATGCCAGAGTTAAAACGCCCTGAGACAACAGAAGAATAACACATCGTCTCACGCGCACGCTGTAGACTTGTGGCATTTATCGGTTGCGGTAACTTGGGGCGATGTCACATTACAGTCATATGTTTCAGCATGTTACAATAAATATATGGCTTGAGTTGATATAGCCTATTCCCTAATGAATTAAACAGTTTGTTATCCTACAGATTGAGAGCGTGTATGGTCTCTCTCCCCCTCTCTGTTTATACGCGTGTAGCCTTTACATGCGTGCATGCGGGGGAGGAGTTGCGATTTTCGAATAAAATTCGAATAATTCCCAGCGATCGTCGAATATAATTTTTGCTTGAAATGCCCATCCCTAGTGTCCACAAATAATAAATAATAAGCTACACATAAGAAATCAATGATCACAGATCAGAAGGAACTGAAGAAAGACTTCTGTTTTCATTTGTACATCCAAACACTGAGAAACTGCCAGTGTTCACAAGTAACGTTAATGATCTCGAGTGTTTGCATGGGTGTGGCAGATTCTCTGGGCGGGGGAAAGGGAGGAAACCGCTCCTGCTTGGACGTCAAACCAGGAGACTTCAGGATTGGCTCGTCTGGCCTGTCATTTTCTCAAAGGCAGAGAGAGACAGCCAGAACTCGGGTTTACACCGATCAACATTTCTATCCACTTGGGGACAATATTCAGGCTAGGGGAACTCATATTAATGTTGAAATACCTCATAAAATGAAAATTTCATGCCATGGGACCTTTAATAAGATGAAGGCAACACAGACCTTGCGAGCAGCGGGACTTTTATTATGACACAGTTGCCGGCGCCACTTCCGCTTTTCCGGTCATGTGTATGAGGTAACGCAGCTCTGTTTATCAAATTAGATACATCTGAGTGTGTTGAAAATGAAGCTATGTTGTTACTCTGTGCGTTCGCTTGGCGGCTGCTATGAAACTTGTTTCACACTGCAGTACGAGTAAAGCGTTTCTGCAAAACTATATGACGCAATCGACAGGCGACTCCCTCACACGTCCCGGTTCCTTGGTTAAAATAGCAATGTTTGTGATTTTATCACAAAGAACATTGATGGCCAATTTGTGTTGTTTTGGAAGCATTTATTATTTAGTCTTTTGGAGAACTGTAGAGACAACTCAGTATCACTCAGACACTCAGGTCTATATAATCAATTTTATTCTTTTAATGGCAAAATTCCATGTTCACAAACGTACGTTTTCCTGTAAAAAAAATTTAAAATAAAAAAACCTGTTTTATATCATTCAAGAAAGAAAAAGAGCATTATATTGAATCAATACAAATTTTCTATGAAGCAAAAAGCAGTTACATTTTGAAAATGTCTACACATTTAGATCTTAATTAACTAAAAAACTTTTAGAATGTAGATCTACATTAAGCCCTCCCCCTAGTGTTTGTTACATTTATGATGTATTGTCTTGTATACTGTAATTTTGTTAATAAAAAAAAGTTACAGTTTACATTACACACAGTTTCTTGTGGATAAGCGTGTTCATCTTGTGAATAATGTTCTATATTTGCCGTTATATCGCTAATAAAAGTACAGAAGGATTGCAATGTTTGTGGAATGTGCTTTACTGAGTGGAAAAAAATTGTGTGAATTGCTCTTTTAGCTGCAGATTACTTATCACTAGAGTGCACATAAAAGCACATAGTTGTAGTGAATGTGGCTTACATAATTCACCTTTGAGGTTAAACGTAGTTCTATACACAGTTCTATACACTGCTGTATAAATGCAGCACTTTGTTAGCGTGTTTGTTCATGACTGTTCAGGGACCGCGATCCCTTTAAATGTGCTTAACGCCCGTTGATGTGGGACGCTTGTCAGCACCATTTTGATTCTGAGTTTTCTCTCAGAAATAAATAAACGTAATAAACGAGACACGCACTCGTGTACTAAACGTGAGAAATTGTCGCTTGTTATTTACTGCTATTTCCACACTGGTGACCCCGACATTAGTCTGCTGGACGTATTCAGAGACATGACCGCGATCGCCGTCACTCTTAAACTCCCCGAATTCTGGGAATCGTCGGCATTGGCGTGGTTCGCCCAGACTGAAGCGCAGTTTGCGTTGCGCGAGATCACCGCGGATACAACGAAATACTACTACGTTGTGTCGGCTCTCGGTGGTGAGCCTTCTTACAAATCCTCCGGCAACTGAGAAGTATACAGCACTCAAAACCCACCTGTTGAAAACGTTTGAACTGTCGGACGCTGAGAGAGCCAGCAGGCTTTTCTCCCTTCAAGGACTGGGTGACAGCAAACCGTCCGAGCTCATGGACCATATGCCGGATCTTTTAGGTGAACACAGACCTGATTTTCTTTTCACTCAGCTTTTCCTGCGTCAGCTGCCTTCCCAAGTGAGAGCTGCACTAGCTAACACCACAATCACTGATTGTCGGAGACTGGCTGAAGAGGCTGATAAATTTTTCCTGGCCAGTCAGGGACATTGTACGCCCACGTTTTTTCCCACACACATCGCTTCGGTGACACAGGACAACTCCACACTCATCGCAGCAGCCACTTCTCGTCGGCAGCAGTTTTCTGGCCCCCAACAACCTTCAGGCTTGTGTTTCTACCATGCAAAGTTTGGAAGCTGCCAATGGTAGCCCCATCCGCACATATGGAACGAGGTACGTCGAATTATGTTTCGAGGGCAGCAGTTCGGCTGGGACTTTGTTACTGCAAAGGTTGCCGTCCCCCTCCTCGGCGCAGATTTTTTGTGTGCACATGGACTGTTGGTGGATGTAAAAAAACCTTTGTTTGATTAACGCTGTCACGTTTTGCTCTTATACATGCACGCTCAGTGGGGCCGACTTTATGCGGCTGTCTAGCATGCTTTCAGTTTCTGATGATTTCCACCGTCTACTTACCAGTTTCCCAGCCCTCACTCAGCCCACTTTCTCTGCATCTGCCGTGAAGCATGGTGTGGAGGATCATCTCACCACTTCTGGTCGCGCCTCGACCCAACCAAGCTCGCCGTTGCAAAGGCTGAGTTTGCAAACATGGAACACCTGGGCATAGTCCGCCGATCCGACAGTCCGTGGGCTTCACCCCTCCACATCGTCCCCAAACCTGGCGGCGGCTGGCGGCCGTGTGGCGACTACCGGCGGCTTAATGAGGCAACGGCACCCGACCGATACCCAGTCCCAAACATACAGGATTTTTCAGTACACCTGGCGGGCAAGGTGTTTTTTTCCAAAGTTGACCTCGTCCGGGGATATCATCAGGTGCCGGTACGACCACTGGACATTCCCAAAACGGCAGTGATCACACCGTTTGGTCTATTTGAGTTCCTGCGCATGCCGTTTGGCCTTAAAAACGCCGCCCAAGCTTTTCAATGCCTCATGGACTCTGTGTTGCGGGACCTGCCATTCCTTTTCGTGTACTTGGATGACATCTTAGTAGCAAGCACATCCAAGTCTCAGCACCTGGCACACCTCCGAACCCTTTTTGAGCGGCTTAGCCAGCATGGTTTAATTGTCAACCCCGCTAAGTGCCAGTTCGGTCTCTCCACCATTGACTTCCTAGGACACAGAGTCACTAAGGACGGTGCAGTCCCTCTCCCATCAAAGGTGGAGGTGGTCACGCAGTTCCCACGCCCGATCACCGTCAAATCCCTGCAGGAGTTCCTCGGCATGGTTAATTTTTACCACCGCTTCATCCCTAGAGCCGCTCAGCTCATGCGGCCCTTGCACGAGGCCTTGAAAGGTAAACCCAAGCACGCTGTGGACTGGACTGAGAGCAGAGACAGGGCTTTTGCTGCCACTAAGGCAGCCCTAGCGAACGCCAGCATGCTGGCGCACCCTTCTCCTACAGCCCCCATCGCCATCACCTCTGATGCCTCGGATTACACTGTTGGTGCGGTCTATGAGCAGTGGGTAAGCGGGGCCTGGCAACCGCTGGCTTTCTTTAGCCGTCAGCTGCGCCCCTGTAAGCGGAAGTACAGCACTTTCGACCGGGAGCTTCTGTGTCTCTACCTCGCCATCAGACATTTTCGTTCCCTGCTGGAAGGCCGGCATTTCACTGCTTTTGTGGACCACAAGCCGCTGACTTTTGCCATGGCCAAGGTAGCTGAGCCGTGGTCCGCTCGCCAGCAACGTCATCTGTCCTACATTTCAGAGTTCACCACGGACTTGCAGCACATTGCTGGTAAAAACAACCGCGTGGCGGACTGCCTATCACGGGCTGTGGCAGGGGCCGTCCACCTTGGTTTGGATTACAACAGCATGGCAGCGACTCAGACCACAGACCCGGGAGTGCAACTCCTGAGGACCTCGACTACAGGGCTGCAGATCGAGGACGTGGTTTTTGGTGAGCCCGGCACCACACTCCTGTGTGACGTCTCCACAGGTAGGCCGGTCATACCCTCGGGATGGAGACGACAAGTTTTGAATGCCATCCATGGTCTCTCCCACCCAGGTTCGAAAGCCTCACAGAGACTGGTTGCAGCGAAGTTTGTTTGGCATGGCCTCAAGAAGGACGTTAGAGACTGGGCTAACACTTGTGTTGAGTGCCAATGGGCCAAAGTACACCGCCACACTAAAGCCCCGTTAGAGTCGTTCTCAGTACCAGAGAGACGTTTTGACCATGTAAACGTGGACCGTGTCGGTTCTCTGCCGTCATCTCACGGTTTCATATATCTGTTAACCATGGTTGACAGGACCACCCGCTGGCCTGAGGCTGTGCCACTGACGTCAGTGGCGTCTGTCGAGATGACACGGGCATTTATTGGCACCTGGGTTGCCCGTTTTGGCACTCCTTCAGACATATCCTCTGACCGAGGCGCACAGTTTACGTCTGAGCTGTGGGATGCTGTCGCACAGAGCCTCGGAGTGAAACTCCACCGCACGACCGCATATCACCCGCAGGCTAACGGACTCTGTGAACGTTTTCATAGGTCGAAGAAGGCTGCCCTGCGTGCCAGCCTCAAAGACAGCAACTGGGTCGACAAGCTCCCGTTGGTGATGCTGGGCATCAGGACTGCGCCAAAGGAGGTCCTTCAGTCCTCATCCGCAGAGCTTGTTTATGGACAGCCGCTGCGAGTACCAGGGGATTTTGTTCCTAGCACCACGGTTCCTTGGTCTGCTACTCTCCAGCGGTCTACTTTACTGGACAATGCAAAGCTTTTCGCACCTGTCCCTACTTCCCGGCACAGCCTCCCTCGGTCACACATCCCCGCTGGACTTCAGACGGCTGACAATGTTTTCATTCGCCATGATGCCCACAGGGGACCGCTACGCCCGCCCTACGAGGGCCCATTCCGTGTTCTGGAGACGGGGGGCAAACATTTTGTGGTGGACAGGGGCGGCAAACCGGAGCGACTCTCCATCGACCGTCTCAAACCGGCTCACTTGGACGTGGCGAGGCCCATTGATCTGGCCCAGCCCCCTCGACGCGGACGGCCTCCTGCTCTGCCCCCACCCCTTGATCCTTTCCCTCCCAAGCCTCCCACACTCCATGCCCCACACTTGTGTCATGACAAGACACCGGCTGCAGAGGGGTCTCCCCGACCCCCGATACAGCGCAGCCGTTGTGGCCGTTTGATACGCCCACCTCCCCGTTGACTGTTTGGTTCTTCTCCTGATATGGTGAATTCTGGGGGGACGTATGTAGTGAATGTGGCTTACATAATTCACCTTTGAGGTTAAACGTAGTTCTATACACTGTTCTATACACTGCTGTATAAATGCAGCACTTTGTTAGCGTGTTTGTTCATGACTGTTCAGGGACCGCGGTCCCTTTAAATGTGCTTAACGCGCGTTGATGTGGGACGCTTGTCAGCACCATTTTGATTCTGAGTTTTCTGCTTCACGTAATAAACGAGACACGCACTCGTGTACTCAACGTGAGAAATTGTCGCTTGTAATTTACTGCAATTTCCACATAGTAGTGATTCACTAAAATATAATTGTAGTGGACTATTGTAGGGAATAGTGAATGAGGGTATATGGCAACCCAAAAATCTCTTAACTGATTATAACTGAAATCAACTCGTTAACACTCTGTGACACCCATTTTAACAAAACAACAAAGAGTGCGACGAGCGCTCATCGTCTGGGTTTGGAGAACGGATCAGCCTCAAACGCTGCATGTCTCTCTGCAGCTTTATATTGGACTCCTCAGGACACGCACCAAACAATGCGCAGACCACGCCCAGATCAGTGAATGAACACAGGTGGCAGCCATTTACCTATCAGGCAAGAAAACACAGGAGGGGAGAAAGACAGAGAGAGAGAGAGAGAGAGAGAGAGAGAGAAACACTCGAATAACAATCTTTAACAGAAACGTGAATACATCCTTGGACGTAACATACCCCACCCCCAAATAGAAAAAAACGTATTCTAACTTTCTTATTTTTCAGCACTACACCCTGGACAGCGCATCCGCTACAACATTTTCAGTGCCTTTTTGATGCCTAATATCCAGATTGTATTCCTGTACAATTAACGCCCATTGCATCAAACGCTGGTTGGCATTGCACATACGGGAAAGAAACGTCAGAGGGTTATGGTCGGTGAAAACAATAATAGGCACACTACTACCTCCACTACTACCACTACTACCTACTAAGTGTTGGAGCGCCAGCACTAAGGCAAGAGCTTCCTTCTCAATTGTGCTATAATTACTTTGGCACTTCGAAAACGTTTTAGAAAAATACCACACCGGATGATCAATACCCATATTGTCCTCTTGTAATAAGATTGCTCCTGCTCCAACTGAACTCGCATCCACGTGCAGCTTAAACGGATGGTGAAATTCCGGAGATGCGTAACACAGAAGATCTTTAGCGGACAAGAAAGCACGTTCACACTCACTAGACCATACAAATGTTCTTTATTCACTAAGTAGATCAGTAAGTGGGGTCACACCACTGGAAAAGTTTTTACAGAAATGTCTATAGTAACCGCACATTCCAAGAAAATGTCTCAACTCACGTTTATTAGATGGAGATGGGTAGTCTATTATCGCAGAAACCTTCGCTTCTACTGGTCTCACACTTCCTTGACCCACCTTCTTTCCCAAGTATGTCACCTCTGCTTTCGCAGATTCACATTTTGCAAGGTTTACAGTCAGAGAAGCGTCTGACAATCGAGTAAACAATAATTCAAGATTGTTCATATGCTCTGTCCAACTGTCTGAATACAGCACAACATCATCTATATATGCCTCACATTTCGGTACGTCAGATAAAACCCTCTGCATAAGCCTTTGAAACGTTGCAGGTGCATTTCGCATCCCGAACGCAAGGACAGTATATTGAATAAAGTTGTCAGGCGTCACAAAGGCAGAAATTTCCGGAGCCCGTGGCGTGAAAGGCACCTGCCAGTACCTTTTAACAGATCTATTTTCGTCACATTTCTTGCCGTTCCCACCCGATCGATACAATCTTCAGTACGAGGTAGAGGGAACGAATCAGGTACCGAAAGATTATTAACTTTCCGATAGTTCGTACAAAAGCGATACGCGGAGTCTGGTTTGGGTACTAGCAAACATGGGGAGCTCCATGGACTTTGACTTGGTACGGCTAACCCATGTTTTAAAAGATATTCTACCTCATCTTTCATAATTTCACGTTTTTTTGGATTCACCCTATACGGATGTTGTTTCACCGGGGATGCACTACCCACCTCAACAGGGCCACGCACAGACATTTTGAGGGGCAGTGACCCAAACCAAAAAAGGGGCACTGGGGTGGGGTGGCATTGGGGGCGAGGATTGGGTGCTTGTCCATACAAATTATCCATCTTACTCTTACTAGTCAGTCAAAACAGTTTTGATCTAATTTTGTGTCTATCGAAAATAGTGATATATGACATTGTATTATGTTAAATATCAAAGTTTTTGTATCTATTTGTTAATGAAGGATTTGTGGACACAATGTTTTTGGCTTTGTGGAGTAAATGTTATAGCTTTCATTTTGAAGAAAAAAGATACAATTAGACTCTTGGGGTAAGATGACCCAGCCATATTTGGCACAGGAGGCCCCAAGTGGCATGTTGTTACTGGTGTTATTGTTTTTAAACGTAATACTTACTGTAATTAACGGGGCTATTATTTAATATTTTCATGAATTAGATGTACATTTAAGGCATCTTCACTTTCATTAAAACCTATAGGTTAATTGAGTGATTTCTATTATGACAAAATATATTAGGCCTATGTTTTTTATTTTTTATTATGACATATCTTCAATTAAAATATGGGCAATTAAATAAGTAAATATTGATATGCTTGTACATAAGTCATACAAAATTACCTTTCAGATGATTATCTTTTACTGGGATTCAGATTTTTCTGTTATCAGTTATTCAATTATCCTACTAAATTGTCAAAATAAAATTAAGTAGAATATTTTTAGTATTTTACATTAAGACACGGAAGATATAGCCTAAATAGTAATAAGTCAAGTCAAGTCAACCTTATTTATATAGCGCTTTTAACAATGCAGATTGTTTCAAAGCAGCTTTACAGTGTTAAATAATGCAACATAATTTTATTCAGCTGTATAGCCATTCTGGAGAAAACGGTGATGTATCAGTTCATTTCAATTATCATACAGTGACAGTGTGGGCTTTAGATCAGTAATTTAGTTTATATGGTTAATTTATTTTAATAATTAGATTTATTTGGATATTTAGTTGAAAAATTTAGGAATAAGAATTATATCAAAAGTAATTTATAAATTCTGTAACAGTTTATGGGTTATTAAATGAAATTAGGCCTATATATATATTCTACAAAGTGTGCCATCAACAGCAAAGTTGGTGTCACTTCGGGTACAAAAACTTGATTAGACAAGAAATATAATTCTCTTCCAAGAACGTGTATTTTGTACAAGTTGTTAGCACTATTAAAAGATAATACCGACAGAAATACAAAAACAAACTACCAAAATACTAATTCCGCGGATTGTAACGCATACTGTTAATGCGATGACATTCTGGAACTGTCGTCTCCGCTTTCCAGATTTCCGCGCACAGACTCTGAGTGACGCTGGGGAGTAAGCGGGAGAACACAGGAGCGGATTCGCAGAATCGGTGGATCTTTAGCGGAGGGAAAACAGAACACTTTTAGCGGGGATGGGTAGCGAGAGGGGCACCTCAGCTGATAAGGGCAGAGGGGCAGTGGCTCTAGGCACTGGCAAAAGCACAAGGACAGAATCACCAACCTGCAAATTTCTTCTGACACTTTTTTTTGTCAAACTGCTGCTTCATTTTCGACTGCGCGACAGACAGATGAGCCTTAGCTACATCACGTGAAGTTTTAGTAACTAATTTCGGGAGGAGCACGTCCAGATAATTAAACCTATCTAAATAATGGAGCACGCCAGATAATGTAACCTAATCAAACCCAAGTGGAGCACGTCCAGATAATTAAAACCTAATGGGCTTCATGCACACTCTCTTCCGCATTCCAAGTCAGCCAGCTAGGTCACTTCCGGTGCGCGTAGCGTCAATAGCAGCTATGGCGTTTTTCACCCGGTCGCTTCAAGATCTACCTAGGATGACGGTCAACGACGTGAGTCGAATAATCCAAACACTGTGTCATACATCGACAACAAAGAAGGAGAAGGGCTTCAAGCTATACGTTTCAAGCTACATTCATAATTATGAAGGTAAGATCTAACGTTAGACGTGTAGTGTTTATATTCCCTTAGCATGCATGCTATGTAACGCTAGCGCAGTAAGTGAAAATTGTATGTGTCTGTCTAATATTGTGTGTCAATCACGTACATTTTCCTAACGCCATTGTCAATCTCAGTTTCAAACAAGGATTCAAACACAGGAGAGGTAACCATTAGGGCTGAGTGCTACCGATCAATGAGGAAAAGCCAAAAGCCTCACAGCTTGAGTGTAAGGGAAAGTTATCCTACAGGTTCAGAGCAGGCTAGTTTATGAGACAGGTTCTGTTCGTCAGATCAAGTTTCTGTGAATCATCGCATGTGATTCTGCTAAAAGCTATTTTAAATACATATTTTGATTCATATACCATCAATAACACTGGTGTGTTAGAATATTTATCAATATTTAAATATGTACGCTAAGCACTGGGATTCACAGAAACTGAGTTCTGTTTTGTTACGTCTTTGACACACGTTCTGTGTCCCTTGTTATTTAAATGAGTAGAGTGAGAATAATAACAATAATAATAAATAATAATTTGGCTACAATTTTTACCTCCCCCAAATTTAGTTGTTTTTTTTATTTTGCTTTGTAAACATTCTCACTGTACTCATCCATTCTCCTTTTAAAAAACTGTACTTTTATTCTATTGTAACATATTTTTGTATTTTCACAGATTGTGTTTAGGGATGCCCGTCCTGTACAGCTAGAAAGCTGCCAGTGTAGCTGTGTGGCAGGTACAGCTTTGTGTAATCATGTTGCAGCTCTGTTGTACCAGACTGCACATTATTGCCAGCTGAGTATCACCTCTGTTCCCCCAACACACAGCTGCACAGAGACTGAACAAAAGTGGCATAAGCCAAGAACCATGGTAACGTTTCTAAAAGAGTACTTTGATTAAATTGATGAAAATGTGTGTTTATTGATATCCTTTTTTGTTTACATGCAGGGTGTTAAACCTGGTCTGGTCAATGACATGGTGATTCTTTCAGCCAGACCCAAGGAACGAAAACTGGTAGAAGGCATCAGGTTAGTACTGTTGATATTATCATAAGTTGGCTTGAACTTCTTCCTACTCATTTTTGAACATGGGAAATAGTTTTTACTGTTATGTACAATAATTTTGGAAGCTTGTACTGAGAAGTCCATGTACTTACTTATTTGTTATTTTAATTGTATTGTATATATGTAGGTTTGTATGCTTTATGTATATTCATTTTTTTTTTCATGTTCAAATAAATAAACTAAACAATAAACAATCATTAAAGACTTTTTCTGTAGTAATCATATCAGTGAGACCTCAGATAAAGTAATCGTGTGATACATTGCATTTCAACATTCATTGTTAGCATTTTATGCTCTCAGTTGTTCAAGCAAGAAAGTCAAAAACATCCCTTCAGACTTTTTAACATAAAAATCATTAATTTATATTAATTTAGTTTGTTGGTACAACTTATGTATAACTAACTTAATGGCTCTTTTTTTTTTGTCTTTTCCATAGGAGCAACTTGTATAAGGGTGTCAGTTCACCTCTGCCTGAACTTTCCACACTCAGGGTGGATGAAGTGTACCGTGATCTTCCAAGTAATGTGGCTCCGCTAATAACAACTATGGCTATGGACATTAATGTTCCTCTGGTTGACTCTGCATTTGGAAAAGTGCAAGAAGGAAGCGTGCTATCTTATCACATGCCAGCAAAGAGAGTGCCGAAAACATGTCCACACACAGATGCTCCTTCTCTCCCACAGCTCCCACTTCATGGTTACAGGCTGGGGCCCTCTACCTGCTCTTTTGTCTGCACTGAACATCAGCAGCACCACATGATGTCCCTGGAAACAACATTAGAGACAGCACACAAAATTGCCTATGGTACAAAAGAGCAGAGTTCCTGCATTGAGTGGCACCAACTAAGGCGGCCCCGCATCACCTCCTCCAAATTCAGAGAGGTCTGTCACACCAGGGCACAGAGCTCTGCTGAAAATCTGGCAAAAAGGCTTCTGAGACCTAGCCATCAGACTGCAGACATGCGGAGGGGGCTTGACATGGAACCTGCAGCAGTAGAGGAATACTGCAGAGCAAGGGAGGTTAACCACTATCCCTGTGGCTTCCTTATCCACCCTGACGCACCCTGGATAGGGTCATCACCTGATGGCATTGTGTATGATCCAAAGGGACAGTCTGTGTTTGGCCTTGTTGAAATTAAATGCCCCAATGTAGCAAGCTATGTTGACTGCCCATATATTAAGATCAGTGAGGGTAGACACACATTGAGAAAATCGCATGCATACTTTTGGCAGATCCAGGGCCAGATGTTGATTTCTGGTTTGGACTGGTGTGACTTTGTTGTCTACGCACAGGAAGACATGTTTATTCAGAGGATTCCCAGAGACATTGAAATGACCAAAACAATGAAAGAAAAAATAGACCATTTCTTTTTTTATTGCTACCTCCATGCTTACCTAGATAATTAGGCTATTAACATCTATCACACTTTAACAACCTTCTGTAAATATTTCTCTTACTGTCAGTTCTAATTATTTCATATATATTTGTACATATGTTTGGTTCAAGTTTTATTGTTCATTTTTAGAAATCTATACACAACTGGAACTGATACATATTTTTGTCCATTCCCGGGTTTGGGTGTTTGTTTTTTACACCTTCAGTTTCTGACACATCAATGAGAGGCATGTAATGTATATTATATTTCATAGTACTGAAAATATTGTAGTGTGTGTATATATTATTAATTCATTAAATTACATGTTCCTTCCTATGAATGTTATTTTGTTGTTGTTTTTTTAGGTAATGGTTCATAACAACATGAAGCAAATTTAACACAAGTCAAATCATTGTAACTATTTATTATGTAAACATTAATCAGTTTATTATACAGATAGCTTGAAAGCACCGATGAACAAAAGTACTTATAAAATACAAATGATTCAGTACTTATATTCAAAGAGTATGTGCAATGTACAGCAGTGCATAAATAACATGAGGTACTATAAAATGCAATTTATAAAAAGTAATATACAAAGGTACATTTAAACAAAGTGGTTATAAAACTTTAATAAATAACCTATGGCCATTTGTATACATTTGCAAAAGTTAACAATAAACTGATTAGATAGATTTCTAGACAAATTGTGGTCAATTTTATACATTTAAAAAAAATAAATAACTATTTACAGACACTGTGTTTCTCACAGAACAAGTGCTATGCTGGTTTCTTTGCCCAAGCCTTTACAAGAGGCCCGTTTTCATAGTTTGTCAGGAGACAAGCAACAGCATACAGCTGATTAATGTTGCCAAAAAGCCGAAGTGGAATCTCTGTGTCAAAGAACTTGTGTTCCTTAACACGGCGTATTAGACGCTCAACATGCACCCTGAGGCGTGCAATTGTTTGAGTCTCCCTGACATCACAGGCAGACATCTGGGACCTTCCAGAGAGAAATGCTGGCCTATAAATCTTGCAAGGGACAAGGTCATCAACAAGGAAACCTCGGTCAACCATAATGGCCATCCCAGGTCTCAAAAGGGAGAGAATTCCAGACTCTCGTGTGATTTGTTTGTCACTGATGGAACCAGCATACAGTGGAGAGATAAATGTGACCGCCCCATGTGGAGCCACTCCGAGCAGCCCTTTCAGCGTACAGTGGGACTTGTATGCAGAGAACAGTTCACTCTGGAGAAGAGGTGATGAAGGGCACTGGCACCTCAGCTCCGTACAGTCCAGGATGACTGTAGTGTCTGCATAGTCCTTGAACTCAGCTGGCAGATGTTCCCTTATTTTCTCCTCTGGTATCCAGATCCTCACAGACCCTAACACAGTGTACAAAAAGTTGCTCCACGTTGTGATGATCCGACTGACTGTGGACTGGTGGACTCCATACCGGTCAGCAAGGTCACGTTGTTTTGAACCCAGCGCAAGGTAGTTGAGAAACAAGAACATCTCATCAATGGGCTGCAGGGAACGAGTCTGTTCAAAAGAAAAAAATTTACATTGAGAGCAATGTTCATTATCCCTGAACTTTAAGTTGTATTGTATGGCCCATGTAAATAAGTACTTACTACAGTGGAACTCGGCTCTGTAAAGGTGCCTCTCTGTGCTTGAGTCACACTGACCATATATGGCAGCGAGGGTTCTATTAAGGCCCAGAATCTCATCAGCAGGTCATAGGATGCAAATCTAAACGAATACAATTTAGATATTAGCATTTATATCTTGTATCATCATTTTATATTTTATCATTTTTAATTTTCAAATAGTTTGTCATATATCGGGACTTAAATAATGTTTATCAGTCATTCTGGGAGACACATCCAAGTGAATAGGGAAATAAATTATACATCAATATTGCTATGAAATATTAGATATTATGAAAATGTCAATTATTACTCCCATTATTCTCTCTCTCTCTCTCTCTCTCTCTCTCTCTCTCACACACACCACTACACTATCTCGCGCTCTCTCTCTCTCACACACACACACACACACACACACACACACACACACACACACACACACACACACACACACACACACACACACACACACAACCATATCTGTTGCTGCAAAAGTACTACAGAACAATCAGTATGTTTGACAATAACACCGATGCAAGGATACTGACAAAAGTTTAGACAAGTCAAAGTTTAGTTTAGTCCATCTAGTTACATCTTACCTTGTGAAAAAACGTATGTCCTTGTCTGAGGCAGCAAAACGATGAATCCCAAACCGCTGACTCATTGTCAGCTTGTCGACTTGTTCCCTCAGCTTCAGGATCTCCTCTCTGAGAGACATGTTGTCCTCAAGGGCTAAATCAAAAACGGCAGGATCTGGAGCAGAAGCGTAGTCGTGGTCCATGAGGATATCAGCCACCTTGCACGCTGTGTTATCTCGCGACACCGCTGGCGGCGGCCGCTCTCTCCTCTCCCATACCCCCGGTCTTGAAGTGGGAAGGGTGAAATTGTTCCACTCAAACAATGCTGGAACAGCTCCCTTAACTAATAGCCGTCTCCCTGTCTCGGACCCTGGCTCACGAACATCCTCCTTTTTAAAATGCCGGCTACATACTCGGGTATGGGGAGTAACTGTAAAGTTGTCCCTCCGGATAGCGACAAGCCATTTTCGCCTTATTTCCGCATCAGATGGAAATGTGTGAAAACTAAGTACTTTGTTGTACTTACTTGAGGCTTGACACAGAGGCACACAACAATGTTCAGCTGTAGTGCTGTCGGTTCGCTGGAATTTAAACGTTTTCTTTGCCATAACGCTATCACTTGGGCCTTGGGGACAAAAAAAATCACCTCAGCAGTATGAAAGCGGAAGTAGCTTAGCTGGCGGAGATTTTAGCGGAAGTACGTAATCGCCTGCGTGTGCATATAGCCTATTAAACACGAGTGGAGCATACTGAACTAATCAATTCAATCAACAACAGGAGGAGTGTTTATATACAGCTGACTCACCTTCCTTTCGTTGACAGTTTCTTAGCATTGTTGGTCTGATAATGACTATGTCGCAAATCCAATCATCCTCCTCTGGCCATGAAACCAGCTCTCCTCGGGACCCTCTGCCGCAATCTGCCGGCCCTAGGCCCACTCCTCCGCCGCTGGATATCGCACCAGAGCCCCAGGCTTCTCAGCGTGGCCGACCAGCCTGCTCGATCCGCCTCACGCTCACCAAGACGCCGAGGCCAACCCTCGCCTCCACCGGCGAGACGGCCAACTTCCTCCCCGGCTTCCTCTTACATCTCGACCGTCCCGACGATCCCAGCTATCGGGAAGTGGACGGTAGTAGGTCTGAGGCAAGCGCTGGCAAACTCCGACGTGCAGTTCTCGCGGAAATTGAACAAAGCGGAACTGTACAACCTTTATGTCAGCTTGCAGCCAGCCTACCGCTCTCCTAAGCCCACTTCAGCCCACAGCAGGCAGAATAGAGCTTGCAGGGCTCAGGATTCACCTCGTTCGACACCTTCTCTTCTCCGTACAAGATCCGGCTCGATTCGAGTGACGAGCCGCAGCAACAGGCCTTCAGCAAGCCTGGGACGCGCCCCAGACTCTACCGCGTCAAGGCCTCATCGGCTTGCACCCGAGGACCAACCTCGCACCGTGGCTTCTCCCGCTGTAGCGATGCTTGTGGCTGGGCCTGCCGGCCTGCCTTCAGCCTCTCAGCTCGCTCCTCCAACAGTTATTAACCCTTTTCATTTTCAGTGGCCTCCAGCTCCCATCGCAGATGCTAGCGCGAGCTTGCTAGCAGTCCAAGCTCAAAATCACCAACAGTCCTTTCCAACACTCGCTAACACTTCTTCTTTTCAGTGGCCTGCAGCTCCAGTAAACGCAACGCCGGCCCTACCCGCAGCACAAGCTTCTATGTCTCACATGTATCCTCCTTTTCCTCATGCTCCCAACAACTTTTCCCTCCAAGCTCCAGAAGCAGCCCCGGCTCCTCTCTCTTCCAACCCCCTTCTGCAAACTAAATCTTAGTTTTCTCTCCTCACAGCAACACCGATGCCTGTCCCTTCTAACGCCGTTTCCCCTGAGCCGCCTCCAGTGGCGCAAAACATCCGGGCACAGATCCTGGCAGGTGTGGACATTGACTTGTCATCTCTCCTCTCCATGTTCCCCGTGTCAGACACAAACCGCCAGATAGACTGCAGGGATTTTTCAGTCACTTTAAAAAACCCCAACCCACATTCATCCCGCTTACTTTCTTTTCCCGAATTTTCGATTGCTTTTTCCCGATTCACAGATATCATTTGTTCAGTTTTTCCCCACAGGCGCCGCAAGCTAAATGATTATCTGGTAATCATAGCCGAGCTCGCGCTGTCCTATGGGGGAGGACATTTTTACACTTATCACAAACTCTTCGCTAGCAAAATGTGCCGTGCGGCTTGCCCAGTGGAATCAATGTGCTTACTGGGGCGCTCTCGACGCGGATCTCCATAGCAGAGTGTTCCTAGGCTGCAGGAACATTTCGTGCGCTGTTTGCAGGTCAGTGGCACATTCTACGACATCATGTCCTCAGATTAACCCCTGCCCCCCCTGCCCGGAGACAACCCAGATTAGATCTACCAGTTATATGCCACGACCTGCAACCTACACAGCAAACAACGATTTTAGAAGGGATCCCCCCCGCTTCGAAGACAGGCAGTCCTGCAACAAATTTAATACAGGGAACTGCAGCAGACAACGCTGTAAATACTTGCATATCTGCAGTTTTTGTGGTGGTGCTCACGCACTATATGTATGCCCCGTTTTCAAATCACTGAATAAAAAACCAAATAATTACTTATCAACTCCTGTAAATATTTCTCGTCTGTCCATCGAATTAGCTCACCACCCGGACGCCGAATTTACGGATTATTTGCTGTCCGGCCTCGAACACGGCTTCATATAGCCGGCGTCGAATGCCCGCTTTCCCAGAATACCATCTGCAATAATCTCCAATCTGCTCTCGCTGAACCCGAAGTCGTAGACAACCTGATTAAAAAAGAAGTCGAGTCAGGTTGTAAATGACCATTAAACCCCCAATCAGTTAAGTGGGCTGTCACCTTTACCTCCTCCCATAGAGGGCAGTGTTGCATTGAATATTTGAGGAAGACTTTTACTAGAAAGGACTTTACTATTAAACTTTAGCCATATGTTATAAAATAACTTTTTATTTTCATGTTTTGGTTGTCAAATGATGCTTGAGATGGAGTACATGTCCACATTAAGTATTTCTTGTTTTTCAAGAGTGTTTATTTCTTACCTCTCATACCTTTATTTTGAAGTGTGGTTAAGGAAGTGCAGCGGCGCGTTGTGTGTATGTTGGCGCACTTTCTACATGAATCGTCATTCTGATTAGCGCTACCAGAGAAGAAAGGTTAATTTTGGGCACTCACCGTTTATAATGTTTAAAAGGTTTCTTTCTACCGCTTAGCTCCTGGCTGATGAAGGGCACAAGGTACTGTTTTAATTTGATTCTGTGTAGTAAACTTTGAGAGACTTTGAAGTGTTTATATTTTCTATCTGTAACGGTTAGTGGATGGGTTCTCTTGGTTTGCACTCCAGGATGATTGTTTACAGTAAATCAAGTCTCCTTTTGGTCATTTTCAACCCAGTCTCATATAAAAACGTACCCTGACTACATTGGTCCAAAGTGCAAAACGTAGAGGGGTTACAATAATGGCCCTTGAATTGTATGACTGTTACATTTTTTTTTTTGCTTATTCTTTTCCTCTTGTTTTGCGTCCAAGTCACGTGACTTTCAAGATTCCGGCCGTAGCTGTGTCCCAATTCGGGGGCTGCATCCTTCAAAGGCCGCATTTGAAGGCCGATTGCGTCACCGCAGCGCGACGAAGGCTGTCTCAATTCGAAGGGTCCTTCAACTGCAGCCTGCCGTCCGTGTTGCCAAGTCCCCGTTTATTCAGCCGAATTAGGCTACTTTTAAGTTGTTGCCGCGGGTGAAAAATTATTTCCGCGGGTTTGTTTCTACCCCATAAGTACGATTTCGCCAATCCAACATCCCCAAACGTACAACTGCAGTGGAGAATTCGGCCGCTCGATGGAGAAATTCGCATTGGGAGTTTTGGACTACTTTTGTTGCAGAGACCTGGCAACCCTACCCACCGTCCTTCTCCCCGGCCGCGAAGGATAGAACCAACCAGAACAAGTGGATCCTTTGCAGTGTATTCCTCTAACGTTACCCATCCCGCGGCCGAGGAACACTTATACATGTAAGTAGCCTATTTTGTTTTAATTTACTAAAATAACCAACGAAACGTTTTAAAAGCCGGTGGTCTTTATTTCTGTGTTACTACGGCACAGCTTTATTCGTTAGGTGATCTGATGTAATATTTCGTTTTGTTTTATGGATCAAGTTACTTTTAGCAGCTTTATTAAAATGAGGGCAGCAAATGAGTATTTATTTACCAGGCCGGAAAAATCGAGAATATAGAATTTGAGTATCTATAAATATGATTTCTGGAGTATTTTGTATGTTTGTAGGCTACTGATGCATCATATTTTTAAATTTTCTTAAGATTGCACCCCCTGCCTTGAAGGTAAAAAAAATAAACTTATTACAACTTAAAAAATAAATAAAAAGTATGCAAGTTAATAGACACATCTTTACTGAAATGTATTGTGCTGTTGTGTTTGTTGTTGACAGACATTTATTTCGTTTATTTTCTCTGCCTTAGGATTGAAAGTGTCCTGGGACAGGTGAGGGAGTGGGGAACTTGGCCATGGTTTGTCTTCATGATTGAGGTGTTGGGACAACCCCACTCCTTCCCTGAGGACACACCAGGGCCAAGTTCAGCAGTGGATGACCAAGATGAGGAGCAACTCCAGCCAAGAGGAAACGAGACAGAGAGGATGAGCTGATGGAGATACTGAGGGAGGACAGGAAGAGAGAGACAGACAGAGGAGATGAGAGGATGAGCTGATGGAGATACTGAGGGAGGACAGGAAGAGAGAGACAGACAGAGGAGATGAGAGGATGAGCTGATGGAGATACTGAGGGAGGACAGGAAGAGAGAGACAGACAGAGGAGATGAGAGGATGAGCTGATGGAGATACTGAGGGAGGACAGGAAGTTTCAGCGAGAGACAGAGGAGAGCAGGGAGAGAATGGACTGATTGTTTTCTCTTCTTGAGAGATTGTTGAGAACTAAAATTTTGGTTTTGTAAATTAAAATGTGTAAATGAATAATTACCGTTCTACACATTATTTTTGTTATGCAAGTTATAATTTGTAAATAAAATAAATAATTCTGTACATTTATTTTTGTCATGTCAATTAATTTGTAAATGAAAAAATAAATTGTTCTATACATTTTTATTTACAGTACTTTTTACAACTATTTACATAAGTTACGTTTAAGATTAGAAAAACTAAATAAATTTTAAAATTAACAGTACATAAAACAGATGGAAGAAAATGTTTTAATGTAGTCTTTTATTGAGCTGGGCTTTATTGACCCTGGTGAAGCCTCGGGACATCATCTGGGATCAGGGCATATTTCCACTGTCTACCAACAGGTTTGCAGTGCTGACTTATTCGACGGCTGCCATGTCGCTAAGATGTTTTCAGAAAGAGGGAAGAATAAATTAAATTAACTCACATCCTCAAAGCAAACAACAAAATATTTTAACATGCAAAACTGTTCTATGAGCTGAATTCTGCAGGACAGTGGTCCTCCAAGACCAACGGTGCCTATCCCTGATCTATAAGACATATTTCTAGTGTATTTTATTTTTAGATTCTTTTTTAAACTATAACTAATATCAAAATGTAATATCCATGTGTTAAAAGTCAGTTTTTCATAAAACCACAATATTTGCCTCTGAGATGAAGTTGAATAAAAATCTGAGGTACTTCACAATTATACTCAAATACAGAGTAAATGTATTTCGTTACATTATTTGTAATATTTAGCAACTGTTGACAGCTGCCGTTGAAGAGAACTGAAATGAACATTTATACTGGACTTTAAAGTTATATTCAACTGCCTAAAAACAAAACAACTAAAGATGTTTACCTCGGCCCATTTATGTGCATAATAAAGAATATAAACTATATAAAATCATATGTTGGTAACATATTAGTCAACATTTTATTTTTATCTGTAGATACATTAGATTACTGGTGTAAATTGAAACCCAATAATTGCATTTAAAAGTGTAATCTGGCAATTTCTCTTCAAAAATCTGACGTCGCGGCGCGCAAGGAATTCTGGGGTAGGCAAGGCTGCGAAGCATCCATCCGAGTATCCTTCATTTCATGGGAAAAGAAGGACGCATTTGCAGGCCGTATTTTGAAGGAGCCTTCGAAGGACCTACGAATTGGGACAGCCTTCGTCGCGCCGCGGTGACGCAATCCTCTACACGTTCCACTGTAAAAGAGTCTCGGAGCGTCCTTTGAAGGCTGCGTCGGCCGCGCACTTCAAAGGACGCAGCCCTTGAATTGGGACACAGCTAGCGAGAACAAAAAACATGGCGGACATTTCTCTCATTTTAGTGGAAAAAATCAGTATTTTGAGTTAGTTTCTGCATAAAAATAAGTTTTGATTACATTTCTAGCGAGAAATATGTATTTTATTTTCATAATATTCACTCAGTGAATGTACATAATCACTCGCTTGCTTGTTGTTGCAAAGATTTTTCAGATCTCTCCAGAAAAATGTGAAATTGTAACGTTTTGGTTGCTATCGCTCAACTCCATGATCACCTCAAACACAATAAACTGTATGAAAAATTTCAGTCTGGTTTCCGCCCTGGTCATAGCACAGAAACAGCCTTGGTCAGAGTCACCAACGACCTCCTGATGGCAGCAGATACTGGTTCCCCATCACTACTCATCCTCCTGGACCTCACAGCTGCTTTTGATACAGTAGACCACAACATCCTTCTCCACCGTCTGCAATACACCATTGGACTCTCAGAAAACGCTCACAACTGGTTCACCTCCTACCTGACCGACAGAACTGAGCATGTCGCCCTGGGCAAAGCCAAATCACACACCCACAACGTCATCTGCGGTGTTCCTCAGGGCTCTGTGCTGGGCCCCACCCTCTTTTCTCTCTACATGCTCCCCCTTGGCAATATCATTAGCAGCCATGGCATAGCATTTCACTGCTATGCGGATGACACACAGCTCTACCTCAAGACAACCCCCACTTCTTCTGCTCCTCTGCCAACTTCTACACTGACTAACTGCCTGGAGGAGATAGAGGCTTGGATGAAGCTCAACTTTCTACAGCTCAACAGTTCCAAAACGGAGGCCATCCTGGTTGGCACACCACATCAGCTCCGCTCTTCCACCATCACCAATATCAATTTCTACGGCGAAACCATCTCCCTCTCCACATCTGTCACCAACTTGGGTGTTAAAATGGACCAACAACTCACCTTTGACACCCACATCAAACACCTCAGTAAGACATCATTTTACCACCTCAAGAACATCGCCAAACTCCGTCCAACACTCACCCTACCAGATGCAGAGAAGCTCATCCATGCCTTTGTCTCCTCCAGGCTGGACTACTGTAATGCACTCCTCATCGGGATCTCTGGCAGGAGCATCCAGAGACTCCAGTACATACAGAACAGCGCTGCCAGGATCCTGATGAGGGTGCGCAAGCATGACCACATCACCCCCATTCTGAAATCCCTACACTGGCTCCCAGTCCCACTCAGAATTGAGTACAAGGTCTCACTCCTCACTCACCAGTGCATTCATGGACATGCCCCCCTTTACCTACAGGAACTCCTCACCCCCCAGACCTCCTCACGCACCCGGTCTGGAACCTCACACACCCTCCAAACCCCCAGAACCAAGCTCTGCAGTATGGGTGATAGGGCTTTTGCTTCTGCTGCCCCCAGGCTGTGGAACACCCTCCCTGACCACCTGAGGGCCCCACAGACTACAGATGTTTTTAAAAAAGACTTAAAAACACATCTCTTTAGAAAAGCATACAACTGACATGTTTAATTTTTACTTTTAATTTGTTTAAACTTAATTTTAACTCTTGACTCTGTAGCACTTTGAGATTGTTTTAAATGTAAAGTGCAATATAAATAAAATTTATTATTATTATTATTATCGCTGCTATCAACACATGTGAATGTTATCATGATGAAATTATTTATTGGGTTATCATTTTTCCATTATGACATGTTGGAGTATGATTCTCAATTTAATCAGCCATCATAGTTTTGTTTACATTTATTTATTTTTATTTATGCTATTCAGACACAAACAGTAGCCCAACCCCGCCCCTAAACCTGCCCATGTGCGTTATATGAGATACAACACAGAATATTACAGACAACGGGCACACTTTATTGAAAAAGTTCAAGTATTCCAACTGTTCCGAGGTCAAACGATTGATTTGTGTGAAGAAAAGATGCGCCCCGGTGTCACAATGAAGAAGACGCCACAGGCCGGCTGCAAGTCAAACCCATAGATGTGTATACGTAGATGCCTCATTCGACCGCTCCAGGCACGTTGACGCGCCACTATAGAAACAGTCGCTAATGGGGTATCTACGTATACATTTCTATGGGCTTACCCCTCGGCGTCATGAAATCGCGCTGAAGAAGTCTCGTTCAGAACACATCGCGATGTTTGCCATCAGTTCACGTGTCCCACGTGTTGGTGAGTAGTCATAAATTATGTCCTAATGTTTGATATAAAGTATTTTCTGCTTGTTGTTATTGATCAGATTATGTTCAGTCACTGCATCATATCTTTCATCTCCACTCAGGCTTCACATTTCTTTGCTTTCTAAATCAACACACCTTAGGGTGATTAAACACTGTCACGTGACGTGCTATAGACCGTTAAACATATTTCATATTTTTATATCATATTATTAATATTTAATAATAACTACTAGTGTAGTTTCAACGTGGCATTTGTAGTAGAAGCACAATAAAAACAGCAATGTTTTTACCACAGTATTGGTAGTTTTAATGTGATGTTTGTTGTAAATAGACAATAAACACAACACTTACCATGCTTGAAATGCCTTTTAATGTTAAATCCAAATATTGTAATGTAATAGTACTTTTTACTGTATATAATATATGTATTATATATGATGACTTTTTTTCTCTCTCTCTTTTTTTTACCTGGAAAGAACAAAAGGGCCTTTCGGACTCAGTCAGCCCATTCTTGTTCATGGAGAAGTAACAGAGAAGACCGAAAGAAGCAACAGCAAATATTTGCAATGGTAAGTAAGTGTTGGTTTGAACTCTTTATCAAGCATTTGTGGTTACTTAAACATATTCTTACAAACCGCATGGCTCAATCAGTAAGAACATATTCTCTAAGTCTTAATAATTCACAAGATTTAACAAGTTGTCAAATTCATATGATACTCGTACATATACTCGTACATAATCCTGCAGCTTTTACTCCGACTTCTGCCATTGGCTACAGCCTCAATTCCTGTACATATTTATCATGATTTTTGTAAATCAGTTGCGCCCCTTCTTGGAAAGTAGTCGGATGTCCCACACACTGTCAGAAAGTTTATATTAAGTCCAATGTTTTCTTTAAAATTATTACAAATTGGGCCCTGTCTGTTCATGCAATATTAGATGTCTCTTCATATTCGTTTATTTTGTCATAATCAGATCAGTTGTACTGCTGATAATGTAAATCATTTATGTGATCAAAAAAATCAAGAGAATAATCAACATTTTTAAACAAATTCATGTGTGCTATTAAAGATATACTTTCAAAAATGGAAATGCACACATATCAGTGAACTTATTATATAAATGTATTTAACATTATTATGCAACACTTTTTACAGAAAGAAACAGAGTTATGCATGAACTCACAACTTGCATGCAATGTAATGAAATTTCCTTTCTTTCTGTCTTGCAGGAATACTTGCAGATTACTTTTATTTTTTTATTTTTTTTTAGATCTCTACAATATCAAACTCAACAGTTCTTTTAAGAGCCAACCCTCACAAGAGCTACTAGTGAGTCGCAGCGAATCAGCCCTTCAGGTAAAGTTTCTAGAATATTTTACTATATCAGTATTTACTCATCAAATGCTCCCCTGAATCGTATTGTAACTGTCTTAATTGATATGTTTCAAAAACAATAGTAATTGCACATAGAGTAAGTAAGGCTTTCTTGTTTTACAGCAGAGAAGAAAGACCAGACCTTATATCGAAGGAAGCTAATCGAATAAGTCCTTTGTTTAGGGTGAGGAAGGAACATGGCCATCTTGTGCCCAAAGACGACAGAAAAGTGCGCAAGTCCATTGGTATGTCTTGTATTGAAGCAATGCTGTAATATGTAGTACAGAATTTGATGTTGATTTCTTAAAGAACTATTTATTTCAGCAGTGATCATTCTTTCTACTCTGATAAAATATGCACTATTATTCATGTGTAAATCTTTTTATAAATCCTAAAATGAGCAAATGAGGTTCTGTATCTTGGATTTATCTAAAATGGTAAATATCTGTTTCCCTTTTTGATACAATTATTATTACAATGATTGCCTTTTAGCATAAAGGCTGGAACTGGACTTTTGGCCTTCAATTCTTAAAGTGTGATAAAAAGCATTTAGTTGATATAAACTCCAGGGCCCGTATTCATAAAGAATCTTAATGCAAAGAGTAGCTCCTAGTGACAAAATTCTAAGAAAATTCTTAGAAATGTGGGCGTTTACTCTTAAAATTAACTAAAAAATCCTAGTAAAGAAAAAAGTAATTCAGAAAGCATCTTAACCCTTAAAAGAGGTCTTAAGGTCAAATTTGTTAGGAGCACGGACGAGTACTTTTAAGAGGCTTTAGAGTTTCTTTAGCAGCGGAGAAAATGGCAGAAAGACGAAGAGGGAGAAGAAATGTGTTGCAGACAATGGATGACAGTGACTTAATAAGACGCTATAGATTCGATCGTGCAGGGATCATGTTTGTTGCATTAAATCCAACTTTCAAACCACCAATTAAATAGACATGCCAGCAATCAGTGGAACTGGAAAGAGTGGAACAATGTTTTTACCTCTAAGCCAATCAAATACCTTATAGGAAATTAACAGCATGGTAAATAATAAAAGGATTTATATACACTGAAAAAAATGATTTGTTGAATTTACTAAAAAATGTTATCGTAAGTGGTCGCAATCAATTTATTTGATCTCAATTTAAACAAAAACACATGCAATTCCCATAAAACCAATTCATTTTTTAAAATTAAAATCAAAAAACTAAATTTAAATTATTTAAACGAGCACAAATTAATTATGCTTAATTTAATTTTTCAGTGTACATATATATAATGTGTGTGTGTGTGTATGTGTGTGTGTGTGTGAGTGAGAGAGAACGGTAAAATAGGACAATTTGCGCTTGTAATTTCAAAGTGAAGGCTTAGAATAGACCCTATACTTAAAAGCACTCCTTTTTTCCCCTTTTTGGACAACCAACCAATCACAGTCTTCAAAAGACTGTGTCATACGTAGCAACGGGGTCAGCCCCGCCTCTTCATTAAGATAAAAGTTTTTGTATTCTCCTTGCTCAGAGTTGCTCTCAGATCGGTCCCGAATAGCTCTTAAGCTAAGACTCCTACGTAAAAGTTTTTAAGCTAAATTAGGAGTTTTCTGAGAGGACTCTTAGAATCTTTATGAATACGGGCCCTGGGTTTTCTCTGGTTTGTAGACCATGGGTGGTTCTGGGTAGCTTTGGAAGATATTGAGTTGTGGCATATATTAGGAATCAAATAGTAGATGTTCTTTGAATTATTATAAATTTTTTTATACTTATTTCTTATACTCCACAGACTAAAACACATTGCATTTGTGTTTTAAGATGGATAGCAAGAGAAGGCACACACTTCAGAAGATTCTACAGGAAAAGACTAATGTGCAGCCAAGGAGGAATACAAGAGGCAAAAACTCCAGTCTCTGAGAACTGTGCATGGCCATGGGTGCTTCATAAGCATGGTAAGTCTTGTGCCTCTGTACCTATTTCTTAATTTTTCCATGAAATTTGTATTGCTATATTTTAACAATTTTACAATGTCCAGGCTATCACAAGTGATGCTCTTGAAACAAGTGACAGAAGAGTATGTTGTCTTAAAAGAAATCTAGCATCACTGGCAAAGGCTAAGTAGAGACCATGCCTTTCTAAAATATATTTTTAAAGATCTGCTGTTTAAAAGGTTGCTGTAGATATGGGTAAAATAGTTTTTGTTCAGTACTTGGCTAATATTATGTGCTGCAATATTATATACATAATGCTTCAATGTGTATATTATATAATGTACTGACTGCGGCTTTGTAAATTTAAATCAGGAATGGGCAACTCTGGCCCTTTTGAAATGGAGAGTTTACCTCCAAGCCTAATCGAGCACGCCTGAAAATTTGTAACTAAAGTCTTCATGTTTACTTCTAGATAATTATAGGCAGGGGGGTTTGAGGTTGGAGCTAAATCTGCAGGACAGTGGACACTGAGGGCCAGAGTAGCCCACCACTGCTTAAATCATATAGAATATATGCTAACCTGACTGTACATTAAACTTATTTTGAATTGTGTTTTTGTTTTACTTTTAGACCAGGACTGGAGAATGCCTGACTATGGGATGTTAGAACTTCTTCCTCTGGTTGAGAAAAGGCTACACCACATCAGTGACCACATCATCTGTTTATCAATTATACACTGTAGGGTACAAGTAAGCTAATTGTTTAGAAGAAGAAGAACAAGATAGAACATGAACATGATAGAGGGAAGAGCAAGAAACCAGTCTAGCTGTGATAATGAATCATTATTTTTCAACACAATATCAAATCTGTTTTCTGTATCATAGTTGACTGTATTGGATTCTGTGGCACTTATTTGTGTGGCTTCAGCAGCTGTGAATGGATTAATATGATCTTAATGTATTTTTGAAGACCCATTTTTATTTATCTTGAATCTCATTTGTCTTTATGCTACTTTATCAACTGTATACTGTATCCTCCAATAAAGAGTTGAGTGATAAAATATGGTGAATATTGTGTATGGTGTTTGGAAAGTAAATACACATTTCACAAGTTTATTTAGGTTATCTAATTAATTACCAAGATTCTTTTACTTGAGACATAAACCTTTTTTATCTGGTTATATTATATTTGGTACAATGCACCAAAAAGTTGCATATACTTGCATGCTGTGACAATTATGCCAGTTTTAAATGCCAGAAATAAAGGACAGGATTACAAACACTTCAAGCTTAACTGAAGATGATCCATGTTGATAAATCTGGTACATCTAGTACTGCAATAAAAATTAAAGCATGCACATTACCGATGTCAGGTATGTGAAAATACATGAAATTTTGGCAATGTCTCTTTTGCTATTGGTGCATTGTCCTATATTTAATAATAATAGTGAAGTGTACATATGAATAGTTTTTGTTTACACTGGAAACTGGATAATTGCAAATTGTTGCGGGTTCATACATTATATTTATTGGTGTTTATCCATAAAAGAAAAAATAAATATTAATAATAATTATATTACAACATTTCTTTCAAATATTTCTGCATTTCATCAGATGGTCTCACAATACCCATCAAAACCTAATACAAGCATGATGTTAGAATAGAAAAGAGAAAATACTCTGATATTTAAATGTGACTCAAAGTTTGTTGTCCATGATGAGGAAAATAGATCTGTGTATGTTGTACTGCCCTTCCGCCCTCAGGGACCCAATGGAGGCCCCTGGAAGAGCAAAAAAAAGCACATTTCAAATGGCTGTTACTCAAAGTCTGGTTATTGTATCACAGAGAAAATTGTCAGGACAACTGCTTATGCTATGTTTTCTAAATAATGTTGGGCACAGTTTTCAGACAGATATGGAAAGCTGGCATAAAGGTTTTCTAAAAGTGCTCACAGTAAAATATAAAATTTCAACCTGCCCCTCATATATGTCATAAAGGTTTACACAATGAACATATTTAGATATCCAGTTGTCCATTAAAGATGTCATTTACTTAGCATTTATTGTTTCATTATTAAACGTTTTAAACTACATTACCCATACATCTCTGTCATTGTACAAATGCAATGGGAAACATGGCGCTGTAGTTCATTGAAGTGTGCAGAAATGCTTAGGGTTAGGGTTGGGATCTCGGTAAAGGAGTAATTTCTCACAACATAGCGACACTTTATAATTAACTTAACGCATTATTAACGTAATAAAAACATCAAAACATACTTTGTAACGTGAAACGCCGTTTTATATGGGTTAAAAGACAGCCCAATCACAGCGAGTTCTGCGATAAAGTCACAGCCAATGACAACGCAGCAGAACAGAGGCGTCACACTTACTTGTCCATTTATGGTAAATGATGACAGATCTCATCCGGTTTCAACTGAAGGGCTAGATTCCTTAAATATTTACTATTTAGGCTGCTAAATATTTATTTCTTAAATATTTATAAGCTACAACAGCACGGGTAGTTGCAGTTTTTGTAACTAAAGATAAATGCATCTACTAATATACATTTATTGTGTGTGTGTGTGTGTGTGTGTGTGTGTGTATTATATGTGAATAAATAAGAAGTGATTATATATATGTATATTGAATCACTTCTTTATGCCATTCTTCATCTGAACTGAATTAAAATAAATGTAACAAAAGCATAATGAATGCACACAATTTTATAAGCATATTCCAATATTTAATGTCAATCATTTCAAAGACAAATGTAGTGCCCAAACTACTCCACAACAGTATAAAGAAGATCAGTTTTATATATATATATATACAGAGAGAGAGAGAGAAATATATTGAAACATAACTTTAAAAAAAAATAACCATTATGAAGTACAAACCAAGACATGAGGTGCGACTTTATTATCTGAAAATATATTTGTTTCTTCCCTTAAAAAAATAAATAGGCAAAAAAAAAAAATGTACATTCTCAACTTTAATACTATTTCCTTGTGATTATTGTTCACTTTTATTGTAAATAAATGAAAGGCCAATTCAAATAGTTAAAGATTATTATAAATGTTAACCATTTTCAGTAAGAAAATTCTTCTATAAAATACATTAATATTACATTTACATTAACAAGGTAGTGATTTACTATAGTGACCACTGTAATAAAAGGTTTAATGAATAAACATTGATTTCAAAAGGTATTCACTCTCACTATCTTCATTTGTTCGAACAAACACCCGCTATATACAAATGCAGATATATACATTGGACTATAGCATCATGAAGTCGCTGCATGACTAGAACTAGTGGATGGCAATACATTTGTCCTTTACTAAAACTCCTGATGAGCACTGATGCTTTTTTGATAAAGGCATAAGCAGACATCAAGTACAGTTTATGAATATTGGTTCTGCATATATCGAAGAGATCATGAAGAGGAGTGGTACTCCACGTGAAGACTTTGAGAAACTGTGACATAGCAAAGGGTGCACCTCACTGGACATATCCTACGCATGCCCAAACAACAACACCCCAAAACAGTTATGAAGTGAAGACACCACCAGGAAGACGCAGGAGACAGGGAAGACCAAGGAAGACATGAGACAGATGTTTCGTGAAGACCTGAAGAATGCAGGTGTTCCATGAGAAGATGTGAAGAACGTGGCCACAGATCGAATATGTTGGAGGACACATGTTGCCCAGTGTGCCCAGGACAGGACATGATGATGATGTCCCTTTACATAACTGTAGGATTTCCTTCTGTAAAAAGTGTTGCATAATTAAATGTTAAATACAGTTCACTGATATGTGTGCATTTCCATTATTGAAAGTATATCTTTAATAGCACATATGAATTTGTTTAAAAATGTTGATTATTCATGATTATTCACTTGATCTTTTGATCACGTAAATGATTTACATGCAAACAGGACATTATCAGCAGTACGCTATGGGGCAGTCATGGCCTAATGTTTAGAGAGTTGGACTTGCAACCCAAAGGTTGCGGGTTCGAGTCTCAGGTCCGGCAGGAATTGTCGGTGGGGGGAGTGAATACCAGCGCTCTGGGTGTGTGTTCACGGTGTGTGTGTGTGTGTGTGTGTGTGTGTGTGTGTGTTCACTACTGTGTGTGTGCACTTGGATGGGTTAAATGCAGAGCACAAATTCCAAGTATGGGTCACCATACTTGGCCACACGTCACTTCACACTTTTCAGTACAACTGATCTGATTATGACAAAATAATCGAATATCTGATGTCATGTGAGCATTCTTGCAAACAGAGGTAGGTTATGAGGTCTGAAGAGACATCTAATATTGCATGAACAGACAGGGCCCAATTTGTAATAAATTTAAAGAAAACATTGGACTTAATATAAACTTTCTGACAGTGTGTGGGACATCCGACTACTTTCCAAGAAGGGGCGCAACTGATTTACAAAAATCATGATAAATATGTACAGGAATTGAGGCTGTAGCCAATGGCAGAAGTCGGAGTAAAAGCTGCAGGATTATGTACGAGTATATGTACGAGTATCATATGAATTTGACAACTTGTTAAATCTTGTGAATTATTAAGTCTTAGAGAATATGTTCTTACTGATTGAGCCATGCGGTTTGTAAGAATATGTTTAAGTAACCACAAATGCTTGATAAAGAGTTCAAACCAACACTTACTTACCATTGCAAATATTTGCTGTTGCTTCTTTCGGTCTTCTCTGTTACTTCTCCATGAACAAGAATGGGCTGACTGAGTCCGAAAGGCCCTTTTGTTCTTTCCAGGTAAAAAAAAGAGAGAGAGAAAAAAAGTCATCATATATAATACATATATTATATACAGTAAAAAGTACTATTACATTACAATATTTGGATTTAACATTAAAAGGCATTTCAAGCATGGTAAGTGTTGTGTTTACTGTCTATTTACAACAAACATCACATTAAAACTACCAATACTGTGGTAAAAGCATTGCAAGTGTTTTTATTGTGCTTCTACTACAAATGCCACGTTGGAACTACACAAGTAGTTATTATTAAATATTAAAAATATGAAATATGTTTTATAGCAAGGTCTATAGCACGTCACGTGACAGTGTTTAATCACCCTAAGGTGTGTTGATTTAGAAAGCAAAGAAATGTGAAGCCTGAGTGGAGATGAAAGATATGATGCAGTGACTGAACATAATCTGATCAATAACAACAAGCAGAAAATACTTTATATCAAACATTAGGACATAATTTATGACTACTCACCAACATGTGGGACACGTGAACTGATGCCAAGCATCGCGATGTGTTCTGAACGAGACTTCTTCAGCGCGATTTCATAACGCCGAGGGGTAAGCCCATAGAAATGTATACGTAGATACTAGGGGTGTAACGATTCATCTACTACATCGATGTATCGATTTATATTCCTATGATCTAACTACATCGATCTGTGCTCGGCAAGTTGGCCTTCCGGACGACATATATCGATCTAACATCGTTTTAAAAGGTAATCAATCGATTGTATCGATAATAGGAAATAACGCATTGGATTTAAGCACGTCAGACTTTATATGGATGTTTTTTCTTAGCACTTTTAATAATAAAGGAGTTAAACGTTACTCGATTCAGTCTGCCTATCTGTGACATCATCGCCACGCACCAGCAGCAGCGCTAAGAAAACAAAACATAGCATGGCGGATGGCAGAGGAGAAACCAACCAGCGAGACATTATCAAGCCACCAGGAGAAAGAGCTACCTGTACTATCAACCCTGGCTAAATGTTACCTGTGCATTACTGGCAGCAGTGTGCCAGCAGAGCGAGTTTTAGTACAGCTGGCGACATAGTGAACGCACAGAGAAGTGTTCTGCGGTCAGATCATGTTGATCAGTTGATATTTTTGAAAAAAAAATCTGTAGAGTCATTGAAGAGTAGTTGGTTACATTTTATCTTTTGTTAAATATTGTTTGTTTATTAAACTGAGAGTAGTAGCAGGTTCAGCCAGTTTATTCAACCTGAAGAAATGTTGGTTGCACTTTATTTTTGATATTAATATTGTATTTGTATTATTTTAATGTTGAAAAACAACAGCAAAAGTAGCAGGTAAACCTACTATTAATTAAACCTGAAGAGAAGTTAGTTGCACTTTATTTTTGATATTAATATTGTAATATTTTTATGTTGGAAAACAAAAGCAGAAGTAGCAGGTTAACCTACTGTTGAAATGTTGGTTGCACTTACTGTGCTTTTATTGAAAATGTATTGAATATTGAAAATGAGAGCAGAAAAGGTTAACTTCCTGTTAATTCAACCTAAACTGTTGGTTGCACTTTATTCAGATAAAATTTGAATGCATTTGCCATTAATTGTTGTTTACTTGTTTGTTTATATCCATAATTAATTGATATACCGGATTCCCTTACAAGAAACAAAAGGAATCCAGGAAACTTCACCTGCACTGACCAGTATCCAGATATTTATTTCAGTCACACAATTTTTGACTAAAAAGTTACTGAATCGATTTCAAGTCACTGAATCGTTTCGGATCGTATCGTTCTAAATGAACCAATATCGTCCTTGAATCGTATCGACAACCTCAAATCGTGATACGAATCGAATCGTTGTTAAAACGAATCGTTACACCCCTAGTATGAAATGTGCTATACAAATAAACTTGCCTTTGCCTTGCCTTCTCAAGTGTATTAATAAGAACTACCAGTTGGCTTTCACTAATGTCTGTTTTTAGCTCTTCCCTTGTCTTGCGAGCATGGTCCTTCCATTGTTCGTACAGCTGAATCAATCTTTTCTCCCTTTTCAGTGCCTCCTCCTGTTTATATGCACGCATCTTCTCCGTGAGGTTCCGTTGACGACCAGAACGGTGAAGCTCCTCCTCTTCCGTTCCATTATGAGGAGCCTCTACCTGCTGGTCTGGGTCTTTATTTTCAGATGCATCCATTTTCTTAACAGGAGTGCCACAGACTAAATCATAGCATCAAGTTCTTTGATTACCATTAGACAGCTTTCAGATGTGTGGTAGGATGGATGAGGTGAAGCAGTTGTTCTTCTGGGTGAAGCTCTTACTGTAGCATTCCCGGCTGAACAGATGCAATTACTCTCAGGAACTGATGTTTGTAAAGGGTTTAATTTCCAGAAAAAACACCGTAAGAGCTGAATAAAACAAACAAACAAACACACATTAGACATCTGCGCAAATTGTATACAAATGTCCATAAACCTATACACTAATAAATACACATTTGCAATCTAGAAGGCCTACACCATAAATAGTGTGACAATAAGCATATTTTTAATATACAGGCTAATGTAATAACTTTGCATTACTGTTCTGTAGTAAGCCTGAATAAATTTTAACATTGACAGTAGCAATCTTTAATGCACAATTGACAAATTTCTTTTAAAGTGCCTGAATTACCTATATGAATTTATGAATTGCTTTAGTTACAACAATCTCCCTTTAGAGTGCAATATGAACTAAATGAAACACATGAGCTAACAATGAATACATTTTGGCTGACAATCTCAATTTAGAGAAAAACATAAAATATATATAAAATGACAACCCAGTCTCATATAAAAACGTACCCTGACTACATTGGTCCAAAGTGCAAAACTTAGAGGGGTTGCAATAATGGCCCTTGAATTGTATGACTGTTACATTTTTTTTGCCTATTCTTTTCCTCTTGTTTTGCGTCCAAGTCACGTGACTTTCAAGATTCCAGCCGTGAGAACAAAAAACATGGCGGACATTTCTCTCATTTTAGTGGAAAAAATCAGTATTTTGAGTTAGTTTCTGCATGAAAATAAGTTTTGATTACATTTCTAGCGAGAAATATATATTTTATTTTCATAATATTCACTCAGTGAATGTACATAATCACTCGCTTGCTCGTTGTTGCGAAGATTTTTCAGATCTCTCCAGAAAAATGTGAAATTGTAACGTTTTGGTTGCTATCGCTGCTATCAACGTGAATGTTATCATGATTAAATTATTTATTGGGTTATCATTTTTCCATTATGACATGTTGGAGTATGATTCTCAATTTAATCAGCCAGCATAGTTTTATTTACATTTATTTATTTTTATTTATGCTATTCAGACACAAACAGTAGCCCAACCCCGCCCCTAAACCTGCCCATGTGCGTTATATGAGATACAACACAGAATATTACAGACAACGGGCACACTTTATTGAAAAAGTTCAAGTATTCCAACTGTTCCGAGGTCAAACGATTGATTTGTGTGATTAAAAGACGCGCCCCGGCGTCACGGTCACAGGCCGGCTGCAAGTTAAACCCATAGATGTGTACACATAGATGTCTCATTCGACCGCTCCAGGCACGTCGACGCGCCGCCATAGAAACAGTCGCTAATGGGGTATCTACTAGGGGCGTAACGATTCGTTTTAACAACGATTCGATTCGCATCACGATTTGAGGTTGTCGATACGATTCAAGGACGATATTGGTTCATTTAGAACGATACGATCCAAAACGATTCAGTGACTTGAAATCGATTCAGTAACTTTTTAGTCAAAAATTGTGTGACTGAAATAAATATCTGGATACTGGTCAGTGCAGGTGAAGTTTCCTGGATTCCTTTTGTTTCTTGTAAGGGAATCAGGTATCAATTAATTATGGATATAAACAAACAAGTAAACAACAATTAATGGCAAATGCATTCAAATTTTATCTGAATAAAGTGCAACCAACAGTTTAGGTTGAATTAACAGGAAGTTAACCTTTTCTGCTCTCATTTTCAATATTCAATACATTTTCAATAAAAGCACAGTAAGTGCAACCAACATTTCAACAGTAGGTTAACCTGCTACTTCTGCTTTTGTTTTCCAACATAAAAATATTACAATATTAATATCAAAAATAAAGTGCAACTAACTTCTCTTCAGGTTTAATTAATAGTAGGTTTACCTGCTACTTTTGCTGTTGTTTTTCAACATTAAAATAATACAAATACAATATTAATATCAAAAATAAAGTGCAACTAACATTTCTTCAGGTTGAATAAACTGGCTGAACCTGCTACTACTCTCAGTTTAATAAACAAACAATATTTAACAAAAGATAAAATGTAACCAACTACTCTTCAATGACTCTACAGATTTTTTTTTCAAAAATATCAACTGTTCAACATGATCTGACCGCAGAACACTTCTCTGTGCGTTCACTATGTCTCCAGCTGTACTAAAACTCGCTCTGCTGGCACACTGCTGCCAGTAATGCACAGGTAACATTTAGCCAGGGTTGATAGTACAGGTAGCTCTTTCTCCTGGTGGCTTGATAATGTCTCGCTGGTTGGTTTCTCCTCTGCCATCCGCCATGCTATGTTTTGTTTTCTTAGCGCTGCTGCTGGTGCGTGGCGATGATGTCACAGATAGGCAGACTGAATCGAGTAACGTTTAACTCCTTTATTATTAAAAGTGCTAAGAAAAAACATCCATATAAAGTCTGACGTGCTTAAATCCAATGCGTTATTTCCTATTATCGATACAATCGATTGATTACCTTTTAAAACGATGTTAGATCGATATATGTCGTCCGGAAGGCCAACTTGCCGAGCACAGATCGATGTAGTTAGATCATAGGAATATAAATCGATACATCGATGTAGTAGATGAATCGTTACACCCCTAGCATTGATCATCTGGTGTGCTATTTTTCTAAAACGTTTTCGAAGTGCCAAAGTAATTATAGCACAATTGAGAAGGAAGCTCTTTCCTTAGTGCTGGCGCTCCAACACTTTGAAGTTTATTTAGGAGGTAGTAGTGGTAGTAGTGGAGGTAGTAGTGTGCCTATTATTGTTTTCACCGACCATAACCCTCTGACGTTTCTTTCCCGTATGTGCAATGCCAACCAGCGTTTGATGCGATGGGCGTTAGTTGTACAGGAATACAACCTGGATATTAGGCATCAAAAAGGCACTGAAAATGTTGTAGCGGATGCACTGTCCAGGGTGTAGTGCTGAAAAATAAGAAAGGGTTTTTTTCTATATTGGGGGAATATAGAAAAAAAATATTGGTGGGGGTGTTTTAGGTCCAAGGACGTATTCACATTTTTGTTTCTGTTACAGAATGTTATTGGAGTCTTTCTCCCCTCCTGTGTTTTCTTGCCTGATAGGTAAATGGCTGCCACCTGTGTTCATTCACTGATCTGGGCGTGGTCTGCGCATTGATTGGTGCGTGTCCTGAGGAGTCCAATATAAAGCTGCAGAGAGACATGTGGCGTTTGAGGCTGATCCGTTCTCCCAGGGGCGGACTGGCCATCTGGCATACCGGGCTTTTTCCTGGTGGGCCGCTGGAAAATGTGGGCCGGCCCATTGCTATGTAAATATATATGAAGAATAAATTATAGTAAAACTACGTAGCCTATATCCTTCCGTCAGCCCAGACGAATGGCCCGCGCAGCCCACTTGAGGCAAAACTCCATGCAAAACTCTAATCTATAGCCTGCTCAGTCCCAGTGTCTCAGTGGTGTAAAATCGCTCGTCAAAGTCAAAATGTTTGCGAAATCCAATCAAATTGAAGGAGGCGGGATTTACTGTCCACAGCAGCGCGGGCGGCACTTGAATGCGAGCCGAGGTAAGAGCTGAATATGCGTCAATGGGCTACAGCAATATTTCTCGACTGTTAAAGGGTTAGTTCACCCAAAAATGAAAATTCTGTCATTAATTACTCACCCTCATGTCGTTCGAGACCCGTAAGACCTCCGTTCATATTCGGAACACAAATGAAGATATTTTTGTTGAAAGCTGATGCTGAGAAAGGCTTCAGATAGGCCTCCATTGGCATTCAGTACATTTACACTCCCAAGACCCATAAAAGGCACTTAAAACGTCGTTACAAAGTCCATCTCACCACAGTGACTCTACAATAATTTTACGATGCGACGACAATAGTTTTTGTGCGCAAAAAAAAATTAAAATAACACCTTTATCCAACTTGTCCTTTCCTTCCGTGTGTGCCTCCACGACGCATGCGCGAGAATATGACGCAGATCCGGCGTTCGGACACATGACCCAGAAGCGATTTGTTTACAAGCAGAGTAAGACGCGCGTGTCTAAGCTTTTGGATTCTACATTGATCGTGCTTTAGGTCTCGGCGTAGTGCTCAAAATCGGACTAAAGTGCGCATTTCATGGATTCCCGAACCCCGGCGCTACGTCATATTCTCGCGCATGCGTCGTGGAGGCACACACGGAAGACAAGAACAAGTTGGATAAAGGTGTTATTTTGATTTTTTTTGCGCACAAAAACTATTGTCGTCGCATCGTAAAATTATTGTAGAGTCACTGTGGTGAGATGGACTTTGTAACGACGTTTTAAGTGCCTTTTATGGGTCTTGTAAGTCCCCTTCACTGGCCCCTGACCCCACACATGGCCTCACTCAGTCTCCTTCATCAGATGGACCCTCAGGGACTGCTGTCTCTCTCCTCTCTCCTCAGAGCCAGAGGATGATGATGATGATGATGATGATGATGATGGAGAGATGGTAAATACCACTCCTTTGTGTTTCTTTCGAATCAAGTAAAATAATTCAAACAGTGATGAATTAACATCCAGTGCTTTAAATCCAGGCTTTCCACATATTCTACATTTAAAAGTACAGCCTAAAGTCATTAGTAAGCAGCAGATATGCATCAAGTCAGCTTTATTTCTCTAGTGCTTTGTACTATACAGATCGTGTCAAAAGGAAAATAACAGCATTATGCATCAAACAGTTGTGATGTAGTAATTTCATTGATTGTGTAAGAGTGGACTCCTGTAGATGGTTCAATCTACAGGGTTGCCATTAGACTAAAAAACGTTATCAGAAAGATGGAAGAAAACTGTACATTTCTTGTCTATTTCCACCCACTGCAACTCATACCAACGACGGAGATAAGCGCAGTTACAATAGCAAAATATGTGGGAGAGCGTTGCTATAATATGACTATATTGTATTGCAATAGGGAGCACTTCAAAGTCAATACTAAATCAAAACTAGTTAGCACAGTATTTGTAATAAAAAGGATTTAATGACAAAATCTGGTTATGGTTACACTTAAAATAGTTTCAAAATGGATGAATGAGATGATAAACTTATACCATTAATCGTACACAGCATGAATACAATGTTACCTGAGAGAGAGAGAAAGAGAGAGAGAGAGAGAGAGAGAGAAAGAGGAGAGAGAGTGGGGGAGAGAGAAGAAGAGAGCAAAGACAAGAAGCCCAGATGACTTCAAGAGCCAGAGCAAAAGAGAAGAGAGCCTAGTTTCCCATCTTCTTTTATCTATCCCTTGACCATGTGACCGAAACCAAATGTATTCTTTTAAACTGACCAATCAGATCAAACTCACACATAACATTCAAACTGACCAAACTTCCCCCACTGTAAAAGGTGTGGCACCCCCTGCGGCCTACAGGCCTGCCTTTTGTCCTTCTGTTAAGCAAATGTGTTGACAACAGTAAAGCAAATTTCTTTGTTGGATTTCAAATATCAAATATCTTTGATTATTTTCAATCCTTTCAGTCCCCCCTTGGCACATTTGGCCACATTCATAAAATGTCCAGAGGTGACACAGTCAACAAAGACATGCTTTCCGTTGTGTAGATGTCATCTTCAGACTTGTCGTCCAGGCATGTTGGAAAAAACAGTCTGTCAGTCCTTACACCTGCTTGAGAACTTCATCAAATGGTGTGGTGCAATCTCTTTGATCACTGATATGCAAAACGTCCATTGAATACCTCACACCTCAAGAACAGTCACTGAAGATGAGAACAAACGCTTGTCTCTCTTTCTGAGGCAGAACACAGGAGGTGAATTCGAGCAGCAGGAATCTGTAACAAATAGCCCAACAAACAGCAAAATAGCATACACTTTTGTCATTTGTCATTTGGTCATTGGCATTTGTCATTGGTCAGAAGTTTGATATGGTCAGATTAAAATATTCTCTGGCAATAAGCCTTTAAATCGATGTACTTAATAAAGTGGTCAAGGTTTAGAATAAAAAGAAGATCTCACAAGCTCTTACATTATTTCTAGAAACCTTTAAATAATCTGCATCATAACAAAACAACAATCACATTGTTGGGTTTACACCCTTCTTTCATTAAGAGTATCAGCAAAATATTGTGTAACCAAATACAGAAATTCAATTGAATTAATGTCCAAAACCATTGTTACATTGTTACAATGTACATTGTTACATTGACAAAATACAAAGTCTCAGAACTCAAAATCAACAAAATTCAAAATCAAATGCATTTTTACAATACACTGATAAAATATTTTTCACTAGGTAAGGATGAGAAATACCCTTTTGATATTTAAATTGGTGAGACAAATAATACCTGATTTAGTAAATCAAAAGAAAGAAACAAAACAAACAATAACTTGAAGAAATTCACAGTAGTAATACAGTCTAGATGTAAAGACATTTTGTGAGGCAGATGAAGATTTGACTTTGTGTGAAAATCAAATTTATGTGACTGAATTTAGCTGTGGCTATGTGTAAATCATGTCCAAACACTGGTGAGGAGGTTTACAATTGTGATGCAAATTTAGCCCTGTTGTAAAACAGGCAGCCAGTATGTGAATGTGAGTATGAGATGTGACCTGGCTCAATTCCTCTCACACCAATGTTTTTGTTAAGGAGCATGATAAAATGCAAAGTTTGGAGTTCTTGAATCCTGCGCTGTGATGAAAACATTCTCATGGTTAATGCAATTGTAATTCACACTGTAGCCACATGGCAATTCTATGCTCCTGTACTGGGTTTAACTGCAGCTATATCGGGAATAGCAGAGTTTCCAATTCGGAGACTAACAAATTCAACATAGACACACATGCAACTTGAAATTGCTGTACAATTCCAGTATTAAAGTTATTCCAATTTACACAAGATACATGGCCTAGAATGCACAGCATCTACAGCCTTTATCCTAAGTGTTTCATAACTTACAGTAAAGCAATCATGTGTTTTAAAGAATAAACTTGACTAGTCTATGTGTATCTTGTAACACAAACAACCATACTGTGTAATCAATGCGCACAATGTGTTATACAATTACAAATTCGAAAATACAGACAGGATCATTGCAATCTGGATGTTTTACTATTAAACTCCTTGCTAAGAGGCTGCTAACCCGCTCGCAAGTGAAGTTAATAGCTGAAGGCCTTGCATGAACACTGCAGTTAGCTCACTGAGAGTCTTACCTGCAAATGAGCGCTGATCTTTTCCCTTAGAAAGTAATTTCCTATTTTTCAGAAAATACGGAGGAGGCCGACCTCGACCCAGCGACCAGCATTTCAAATCGCCATGCCCTATTTTCTGACAAGATCTGCAAAACCTGTTCTTTTGGTCATGGGGTTGCTTGCTAGGTTCTGCTGGAGTATGAGGATAATGACCTTCTAATGCTTGCAAACCATGCGTTCTGGTACACGACACTGCGCTATTCCGTTGCTGCACCCGCTTAAGAACTGAAATAGGCACACTTTCTTGGGCATTTTCTGAACTAAACGTTTCAGATTCATTAGAGCAAGTCACCTCATCTATGAAGTGAACATGCTTTTTAATCCCATCGCTATTAAGCATTATGGGAGGCATGCGCTTTTTAGCATTTAGCTTAGCCTTGAGATCTGCAATGGTTTCTTTGTGCTTTTTACACTTTTCCGTCAGGGCTAACTGCTCAGCTAGTAAGTTATCTAGCTGCGTTTGAAGATCTTGAATCTTTGCCTCAGACTTTTCTGCCTCTTCATTTTTAGAATCCACTTCTTTACATTTCGCATTTATACTTGAAACTAGATGTGTTGTCACATCACGTAGCCTTTTACAACTTATGAAGTTTAACGCCTCAATTATTTCACCATGTTTTGATTTCTTTTGATGTCTGCCATTTAATTCCCAATATCTGAACATTTCATCATCTGAACTTTTAATTCCAATATACTCTTTCTTGAGTTTGGACAAGGTAGGCTCAACTTTTTCACTCCATAAAGCAAACAATATGTCACTAGAAATTTTCCCTTCCATCCCGAGGAGATTATCTGAGTATTCACTGATTGTACAGTAATGGGACTATTGAAGCTATTTAAAACCTTCTAAATTCTGTTTCATGCAATTCCTTCAACCATTAAACAATGAAAACAGACTTACCCAAAGAAGGTCAGCTTTAATCCATTCACAAGATCAACTGTGAAAAAATGTCCTCATTCTTACACAGATCAAAGTAAATTTCAGACAATTCACTGCAAGGGATCCCGGGTTTCGGCACCATCTGTAAGAGTGGACTCCTGTAGATGGTTCAATCTACAGGGTTGCCATTAGACTAAAAAACGTTATCAGAAAGATGGAAGAAAACTGTACATTTCTTGTCTATTTCCACCCACTGCAACTCATACCAACGACGGAGATAAGCGCAGTTACAATAGCAAAATATGTGGGAGAGCGTTGCTATAATATGACTATATTGTATTGCAATAGGGAGCACTTCAAAGTCAATACTAAATCAAAACTAGTTAGCACAGTATTTGTAATAAAAAGGATTTAATGACAAAATCTGGTTATGGTTACACTTAAAATAGTTTCAAAATGGATGAATGAGATGATATACTTATACCATTAATCGTACACAGCATGAATACAATGTTACCTGAGAGAGAGAGAAAGAGGAGAGAGAGTGGGGGAGAGAGAAGAAGAGAGCAAAGACAAGAAGCCCAGATGACTTCAAGAGCCAGAGCAAAAGAGAAGAGAGCCTAGTTTCCCATCTTCTTTTATCTATCCCTTGACCATGTGACCGAAACCAAATGTATTCTTTTAAACTGACCAATCAGATCAAACTCACACATAACATTCAAACTGACCAAACTTCCCCCACTGTAAAAGGTGTGGCACCCCCTGCGGCCTACAGGCCTGCCTTTTGTCCTTCTGTTAAGCAAATGTGTTGACAACAGTAAAGCAAATTTCTTTGTTGGATTTCAAATATCAAATATCTTTGATTATTTTCAATCCTTTCAGTTGTTTGTGTTTTTTAATAGGCTGTTGACTCCCAAAATGTCCCGGATTATCCACATGTGGACAGGCTGGCAGAAAATCTGCTGGCGCTCCGGGGTCACACAGCCGCCCCAACACCATAATAGCTCTTTGGCAGAACCTGGATGACCGGGACAAGAAAGGGGTGGTGAAAGCAGCTCGACACCAAAAGAGATGCTGATTGGACGCTTCAGAGTACCAAAGAGGCTCACTCAAACCCCTGGAGTAGAGAGCACCACCAGATGTGGCCTAACTGTTGCCGTCTGGTGGAGACCGTCTTCATCAGACTTTGCACTGCTCACCCAAAAAGGCAAGGGAGCCCTGTCGAGATGGTCTCTGATCCTGCAAGACTATCGCAGGATAAGGCAGCTTGTACTGGCCAACGGCTCGGTGATGGGAGGAACGTCAATGCAACTGGTGGAGGTTAACCATTTCCAAATGTATACCTTTTTTTGTATATAGCATTGTATATAGTGTGAACAGTTGTTTCAAAAGAGTTCACCATTGGTAATACTTGTGTTCAATAATATTTAACATTTTAACTTTCTATTTCTTGTTTATGAAAACCTATTTATTGATTTTTAAAATGTAACATTTTTAAATTGTTATTTAACATTCATTACCGTTCTATTGGCATAATTGCAAAATAAAAATAAAAAATTGGCAAGTGATTGCATTTTTACTTTCATATAACACTGCAACAATAAAACATGTATATTAAACGATAATTTGTACATTTTCTTATTATTGTAACAGACATTTTTCAGCAAATTGGTTACTATTTAATGGGTTGCATCTTTGTTCATTACAAATAACAGATTTGCAAGTGTCTTGTTTGGATGTAACCTAAAAAAATGCTTAATCAGATCAAAAAATATCACAACATCTAAATAATAGTAATATCACTGTTCCATTGGTCATTTCTTTTTTCTTGAAAGAATATCAAAAAACACAACAAACGAATTACATATGTATATTTTATTAACACTGGGACAGTATGCATTCAAAAATGCGTTTATTTAATACAATTATAAATAGTACAAAAAGTTGTCTTTAGCTGGATTCGAACCCCTGTCTTGAGCACCTGCAATAGAAAACAGTGTCTAATGTAAATGCGTGATTTTCCCACACGAAGAAACTGGAAAAGGTATCACGACAAGACATATAGGAAGAATATCTCTGAACGTCACATTTCACCCTTTCTTTTCTTCTTCCCCTTCTCATTTTCTTCCCTTCTTCCCGCTTTTTTTGGACTACTGTTCCCCAGCTTTGTCTTCCTCACAAACAAGTGCGTAGTTTTTTAGTTCAGTTTTTTAGCTGGTATAATAAGATTTTCCTATGAAGACTGGACACATTGGTCAGATTAATGGACAGGCATAACATAAAAGTTTATTGCACATATCTTCTGATACATTTATAATAATAAATATTACAAGCAGGCAATAATATGAATGCGATGATGTATTATATATTGCGAGCATAGACCGTACAAATGCGAGACACTGAACCGGGAAACGGTCACGTGACAAAAGACCGAGACGAGATGAACTAACGGCCCGAACCCCGAAGACACGAGAGGTGAACTAAACTTTCCAGGGAAACGACTTGATTAAATGTGAGGTGACAAAAGAAAGAGCGATTTGGATCGGGAGGTGAACTAACAGACTCCATACATAGCCTGAAGATCCAGCTCAATCATTTCCTTCTCAGAGTTTGACCATTGCTGCAATAGCTTATTGTCTATTCCAAAGGTACTCATGTTTAACATGCAACATTTTAATGATATTCTGCTGAAATTAACGAAATGACTTGAAAAAAGATTCGTTAATTTTGCTGAACGAGATTCAAAGATCCGAGTCAGTAAAACGATCCGAACTTCCCACTACTAACCGGAATCGGCCCAACTGTTCTTGCTATCTTTTTTGTTGTTGTTCTTGCTATCTGTCTCTGTGTGTGTGAGCACTGCTAATTCTTTAATATTGAGAAATATTTATCGGTGCGTCCCAATTCGCTCTCCGTCCTAAATAATATACGAACATAAAATGAGTAACTTACGTCCCAAACCGTTGTTGAAACGAGTATTCCAAAGATACCCGGATTGTCCACTGTTTCTGGGTAGATTTCGAAGTGCAGATCCGTGCAAACTCTAACGGCTGATGTTGAACGATTCGATTAGAACTACAAACGCGGATAAAAAGTGTTAAAAAACTACAAACATGGCAAAGATGTGCGGATGCGACGGTTAAGAGGTTGGGGTTTGAGTGAAAAATATTCAATATTCAAATTGTAAACACACTAGAGCATTAAAGACCCACCAATGGCAGATCAACAACGACACGGTAGGAAATTAAATTAAATTGAATGTGGAGGATTTGAACTGTGACAAGATGATTGACAGGGCAGGTTAAATGGTGAAGGGATGCACTTAACTAGAGTTAAAGATGAAGTATATGTCCCAAAGCTTGCTCTTCTGCTACACACTTAAAAGGCCGTTCTTTTTATTGACAAAAAGAGTACATATAGGCCACATTTAGGTCGTAGTATAAGCGCGTGTATATCTTTATGGTTCAAATCCAAACAAACATTGGAATGCGTTCCATCCGTGACGTCACAGTGGAGGAGGCTTAAGGCTGTTCATTCTGATCATTCTGGACTGTTCATTTATCAGCGCCTGCACGACTTCACGCATCTTTTACCTACAGCTCTCGATCAGTTTGCAATTAATTGTTCATCTCAGTTTCCAAAATGGACAAAGGAGACAAAATGATGGTAAGAAGGCTTTCATACTATAGACCCTTTTCACATTTCTGGGTTTCTCAGAGAGGAAGTCATCATAGTTGGGTTAAACATGATCAAACACTAGATTTCCTCAAAAGTGAAATTGTAAAATGTAAATAACTTGCATCCTAATATTTTTAATGATATTTATATAAGCACACACACAAGTGAATATTAATGAATACAAGCAAATAGGTAATAACAGCAGGACTGGTGTTGAGCTCCAGGTAGGGCTGGGACGGTATGGATTTTTTCTTACTGCGGTTGAAAAGCAAGAAATTCCTGCGGTTCAACGGTAAACCGCTTTAAACGGCTCCCGCTCGACTTTAGCACACAGCCGCTCACACACACACACCAGCGCTGGCAATTGAACATAATAAGGAACATGTTTATTTTACATTTTACAAATTTATATATCTATATATAAATTTTATATATTACTTATTATTTCTATTACATATTTTTACATATTTATATTAATTTATATATCTCGTGTGCGCTTTTGTGTCAGTGGTTCAAATATTTAACGAAGGCTATTTAATTTAACAAAGTGTCGCACACTACTGTGATTGTAAGCCTGCCAGACGGATATCTTTTTCGATTGCCTTTTAATGAAATTGGAATTTCAGAATCACAAAGCCTACTTATATTTAATGGCCTACAATAGATTATTTATTGATTATATTGAATGAAATTTCGCAGGCCCAGCTTATTTGTAGTCAATCTTTCCCAAACAGAGTTGGAAGAGAGTTTAAACTTACCAGTACTAAGGGTTGCTGAGGCAGCTCCAGCTCAGTTTGCTCTTTCTGAAGCCGTTGTTTTTTTTTTTCAAGTATTGGAAGAATGGAGTATATAGAAGACAATGCTTCATCGGGGCCAACAGGGTGCATGCTTTTCGTTCGGGCATGGGTTCGATATACCAACCACATCCACCAACAACCCCGAAACCAGAACGCGCTTTGGCGAAGGTAAGAAGGCTTTCATACTATAGACCCTTTTCACATTTCTGGGTTTCTCAGAGAGGAAGTCATCATCGTTGGGTTAACTATTAAAGGGGGGAGAAATGCTGTTTCATGCATACTGAGATTTTTACACTGTTAAAGACTTGGATTCCCATCCTAAACATGAACAAAGTTTAAAAAAAAAATGTTTGATGGAGTATTTCTGTGCCAAAAATAGTCCTTCCGGTTTCTCATAAGTTTCGGCCCCCAGCCGCTCGGCTTTTTTCGGAAAGACTCGGTACAGCGTATCTTTCTTTTATAAATATAATAAAACTAAAGACTTTTCAGAGATATGAAAGATGCAATACTACTCTATAGGTACACAAGATTGACATGAGATTGACTGAAAATGAGTGTTTCACCCCCCCTTTAAAGCTATGAATGAGAGAATACATTACATATTTTTGTGTGCCCATTTGCTCAAACAGCAAAAGGAAAACGGCACAATAGTGATTTCACAACTTTCAAAAAGAGGGAAAAATAGAGTGAGATTGATTGCATTTCCTTTCCCTGCTCTCCCTCCATCTCTCAAGCGCACACACACGTTTTATGGGGACTTTCCATAGACATAACATTTTTTTTTAATACTGTATAAACTGTATATTTTATCCCCTACACTAACCCTACCCATCACAGGAAACATTCTGCATTTTTACATTTTCAAAAAACATCACTTAGTCTGATTTATAAGATGCTTTCCTTACGGGGACCAAAAAATGTGGGGACAAGGATTTCGGATATTGCCATCTTTGTGGGTACATTTTGTCCCCATTTTGCCAACCACCACACACACACACATACATACACACACACACACACACACACACACAGACACACACACACACACACAAGGTGCGTTCCATTCGACCGTAAGTCACGGTTGCCAACTCTCACACATTTGGCGTGACACACACGCTTTCAGGCTCTCACGCTCTCACTCTGCCCCAGTAAATCTCACGCCAAACCTGCTTTTGATATGAAACAAAGTCTAAGATTTTAAGTTTTGATACGAAATTCAAACAATAAATAGCGTTTTGGCACAGTTGATGTGGCATAACCGTTAAAGCCAGAGCCGTTGCGACATGCTCTCATCTCCCGGCGTCAACCATAGTCACTTTTATATTTACAGGATCATTTTATTATGGAGAGTGATTGAGATGCAACGTTGTGAACATTAATGTTAATATTCTTCTTGCATTTAGCCCTCAGTTATTACTTACTCATTGGTCACACTCATAAGTTACTCATTGGTGGTCAAATGTGACCATACACCTTAACTATTTTTCAAATAAATAAATGTTTTATATTTTAGTTCAATAATATTTATTGAATATTTTGAGGAGATCTTTTGGTACTAAAGACTATTTGTGCAGTAATTATGCACAAAATATCCACTTAAAGTATTTATTATGTATATTACAATTAGTGTAATAATTAAGGTTAAAATAGATCATTCCAATGCAAAGAGGCAAATTAGAGTCATTTTGTGGCTGGAAAATGAATAATTTTGGCTCTTTAATAAATATTCATGGCCTATATAGTCTAGACTCTAGTTGCTCAAAAGTATTGCAAGTCATAACTGCTTACCTATTACTTATTTAGACATGATCAAACACTAGATTTCCTTAAAAGTGAAATTGAAAAATGTAAATAACTTGCATCCTAATATTTTTAATGATATTAATATAAGCACACACACAAGTGAATATTAATGAATGCAAGCAAATAGGTAATAACAGCAGGACTGGTGTTGAGCTCCAGCCTCCAGGGTCACATATGAAATATCTACTGCTTGTAAATTGTGTGCATTAGGTTTTTCATTTGTGTGCAGCATGTGTACTCTTCTAACCTTTCTCTCTTTTCTTTTCTCAGAGTTATAAACAGGAGAGGGAGCACGTGCAAAAAATGTGTGACGAATTTGTTTTTAAATTTGCGGAAGTGTATCACAGACGTCCTGAAATTTATGAACAGGAGGCGGAGAAAAAGCCATTAAAATTAGAGATGAGAAAATTGGTAAATACACACATACATTTACAAAGACAGAAAGACACACTGATGTGTTCTCTGCAGTTCTGTCTCTTAAGATCACTGACTCTTCATGTGTTCTACAGGAGAAGGAGATTGTTATAAGTTCCATCTCATATGCCGAGCTTGCGAACTGGGTCAAAAACGTTTTTGCCCTCGTCGTGGAGAGGAGGCATGCAGATATAAAGGACCCCATTAAACAGCTGGAAGTGGTGAATAATGCTCAAATAATTCTGGAAATCTTGAAAGAATATGTATTTGTTGTTGATATGATTTTTAAAATGGAAATAAGGTTCAGTAAAGTCCTAAAGTCAGCAGAGCAATGCGTGATAAAATGCAACACGTTTTTTTCACAACTGCTTTTTTGTAATTCTCCGTCCAGATTCGGGACTACTTTCTCCTCGAGGACGAGCTGCAGAAGACATCAGACCTCCAGAAGATCGATTTTTTTCATTGTCGAAAAAGTGAAAGGTCAGCACAATTGTGCACATTGGGCATGACAGTACTATGGATGTTCTTCTGTCTTTGCATATGTATAACGGTGTAACGATGCACTCGTGTCATGATTCGATACAAATCCTGATACTAAACTCCTGATGCGATATTTATCACCATATTTTAAGCACTGATCTGCCCCAAACTTCACATGTTTGATAAGAGTCCTGGCCTGAAGACATCTACATGCCAATATTAGTTAGTCATAGCGCCGCCTGCTGGCAACAAGAAATGTCATGTTGTATACTGTAATTCCCTCCCAGAAACACATTAAAATATGCCGTCAATTCCCAAACATGCTAGAAACACATTAATGGCTACGTGCTAATGTATGCGATTTACGCCACGAAACAGGAAGTTGCTGTAACTCAGGCATACAATGTCCGAACTGCCCCAAACTTCACATGTTTGATAATAGTACTGGCCTGAAGACAGGATCTACATGCCAATATTCAGTTATAGTCATAGCTCCACCTTCTGGTGGCACATTGAAGTGAGTTTGCCATATTTATCCTATATTTACCCGCTTAAATGCATGTCGCCCACTATTCACTGTGGCCACCGGGTGGCGGTGCATGTGCGAGGGCCCTTTCATCGCTGCTTGCAGACTGAATTATTATTATTTAAATAATAGTATTTGATATTATATTATTATCAGGACAAATATTCCCCCATTGCATTACTATACTTTGTTTTCAATGTCACTGAAATGTTCATCTACGCGCACTCCTGCTGTTAGTGCACTAAACATAAGAATAAACCAGTCATAGTTCTGATCACAAGAAAGCGTGTCTAAATGACTATTCTCAAACTGTAAATGTTCTACATCTTCTCACTCTCGTGTTGTTTTAGCACATCATGCAAGCAATAAACGTCCGTGTTTACTACAGTAAATCTGTTCATCAAAGAAAAGCAATAGAGTCTCTTCAGAAGACTTTGATTATTTTGATGATGCCTTTTAAGTTTGAGAGGAATGGACTTTAAATGGAGGGACAGAAATCTTTCTCTGGTTTCTTGAAAAATATCTTGAAAATCTTACAGGTTTGAAACAACATGAGGATGAGTAGATGATGACAGAATTTACATTTTTGGGTAAATGATACCCTATAAACACAGTAAGCTGAGCCTTGGATAAAACAACTCAATAACGCAAATCATATCGTTTACATCAACAATACATATAGTCACATTTTTATATCACGATATATATATCTCGATATACGATGTATCGTTACACCCCTAATGTATGGTGTTGCATATGCACAGTGAAGATACTGCTTCTGATAACATGAATCATCTCTGTTACTGTTTCAGTGATGAAGAAGAGGAAGAAGAGGAGAAAGACCCTTTCATGATAGATGAAAGTCTGCTTAAATTTTACAAGGACTGCTTGGGAGGCTTTGAAAAAGTAGATGGCCGATACGAGCCGAAAATGATGTATGTTTCTTGTGCACAACCATGTGTTTGATTTCTACACACTCTCAATCTGTGGGAAGTCTGGGAACTGAAGACAGTAACAGTGTTTGACCATCTTTTTGTCTTGTGTGTTTTTGTGCAGAGAGGAGAAGCTAGACGGAGTAAGAGAGCAGTTTAAGCTCATTCGCAAACAGAGGGAGGAGAACATTGAGGCCATAAAGACAATGAATAGGAAAATTGAATATTTGCACACGTGCAAATATGATTCATCCGTTGTTGAGACGGTAAGCACATCGTGTCCCATCTTAAGCAGTCGCAGCCCCACACACACATCCAAATGAATTAGAAGACTGTACGGCTGATCTCATCGTTTTACTTTTGCCTCACCAGAACACAGAGTTATATAAGAAGCTCTTACACTTTTTCAAAAAGACCAGAGACTCTTCCTGCAGCCTTCCCGATCCGCGCATAATTATGAAGGAGTTAGGAGAGTGGATTGTAGAAAGGGTGGAAAGCACACCGCTGCTGAAACGGCGCGAGCTGAGAAAGGAGCTTTTTTATGCATATTCTCTGATGTAAGATATAAAAATGCATGTTTTCATGACACAGTGATAAAGCTACTGTGATGATCATCAGTGGCTGTTATAATTGTATAGTTTGTGTGATCTCTTGATAATCTCCCTCCTTTACAGTTTGAGGGAAACTGACGAAGATGAGTTGGAGGCCCAGCGAGTGGAACGGAGGAAGATCAGACGTGAGAGAGCTCTTGCTCCTCCTACACTGAAAATAGTAAGTGCCACACAGAACCAGCAGTACATACCCCATACTTTGGTCTTGCTCGTCAAATATTGTAACATGGATCCATAGTGTGATGCTAACTTAAAAATCACGTCTCTATTGCAGACCAAAAAAAGACCGATCCTGCCTCCAATCACAAAAAAAGAACCAGTGGGAACCAAGAACCAGGTAGGTAGATCGATAGATAGATAGATAGATAGATAGATAGATAGATAGATAGATAGATAGATAGACAGACAGACAGACAGACAGACAGACAGACAGACAGACAGACAGACAGATAGATAGATAGATAGATAGATAGATAGATAGACAGATAGACAGATAGATAGATAGATACGTAATATTATAGATAGATAGATAGATAGATAGATAGATAGATAGATAGATCGATAGATCGATAGATCGACAGATAGATAGATAGATAGACAGATAGATAGATAGATAGATAGACAGATCGATAGATAGATAGATAGATAGATAGATAGATAGATAGATAGATAGATAGATAGATAGATAGATAGATAGATAGATAGATAGATAGATAGATAGATAGATAGATAGACAGACAGATCGATAGATCGATAGATCGATAGATAGACAGATAGACAGACAGATAGATAGATAGATAGATAGATAGATAGATAGATAGATAGATAGATAGACAGATAGACAGACAGATAGACAGATAGATAGACAGATAGATAGATAGATAGATAGATAGATAGATAGATAGATAGACAGATAGACAGACAGACAGATAGATAGATAGATAGATAGATAGATAGATAGATAGATAGATAGACAGATAGACAGATAGATAGATAGATAGATAGACAGATAGATAGATAGATAGATAGATAGATAGATAGATAGATAGATAGATAGATAGACAGATAGACAGATAGATAGATAGATAGATAGATAGATAGATAGATAGATAGATAGACAGATAGACAGACAGACAGATAGATAGATAGATAGATAGATAGATAGATAGACAGATAGACAGATAGATAGATAGATAGACAGATAGACAGATAGATAGATAGATAGATAGATAGATAGATAGATAGATAGACAGATAGACAGATAGACAGATAGATAGATAGACAGATAGACAGATAGATAGATAGATAGATAGATAGACAGATAGACAGATAGATAGATAGATAGATAGATAGATAGATAGATAGATAGATACCATAGTGTGATGCTAACTTAAAAATCACATCTCTATTGCAGATAGAAAAAATACAGAGCCTACCCAAACTGCCTCCAATCAAGGCTAGAAACATTACTGGAAAGTATTGTTCTGTCCCTGCTGCTGCAAGTAGGTTGAACCCTAAAATACAAACACAAATGTACATTTAAGTATTAAGTATGAATAAAGGTAAATATTAAGAAAGAAAACAATCTAATGCTAATATAGGAAAGAAAGATAACAACAATCTTCTTTGTTAAATGTACAGCAAATGTAGCTTTTTTAAATGTTATGAAACATTCCTTTTTATCATAGATGATATTAAATAAACAAACTTACAGACGATGGCCTCTTTGGCATGAAATAAAAGGAAATAACTTTTATCAGAGAGACATCTGCTGCTGCATCACTGCTATTGTGAAGTGAAAACTAAGATGGCTGCAATGACCTCTAACATAAGTCACATGACACATCCTAACCAATTAAATAAAACCCAAATTAAATGACTACTGAAATAGTCAGAACAACCAGTGAGAACCAAGAAACAGATATATATATATATATATATATAGAGATAGATAGATAGATAGATAGATAGATAGATAGATAGATAGATAGATAGATAGATAGATAGATAGATAGATAGATAGATAGATACCATAGTGTGATGCTAACTTAAAAATCACATCTCTATTGCAGCGAAACACTGACAGATGCCATGCGAAGAAAGAAGAAGCGGGGTTAAAGACAGACAGACATGCAAGAGAAAATGAGATAGAAGGATGAGAAGCGAAAGAGGGTAGAAAGAGAAAAAAAATCAGCTGGGTGAACTCCTCCTCATCTGGAGACCACTCGGTGGACGGCTCTCTGACTCCTCCTCCTCCTCCGACAGCCCCTCCGGCCTCAGGCAAACGCTGGCGGCTCCTCCTCTCCCTCCCGATAGATGGATAGAGTCCGGTTCCCAAAGCGCACTGCCATCCGGCCTTCCACCAGCCGGGTGAACTCCTCCAGGCGATGGCGCTGGAAACCCTTCGATGGACGGCTCTCTGACTCCTGCCCCGCCTCGTGGACGACGACGACAGCCCCTCCGGCCTCAGAAACACCTGCCAGTGAATCCCCTGTTCCCTGCACCTCTTCTGTCTATCTATCTATCTATCTATCTATCTATCTATCTATCTATCTATCTATCTATCTATCTATCTATCTATCTATCTATCTATCTATCTATCTATCTATCTATCTCTGTCTATCTATCTATCTATCTATCTATCTATCTATCTATCTATCTATCTATCTATCTATCTATCTATCTATCTATCTATCTATCTATCTATCTATCTATCTATCTATCTATCTATCTATCTATCTATCTATCTCTGTCTATCTATCTATCTATCTATCTATCTATCTATCTATCTATCTATCTATCTATCTATCTATCTATCTATCTATCTATCTATCTATCTATCTCTGTCTGTCTATCTATCTATCTATCTATCTATCTATCTATCTATCTATCTATCTATCTATCTATCTATCTATCTATCTATCTATCTATTATATTACGTATCTATCTATCTATCTATCTATCTATCTATCTATCTATCTATCTATCTATCTATCTATCTATCTATCTATCTATCTATCTATCTATCTATCTATCTATCTATCTATCTCTGTCTGTCTATCTATCTATCTATCTGTCTAAGAGGTGCAGGGAACAGGGGATTCACTGGCAGGTGTTTCTGAGGCCGGAGGGGCTGTCGTCGTCGTCCACGAGGCGGGGCAGGAGTCAGAGAGCCGTCCATCGAAGGGTTTCCAGCGCCATCGCCTGGAGGAGTTCACCCGGCTGGTGGAAGGCCGGATGGCAGTGCGCTTTGGGAACCGGACTCTATCCATCTATCGGGAGGGAGAGGAGGAGCCGCCAGCGTTTGCCTGAGGCCGGAGGGGCTGTCGTCGTCGTCCACGAGGCGGGGCAGGAGTCAGAGAGCCGTCCATCGAAGGGTTTCCAGCGCCATCGCCTGCAAGAGTTCACCCGGCTGGTGGAAGGCCGGATGGCAGTGCGCTTTGGGAACCGGACTCTCTCTCTCATTGCAAATGTATATTAAAAAAAAAAAAAAAAAATGTACAGTATTCACAGCCTTTGCTCTATTCTTTGTTGAAGCACCTTTGGCACTAATTACAACGTTTTTTTGAGTTTGATGCTACAAGCTTGGCACACCTATTTTTGGGCAGTTTCTCCCATTCTTCTTTGCAGGGCCTGTCATCGGGTTGGATGGGGCGCATCGGTGCACAGCCATTTTCAGATCTCTCCAGAGATGTTCAATCGGGTCTGGGCTCTGGCTGGGCCACTCAACGACGTTCACAGAGTTGTCCCGTAGCCACTCCTTTGTTATCTTGGCTGTGTGCTTGGGGTCGTTGTCCTGTTGGAAGATGAACATTCGCCCCAGTCTGAGGTCCAGAGCGCTCTGGAGCAGGTTCTCATCAAGGATGTCTCTGTTACATCGCTGCATTCATCGTTCCCTCGATCCTGACTTGTCTCCCAGTTCCTTTATACTGCCCTACAAAGGCTAAGTGCAGTAACTACGCAAACACTGAAACTGAGAAAAATGGCTTTAAAGTTTTTACACCAGCCAGTCAAACATGTTGTGGGTAGATTAGTGGTAATGGATTCATGTATTGCCTTCTTAGGAAGAAATGTTTTATAGATAAAAACCATGACCACCGATGTGATCTTTGACCTCCAAAATGCAGATACTGCACTCTGCCTTTGAATGACCTTAAACAACTTAAACACTATTGCAAAGGCAAAGTGCAGTATCTACAAACTAAATGTGTTCATCCAACTTTTTTTCATGCTTCTTAATACATGTTTATAGTAATAATAAACTTTATATAATACAGAATTTTCATTTTCGGTTGAACTATCGCTTTAATATGGCCATACATAATTTCCTAGAATTAGAGGTTAGAGAGTAAGTTAACTTACGTATGCTTCTTCTCCCTTTAGCCTAACTTCTAAGCTTTACTCAAACATGTACATTTCCTGTTTATGCTATCTACACCCTTAAAGCTATAATTAATCATTAAAATATAATTATTATGTATTCTTAGCTAGCCTATCTGTGAAATCCAAAAAACTGATTGGCACTTTTTTTGTTTTGTTTATTAAGTAGCCTACGAAATTAGTGCGTGAAAATAGAGTACTTTCAGTACATTATGCAAGTGTACTTTTTCACCTAGTGTGCTTGCTGTCGCCCGGCTGGCGTCGCTAACTTTTAGAGTAACTTTGTCTAACTAGATAACTTTACCAGACCCAGCTAACTTTTGAAGAAGTAACCCCTGTCAATACAATTGGATTAGCTGCCTGAAACGGAGAGATGTCCGAATCAACAAACACCAACGTGATTCAATGGGATTATCATTACGTTGTCAGAGGATATTGCCTTTAATAGAGCAGCACAGGTAAATCAAAATTTGCTAGCGGCTGGCTAGTCAATGTTAACTGATTATAAAGCTGTTAGTTGCCTTACTATGAGTTTATATTTTGCTATCTTTCTTACCAGTCTTTGAATATTTGCGTTTTAACGCGAGTTCAACCATCATTTGGCTGCGGGATTGTGCCATGGTTGGCTTGTTGTTTCTGTGTGTTACGATCGGGGCAAACCGCATACAATCCCCATCGTGACGAGGCTGAAACCGCAGTATCTGCGGTGTCAAAAGCGGGGAAACAAAGCTAGAACACAGTAACATCACTTACTGCGGTTTGCCTTGGTATTGGCTTGGATTTTGTAGTTACTGCAATTTTGACACGCTCGTTTCTCTAAAACTGGACAAAATTGAACCAGCAAACTTTGTCACAAGACAGAACAGATGTCACAAAGCCCATTTCAAGTCTTAACTCAATTTTGACCAAATTTGTAGTTACTGCGCTTTGCCTTTGGACGGCAGTATACTGGTCAGTTAATCGCCGTTCTTATAGCCTACGCGCTGCCACACACACACACACAGACAAGCCCTGAAGCCAGATCGCTTTCACTTTCGTCCTCACAAAGCTTTGTCATTTGTATGTGTTTTAAGTCCTGCCAGTTTGAACATTAAAGCGATTTTAGTCCATCAGATGTGTATTATGTTGAACTAATGGCTTATATATTGTGACAAACGAACACTCAGACAGAAGCTCGCACATCACGTGAAGATCACTTGCAGAGAGCAGCGCAGAAACGCAGTGTCAACGCTGTCCTGTGACTAAAGTAAAGTCACCAAAGTAGCTTAGAAACTCAACCGTTATAGATTTGAATACCTTTGAAGTAAGTACAAACCACAGCTTCATAATGAATAGAGACGGTAAGACTAATTCACACACACAATCACTCTCTCATTAATGCATTCAAATAAATGTAATGCAGGCCTACTGTGTTCATTTATCTGATGTACAAGCAGAAATCTGCCCCATAGACAAGAACTGCTGAAAGTGAACCGTTTCCTTCAAGTATTTTAACATCACAAAGAAATGCACTTTTTCATTAGAAGGTTTTTATTTTTGGTCAAATCGTTACAGCCCTAATCTTTGTTTCATCAGACCAGAGAATTTACTTTCTCATGGTCTGAGTCCTTCAGGTGCCTTTTGGCAAACTCCAGGCGGTCTGTCATGTGCCGTCTGGCCACTCTACCACACAGGCCTGATTGGTGGAGAGCTGCAGAGATGGTTGTTCTTCTGGAAGGTTCTCCTCTCTCCACAGAGAAACGCTGGAGCTCTGTCAGAGTGACCATCGGGTTCTTGGTCACCTCCCTGACTAAGGCCCTTCTCCCCCGATCGCTCCCCCGATTTGTCCGGGCGGCCAGCTCTAGGAAGAGTCCTGGTGGTGCCAAACTTCTTCATGTATGGATGATGGAGCCCACTGTGCTCATGGGGAACTTCAATGCTGCAGAAATGTTTCTGTAACTTTCCCAAGATCTGTGCCTGAGGTCTACAGACAATTCCTTGGACTACAATTCCAATTCCTTCCTGTGGGACCTTATATAGACAGGTGGGTGCCTTTCCAAATCCTGTCTAATCAACTGAATTTACCACCAGTGGACTCCGTCCGGTCAAGCACCTGAGCTCAGTTTTGAGTGTCATGGCAAAGGCTGTGAATATTTATGTACATGTGAATTTTTAGGGCCCGAGCACCGATGGTGTGAGGACCCTATTGGATTTCGAAAGTTTATTAAAGCTGCGAGCAGCGATGGCGGGCCCAAGCCGGTGGCACCGCCACGCCGGTGGCATCAGCATAACTGTGCACGGCAGGCAATATGCATTTAAACAGGATAATTTTTTTAAATCGCTCGAATATGTCACATTTACCGCTGCAGCTGGTGCCACTATCACCACAAGCCACACCCATGATGTCATTTAAATGTAGATGATTTTTAATGTCATGGGATGAAATAGATCTCTTTCAAATATGTGAAAAGTTATCTTTTCCTGCTCAAAATGTTATAAGTCCAGAAGGCCAGTATTTAATTCAAGGTATTTGTATAGTTCTTTTTTTACTTATTCACAAGTGATAGTTATTTGTGATAGTCTATGATATGAAAGGGGTAAATTATCATCATCAAGAGAGAAAGGCACACACACAAACTCACAGGGTGAGAGAGAGACCCCACACACACACACACCCAGGGTGAGCCTGAGAGTGAGGGGGGAGGGGAAGGACTGAGAGAGAGGCAATCTGCTCATTGAACAAGATTCACAAGATTTTAACAACAAAAAGAAATAAAATCTAAATGGTGGGAGAAATGTTTTTTTACTTCAATCTCTGAAAACATTATTTTGAATATATTTGAAATCACAGATGTTGGGTGATGAAAATTGTAACTCAAATATAATTTAGAAAACTAGTCCTGTCTGAATAGTGATATGTCAGTGAGATCAGCTCGGGCGCGCACACCGTCTATGGGTGATGTCACGTATTTTGCGAAATGCGCAGTTAGGTGATGTGTCGCCCTCCACACGTTGCGAAACAGACTCCGAAATGGGGAAATGTAAATTTGCGGACTCCTGGTTGGAGTAGGATGAGTTTAAACAATGACCGCAGGGTTTTTCTATGGTTTTTCCTGCATAGCGGCCGCCTCCGTCACATTCCGTGCCACCTCCGTCTGTCGACAAAACTCAAGACAGGCAGTCACTTGCTCAGATTAGGCATGTCGTGGTAATTAAATAATCATCAGAAATATATATTGTCACATGATCTTTCAGCAATCATTATTAGTATTTTATGATTTGCTAGTACAAAGTCATCTAAAGCCATTCCATAGCTGAATGTCTTTCCTCCGGTGTAGCTGTCCATCATTCTCCGTTCAGCATTCAAACTGCGCGTCGTGTTTGGTTACAGTCAGTCAGCTGCTCAGTAAAGCTCACTCCAAGATGATATATTCCCGTTATAATACTTGATATGCAGATAAAATAATTTATCTTCCTGGAGTTTATCTAGCGGTTTCTGAACGATGTTGTGCTCCCTACCCGGGTGACAACACAAGGCATCACACGCACAATAACCGGAATTTAAAACTGTGAAGAAACCGACCGATATACATAGTAGACTAGGATTTGTGCGCTCAACGCTCATCGTCTCTTTATGCCGTGAACTTTTTAATGTGCACTCGCGGTGCACTGCGCCCTCTGACTCCATGTTGCTTTAAGCGCATCATTCTGCACCCGGGATGCGCATAAGCGCATTGTGCCACGCTTTCATATATTTTCATAGTTTTGTGCACTTAAAGATGATTAAAAAAAATCTTGTTCTCACGTATCTATCGTATATTTGTTGCCCCTTTACAGAGCTGCACATTACGTTTACAATAAACTATAAATCTTGAAATGTTATATTATTTGTGTAGGCCCATATAATTATTTACATTCATATATAAATTAAATATAAATAGTTTTTTTTATAAATGTATTTAATAAGAACACAAAGTAATTTGTACCTTTTCATTAACATTTTTAGATTTTATAAAATTAGTCCAGAGATGTTTTTTCAAGAATTACTTTTTGTAATTGCAAATTTTTTTAACTATCCACTCACCTAATTTAATATATATTTTTGTTATAGCTTATGATTATATATTTTTATTTTATTGCTCAACAGTAGTTCTCATCGCCGATGAGGTCTTTAAATATTTTGAGAAGGTCTTTAAAAAGTCTTAAAAAGGTATTAAAATTTACTTCAGGATTCCT